>NC_133403.1:22934326-23238454 GCF_047511655.1 Castor canadensis
TACCTTGAAAACAGTGGTTTACAGGAAATATTCCTTTCACAACTATCTCAATTCTCAGAGGAATACAATGTGCTAGATGCGACCTTTCTACCATGTATGGTTGTCTTTGGAGAGTTACATGCGTTTCCTCCCCTCACTGGAATAGGCTTATTTGGAGCAAAAAGTGCCCATCTCCACCTCGAATCACCTAATTTTCGCGAAGTATTTCTTTCCAAAGTTAACTCAGTTATCACAGAGAAACAATGTGCTGCTAGCTTCTGCTTCTACACAGATGGATTTCCTTCGAGAGATACATGTGTTTCTTGAAGTAAGATGAATTGGTGGATCTGCAGCCAAATGAGCCTTTTCCATCTGGAAAACTTTGGTTCGCAGGAAGTACTCCTTTCAAAAACTTTCTGAGTCTCACGGGATAACAATGCGCTGGAGGCGGCATCCACTTTCTTAGCTGGTTTTCTTTGGAGTGATACATATGGTTCTTCAACTCAGGAGAATAGGCCTATTTGGAGCAAACTGAGGCTGTGTCCACCTTGAAAGACCACGGTTGCAGGAAGTATTGTGTTCCTAAACTTACGCAATTCTCACAGGAAAACAATGTGCTAGGTGTTCCTGCTTCAAACATGGATGGTTTTCCTTTGAGAAATACCTGTGTTTCTTCAACTTAGCCAAGTAGGGCTATTTGGAATAAAATGAGCCTTTTTGACCTTGAAAACTGTGAATTGCAGGAATTACTCTTCTCAAACTCCAATTCAACTCTCAAAGGGAAACATTGGGCTAGATGCTAGAGCTTCTACCATGCATACTTTTCTTTTAGAGGTACATGGACTTCCTCTACTCAGCTGAATAGCCCTAATGGAAGAAATGCAGCCTATGTCCCCCTGCAAACACTTAAGATTCTTGAAGAATTCCTTTCAAAAACGAACACAGTTCTCACAGGAAAACATGTGCTTCTAACATGGATGCTTTTCCTTTGACAGATACATGTGTTTCTTCAACTTAGCTGACTAGGGCTATTTGAAGTGAGGTGAGCCTCCTACTTTGAATATTGATATTTGCAGGGTGCATTGCTTTCAAAGACTAAATGAATTCTCATAGGGAAGCACTGTGCCAGATGTGGCAGTTTCTAACATTGATGGATTTCTTTGCATACATGCGTGTGAATCTTCAATTCATCCAAATAGGCCTATTTCGATTAAGCACATGCTCTGTCCACCTTGAAACGCCTAGGTGGCAGTAAGTATTCCTTTCAAAACTAACTCAAGTCTCAAAGGGAAACAATGTGCTAACTGCAAATGCTTGCATCACAGAAGGTTTCCTTTTGAGAGGTCCATGTGTTACATCTCCTTAGGGGAATAGGCCTATTTGGAGCAAAATGATCCTTTCTCCACTTTGAAAAGTATGATTTGCAGGACGTATTCCTTTCAAAATGTAACTCCAGTCTCACAAAGAAACAAAGTGGTAGATTCTTTGCATCTAACACAGATTTTGTTCTTTCGAGATACACACATGATTCATCAACTTCCTTGAACTGGCCTGTTTGCAAGAAAATGAGACTTTCTCCACCTTGAAAAGTATCAATTGCAGGAGTTATCCTTCCAAAACCTATGGGAAGTCTCACAGGAAAACAATGTGGTTGCAACTCCTGCTTCTATCTAGATGGTTTTCTTTCTAGGAATGCATGTGTTTCATCAACTGAGTTGACTGGGCCTATTTGGAACACAATGAGCCTATGTCCAGCTTGAAAACTATGATTAGCAGGATGTATTCCTTTCAAAAACTAACTCAATTCTCAAAGGCCAACAATGTGCTAGAAGCTGCGGCTTCCAATATAGGTGATTGTCTTTTTAGCTATACCTGTGTTTCTTCAACTCACCTAAATAGGCCTACTTAGTGCAAACAGGGTCTATCTGCACCTTGAAACACCTACGTGGCAGGAAATAATCCTTCCAAAACGAATCAATTCTCACAAGAACAAGGTGCTAAATGCTGCAGTTTCTAGCATCCATGGTTTTCTTTGGGGAGGAACATGTGTTACTTCAACTCAGCTGAATAGGCCTATTTGGAGCAAACACAGCCTATCTCCACTTTGAAAGACCAAAGTTGCAGGAAGCAGTCCTTTCCAAAACTGACACAGTTCTCCCTGGAATACAATGTGGTAGATGCTCTGGCTTCTAACATACATGGTTTTCTTTGCAGAGATACATGGGTTTCATCAACTCAGCTGAATATACTTGAAAGGAGCAAACAGAGTCTATCTCCACCTTCAACCACCTTAGTTCCAGGAAGTATTCCTTTGACAAACTAACCTAATTCTACAGGGAAGCAATGTGGTAGAACCTCCTGGTTCTAACACAGATGATTGACTTGCAAGAGATACATGTGTTTCTTCAAGTTAGCTGCATAGGCCTCTTTGGAACAAAATGAGTCTTTCGCCACCTAGAAAATACTGATTCGCAGGAGTTATTCCTTTCTAAACCAAATTCAATTCTCATAGGGAAACAAGGTGCTAGATGCTGCATCTTGTTAAACAAATATTTTTATTTGAAGAGACAGATGTCTTCCTTCAACTCAATGGAAAATGCCTAGTTGGAGCCAACGGCATCTATCTGCACCTTGAAACACCGAAGTTGCAGGAAGTATTTGTATCAAAACTAGCTCAATTCTCACAGGAAAAGAATGTGCTAGATGCTCCTGCATTGTACAATGAAGGATTTCCTCGAGAGACACATGTGTTTCATCACCTCCCCTGAATAGGCCTATTTGAAGCACCAGGAGAATTTCTCCCCTTTGAAAACTTTCGTTTGCAGGAAATTTTCCTTTCAAAACATCACACAAGTCTCACATGGAAAAAAGGTGCTAGATGCTCCCGCTGCTAACACAGGTGTTTTTCATTTCAGGGATACATGGGTTCCTTCAACTTAGCTGAATAGGCCTATTTGCAACCAAATGAGTGCTTTTCTACCTTGAAAACAGTGGTTTACAGGAAATATTCCTTTCACAACTATCTCAATTCTCAGAGGAATACAATGTGCTAGATGCGACCTTTCTACCATGTATGGTTGTCTTTGGAGAGTTACATGCGTTTCCTCCCCTCACTGGAATAGGCTTATTTGGAGCAAAAAGTGCCCATCTCCACCTCGAATCACCTAATTTTCGCGAAGTATTTCTTTCCAAAGTTAACTCAGTTATCACAGAGAAACAATGTGCTGCTAGCTTCTGCTTCTACACAGATGGATTTCCTTCGAGAGATACATGTGTTTCTTGAAGTAAGATGAATTGGTGGATCTGCAGCCAAATGAGCCTTTTCCATCTGGAAAACTTTGGTTCGCAGGAAGTACTCCTTTCAAAAACTTTCTGAGTCTCACGGGATAACAATGCGCTGGAGGCGGCATCCACTTTCTTAGCTGGTTTTCTTTGGAGTGATACATATGGTTCTTCAACTCAGGAGAATAGGCCTATTTGGAGCAAACTGAGGCTGTGTCCACCTTGAAAGACCACGGTTGCAGGAAGTATTGTGTTCCTAAACTTACGCAATTCTCACAGGAAAACAATGTGCTAGGTGTTCCTGCTTCAAACATGGATGGTTTTCCTTTGAGAAATACCTGTGTTTCTTCAACTTAGCCAAGTAGGGCTATTTGGAATAAAATGAGCCTTTTTGACCTTGAAAACTGTGAATTGCAGGAATTACTCTTCTCAAACTCCAATTCAACTCTCAAAGGGAAACATTGGGCTAGATGCTAGAGCTTCTACCATGCATACTTTTCTTTTAGAGGTACATGGACTTCCTCTACTCAGCTGAATAGCCCTAATGGAAGAAATGCAGCCTATGTCCCCCTGCAAACACTTAAGATTCTTGAAGAATTCCTTTCAAAAACGAACACAGTTCTCACAGGAAAACATGTGCTTCTAACATGGATGCTTTTCCTTTGACAGATACATGTGTTTCTTCAACTTAGCTGACTAGGGCTATTTGAAGTGAGGTGAGCCTCCTACTTTGAATATTGATATTTGCAGGGTGCATTGCTTTCAAAGACTAAATGAATTCTCATAGGGAAGCACTGTGCCAGATGTGGCAGTTTCTAACATTGATGGATTTCTTTGCATACATGCGTGTGAATCTTCAATTCACCCAAATAGGCCTATTTCGATTAAGCACATGCTCTGTCCACCTTGAAACGCCTAGGTGGCAGTAAGTATTCCTTTCAAAACTAACTCAAGTCTCAAAGGGAAACAATGTGCTAACTGCAAATGCTTGCATCACAGAAGGTTTCCTTTTGAGAGGTCCATGTGTTACATCTCCTTAGGGGAATAGGCCTATTTGGAGCAAAATGATCCTTTCTCCACTTTGAAAAGTATGATTTGCAGGACGTATTCCTTTCAAAATGTAACTCCAGTCTCACAAAGAAACAAAGTGGTAGATTCTTTGCATCTAACACAGATTTTGTTCTTTCGAGATACACACATGATTCATCAACTTCCTTGAACTGGCCTGTTTGCAAGAAAATGAGACTTTCTCCACCTTGAAAAGTATCAATTGCAGGAGTTATCCTTCCAAAACCTATGGGAAGTCTCACAGGAAAACAATGTGGTTGCAACTCCTGCTTCTATCTAGATGGTTTTCTTTCTAGGAATGCATGTGTTTCATCAACTGAGTTGACTGGGCCTATTTGGAACACAATGAGCCTATGTCCAGCTTGAAAACTATGATTAGCAGGATGTATTCCTTTCAAAAACTAACTCAATTCTCAAAGGCCAACAATGTGCTAGAAGCTGCGGCTTCCAATATAGGTGATTGTCTTTTTAGCTATACCTGTGTTTCTTCAACTCACCTAAATAGGCCTACTTAGTGCAAACAGGGTCTATCTGCACCTTGAAACACCTACGTGGCAGGAAATAATCCTTCCAAAACGAATCAATTCTCACAAGAACAAGGTGCTAAATGCTGCAGTTTCTAGCATCCATGGTTTTCTTTGGGGAGGAACATGTGTTACTTCAACTCAGCTGAATAGGCCTATTTGGAGCAAACACAGCCTATCTCCACTTTGAAAGACCAAAGTTGCAGGAAGCAGTCCTTTCCAAAACTGACACAGTTCTCCCTGGAATACAATGTGGTAGATGCTCTGGCTTCTAACATACATGGTTTTCTTTGCAGAGATACATGGGTTTCATCAACTCAGCTGAATATACTTGAAAGGAGCAAACAGAGTCTATCTCCACCTTCAACCACCTTAGTTCCAGGAAGTATTCCTTTGACAAACTAACCTAATTCTACAGGGAAGCAATGTGGTAGAACCTCCTGGTTCTAACACAGATGATTGACTTGCAAGAGATACATGTGTTTCTTCAAGTTAGCTGCATAGGCCTCTTTGGAACAAAATGAGCCTTTCGCCACCTAGAAAATACTGATTCGCAGGAGTTATTCCTTTCTAAACCAAATTCAATTCTCATAGGGAAACAAGGTGCTAGATGCTGCATCTTGTTAAACAGATATTTTTATTTGAAGAGACAGATGTCTTCCTTCAACTCAATGGAAAATGCCTAGTTGGAGCCAACGGCATCTATCTGCACCTTGAAACACTGAAGTTGCAGGAAGTATTTGTATCAAAACTAGCTCAATTCGCACAGGAAAAGAATGTGCTAGATGCTCCTGCATTGTACAATGAAGGATTTCCTCGAGAGACACATGTGTTTCATCACCTCCCCTGAATAGGCCTATTTGAAGCACCAGGAGAATTTCTCCCCTTTGAAAACTTTCGTTTGCAGGAAATTTTCCTTTCAAAACATCACACAAGTCTCACATGGAAAAAAGGTGCTAGATGCTCCCGCTGCTAACACAGGTGTTTTTCATTTCAGGGATACATGGGTTCCTTCAACTTAGCTGAATAGGCCTATTTGCAACCAAATGAGTGCTTTTCTACCTTGAAAACAGTGGTTTACAGGAAATATTCCTTTCACAACTATCTCAATTCTCAGAGGAATACAGTGTGCTAGATGCGACCTTTCTACCATGTATGGTTGTCTTTGGAGAGTTACATGCGTTTCCTCCCCTCACTGGAATAGGCTTATTTGGAGCAAAAAGTGCCCATCTCCACCTCGAATCACCTAATTTTCGCGAAGTATTTCTTTCCAAAGTTAACTCAGTTATCACAGAGAAACAATGTGCTGCTAGCTTCTGCTTCTACACAGATGGATTTCCTTCGAGAGATACATGTGTTTCTTGAAGTAAGATGAATTGGTGGATCTGCAGCCAAATGAGCCTTTTCCATCTGGAAAACTTTGGTTCGCAGGAAGTACTCCTTTCAAAAACTTTCTGAGTCTCACGGGATAACAATGCGCTGGAGGCGGCATCCACTTTCTTAGCTGGTTTTCTTTGGAGTGATACATATGGTTCTTCAACTCAGGAGAATAGGCCTATTTGGAGCAAACTGAGGCTGTGTCCACCTTGAAAGACCACGGTTGCAGGAAGTATTGTGTTCCTAAACTTACGCAATTCTCACAGGAAAACAATGTGCTAGGTGTTCCTGCTTCAAACATGGATGGTTTTCCTTTGAGAAATACCTGTGTTTCTTCAACTTAGCCAAGTAGGGCTATTTGGAATAAAATGAGCCTTTTTGACCTTGAAAACTGTGAATTGCAGGAATTACTCTTCTCAAACTCCAATTCAACTCTCAAAGGGAAACATTGGGCTAGATGCTAGAGCTTCTACCATGCATACTTTTCTTTTAGAGGTACATGGACTTCCTCTACTCAGCTGAATAGCCCTAATGGAAGAAATGCAGCCTATGTCCCCCTGCAAACACTTAAGATTCTTGAAGAATTCCTTTCAAAAACGAACACAGTTCTCACAGGAAAACATGTGCTTCTAACATGGATGCTTTTCCTTTGACAGATACATGTGTTTCTTCAACTTAGCTGACTAGGGCTATTTGAAGTGAGGTGAGCCTCCTACTTTGAATATTGATATTTGCAGGGTGCATTGCTTTCAAAGACTAAATGAATTCTCATAGGGAAGCACTGTGCCAGATGTGGCAGTTTCTAACATTGATGGATTTCTTTGCATACATGCGTGTGAATCTTCAATTCACCCAAATAGGCCTATTTCGATTAAGCACATGCTCTGTCCACCTTGAAACGCCTAGGTGGCAGTAAGTATTCCTTTCAAAACTAACTCAAGTCTCAAAGGGAAACAATGTGCTAACTGCAAATGCTTGCATCACAGAAGGTTTCCTTTTGAGAGGTCCATGTGTTACATCTCCTTAGGGGAATAGGCCTATTTGGAGCAAAATGATCCTTTCTCCACTTTGAAAAGTATGATTTGCAGGACGTATTCCTTTCAAAATGTAACTCCAGTCTCACAAAGAAACAAAGTGGTAGATTCTTTGCATCTAACACAGATTTTGTTCTTTCGAGATACACACATGATTCATCAACTTCCTTGAACTGGCCTATTTGCAAGAAAATGAGACTTTCTCCACCTTGAAAAGTATCAATTGCAGGAGTTATCCTTCCAAAACCTATGGGAAGTCTCACAGGAAAACAATGTGGTTGCAACTCCTGCTTCTATCTAGATGGTTTTCTTTCTAGGAATGCATGTGTTTCATCAACTGAGTTGACTGGGCCTATTTGGAACACAATGAGCCTATGTCCAGCTTGAAAACTATGATTAGCAGGATGTATTCCTTTCAAAAACTACCTCAATTCTCAAAGGCCAACAATGTGCTAGAAGCTGCGGTTTCCAATATAGGTGATTGTCTTTTTAGCTATACCTGTGTTTCTTCAACTCACCTAAATAGGCCTACTTAGTGCAAACAGGGTCTATCTGCACCTTGAAACACCTACGTGGCAGGAAATAATCCTTTCCAAAACGAATCAATTCTCACAAGAACAAGGTGCTAAATGCTGCAGTTTCTAGCATCCATGGTTTTCTTTGGGGAGGAACATGTGTTACTTCAACTCAGCTGAATAGGCCTATTTGGAGCAAACACAGCCTATCTCCACTTTGAAAGACCAAAGTTGCAGGAAGCAGTCCTTTCCAAAACTGACACAGTTCTCCCTGGAATACAATGTGGTAGATGCTCCGGCTTCTAACATACATGGTTTTCTTTGCAGAGATACATGGGTTTCATCAACTCAGCTGAATATACTTGAAAGGAGCAAACAGAGTCTATCTCCACCTTCAACCACCTTAGTTCCAGGAAGTATTCCTTTGACAAACTAACCTAATTCTACAGGGAAGCAATGTGGTAGAACCTCCTGGTTCTAACACAGATGATTGACTTGCAAGAGATACATGTGTTTCTTCAAGTTAGCTGCATAGGCCTCTTTGGAACAAAATGAGTCTTTCGCCACCTAGAAAATACTGATTCGCAGGAGTTATTCCTTTCTAAACCAAATTCAATTCTCATAGGGAAACAAGGTGCTAGATGCTGCATCTTGTTAAACAGATATTTTTATTTGAAGAGACAGATGTCTTCCTTCAACTCAATGGAAAATGCCTAGTTGGAGCCAACGGCATCTATCTGCACCTTGAAACACCGAAGTTGCAGGAAGTATTTGTATCAAAACTAGCTCAATTCTCACAGGAAAAGAATGTGCTAGATGCTCCTGCATTGAACAATGAAGGATTTCCTCGAGAGACACATGTGTTTCATCACCTCCCCTGAATAGGCCTATTTGAAGCACCAGGAGAATTTCTCCCCTTTGAAAACTTTCGTTTGCAGGAAATTTTCCTTTCAAAACATCACACAAGTCTCACATGGAAAAAAGGTGCTAGATGCTCCCGCTGCTAACACAGGTGTTTTTCATTTCAGGGATACATGGGTTCCTTCAACTTAGCTGAATAGGCCTATTTGCAACCAAATGAGTGCTTTTCTACCTTGAAAACAGTGGTTTACAGGAAATATTCCTTTCACAACTATCTCAATTCTCAGAGGAATACAATGTGCTAGATGCGACCTTTCTACCATGTATGGTTGTCTTTGGAGAGTTACATGCGTTTCCTCCCCTCACTGGAATAGGCTTATTTGGAGCAAAAAGTGCCCATCTCCACCTCGAATCACCTAATTTTCGCGAAGTATTTCTTTCCAAAGTTAACTCAGTTATCACAGAGAAACAATGTGCTGCTAGCTTCTGCTTCTACACAGATGGATTTCCTTCGAGAGATACATGTGTTTCTTGAAGTAAGATGAATTGGTGGATCTGCAGCCAAATGAGCCTTTTCCATCTGGAAAACTTTGGTTCGCAGGAAGTACTCCTTTCAAAAACTTTCTGAGTCTCACGGGATAACAATGCGCTGGAGGCGGCATCCACTTTCTTAGCTGGTTTTCTTTGGAGTGATACATATGGTTCTTCAACTCAGGAGAATAGGCCTATTTGGAGCAAACTGAGGCTGTGTCCACCTTGAAAGACCACGGTTGCAGGAAGTATTGTGTTCCTAAACTTACGCAATTCTCACAGGAAAACAATGTGCTAGGTGTTCCTGCTTCAAACATGGATGGTTTTCCTTTGAGAAATACCTGTGTTTCTTCAACTTAGCCAAGTAGGGCTATTTGGAATAAAATGAGCCTTTTTGACCTTGAAAACTGTGAATTGCAGGAATTACTCTTCTCAAACTCCAATTCAACTCTCAAAGGGAAACATTGGGCTAGATGCTAGAGCTTCTACCATGCATACTTTTCTTTTAGAGGTACATGGACTTCCTCTACTCAGCTGAATAGCCCTAATGGAAGAAATGCAGCCTATGTCCCCCTGCAAACACTTAAGATTCTTGAAGAATTCCTTTCAAAAACGAACACAGTTCTCACAGGAAAACATGTGCTTCTAACATGGATGCTTTTCCTTTGACAGATACATGTGTTTCTTCAACTTAGCTGACTAGGGCTATTTGAAGTGAGGTGAGCCTCCTATTTTGAATATTGATATTTGCAGGGTGCATTGCTTTCAAAGACTAAATGAATTCTCATAGGGAAGCACTGTGCCAGATGTGGCAGTTTCTAACATTGATGGATTTCTTTGCATACATGCGTGTGAATCTTCAATTCACCCAAATAGGCCTATTTCGATTAAGCACATGCTCTGTCCACCTTGAAACGCCTAGGTGGCAGTAAGTATTCCTTTCAAAACTAACTCAAGTCTCAAAGGGAAACAATGTGCTAACTGCAAATGCTTGCATCACAGAAGGTTTCCTTTTGAGAGGTCCATGTGTTACATCTCCTTAGGGGAATAGGCCTATTTGGAGCAAAATGATCCTTTCTCCACTTTGAAAAGTATGATTTGCAGGACGTATTCCTTTCAAAATGTAACTCCAGTCTCACAAAGAAACAAAGTGGTAGATTCTTTGCATCTAACACAGATTTTGTTCTTTCGAGATACACACATGATTCATCAACTTCCTTGAACTGGCCTATTTGCAAGAAAATGAGACTTTCTCCACCTTGAAAAGTATCAATTGCAGGAATTATCCTTCCAAAACCTATGGGAAGTCTCACAGGAAAACAATGTGGTTGCAACTCCTGCTTCTATCTAGATGGTTTTCTTTCTAGGAATGCATGTGTTTCATCAACTGAGTTGACTGGGCCTATTTGGAACACAATGAGCCTATGTCCAGCTTGAAAACTATGATTAGCAGGATGTATTCCTTTCAAAAACTACCTCAATTCTCAAAGGCCAACAATGTGCTAGAAGCTGCGGTTTCCAATATAGGTGATTGTCTTTTTAGCTATACCTGTGTTTCTTCAACTCACCTAAATAGGCCTACTTAGTGCAAACAGGGTCTATCTGCACCTTGAAACACCTACGTGGCAGGAAATAATCCTTTCCAAAACGAATCAATTCTCACAAGAACAAGGTGCTAAATGCTGCAGTTTCTAGCATCCATGGTTTTCTTTGGGGAGGAACATGTGTTACTTCAACTCAGCTGAATAGGCCTATTTGGAGCAAACACAGCCTATCTCCACTTTGAAAGAGGAAAGTTGCAGGAAGCAGTCCTTTCCAAAACTGACACAGTTCTCCCTGGAGTACAATGTGGTAGATGCTCCGGCTTCTAACATACATGGTTTTCTTTGCAGAGATACATGGGTTTCATCAACTCAGCTGAATATACTTGAAAGGAGCAAACAGAGTCTATCTCCACCTTCAACCACCTTAGTTCCAGGAAGTATTCCTTTGACAAACTAACCTAATTCTACAGGGAAGCAATGTGGTAGAACCTCCTGGTTCTAACACAGATGATTGACTTGCAAGAGATACATGTGTTTCTTCAAGTTAGCTGCATAGGCCTCTTTGGAACAAAATGAGTCTTTCGCCACCTAGAAAATACTGATTCGCAGGAGTTATTCCTTTCTAAACCAAATTCAATTCTCATAGGGAAACAAGGTGCTAGATGCTGCATCTTGTTAAACAGATATTTTTATTTGAAGAGACAGATGTCTTCCTTCAACTCAATGGAAAATGCCTAGTTGGAGCCAACGGCATCTATCTGCACCTTGAAACACCGAAGTTGCAGGAAGTATTTGTATCAAAACTAGCTCAATTCTCACAGGAAAAGAATGTGCTAGATGCTCCTGCATTGAACAATGAAGGATTTCCTCGAGAGACACATGTGTTTCATCACCTCCCCTGAATAGGCCTATTTGAAGCACCAGGAGAATTTCTCCCCTTTGAAAACTTTCGTTTGCAGGAAATTTTCCTTTCAAAACATCACACAAGTCTCACATGGAAAAAAGGTGCTAGATGCTCCCGCTGCTAACACAGGTGTTTTTCATTTCAGGGATACATGGGTTCCTTCAACTTAGCTGAATAGGCCTATTTGCAACCAAATGAGTGCTTTTCTACCTTGAAAACAGTGGTTTACAAGAAATATTCCTTTCACAACTAACTCAATTCTCAGAGGAATACAATGTGCTAGATGCGACCTTTCTACCATGTATGGTTGTCTTTGGAGAGTTACATGCGTTTCCTCCCCTCACTGGAATAGGCTTATTTGGAGCAAAAAGTGCCCATCTCCACCTCGAATCACCTAATTTTCGCGAAGTATTTCTTTCCAAAGTTAACTCAGTTATCACAGAGAAACAATGTGCTGCTAGCTTCTGCTTCTACACAGATGGATTTCCTTCGAGAGATACATGTGTTTCTTGAAGTAAGATGAATTGGTGGATCTGCAGCCAAATGAGCCTTTTCCATCTGGAAAACTTTGGTTCGCAGGAAGTACTCCTTTCAAAAACTTTCTGAGTCTCACGGGATAACAATGCGCTGGAGGCGGCATCCACTTTCTTAGCTGGTTTTCTTTGGAGAGATACATATGGTTCTTCAACTCAGGAGAATAGGCCTATTTGGAGCAAACTGAGGCTGTGTCCACCTTGAAAGACCACGGTTGCAGGAAGTATTGTGTTCCTAAACTTACGCAATTCTCACAGGAAAACAATGTGCTAGGTGTTCCTGCTTCAAACATGGATGGTTTTCCTTTGAGAAATACCTGTGTTTCTTCAACTTAGCCAAGTAGGGCTATTTGGAATAAAATGAGCCTTTTTGACTTTGAAAACTGTGAATTGCAGGAATTACTCTTCTCAAACTCCAATTCAACTCTCAAAGGGAAACATTGGGCTAGATGCTAGAGCTTCTACCATGCATACTTTTCTTTTAGAGGTACAAGGACTTCCTCTACTCAGCTGAATAGCCCTAATGGAAGAAATGCAGCCTATGTCCCCCTGCAAACACTTAAGATTCTTGAAGAATTCCTTTCAAAAACGAACACAGTTCTCACAGGAAAACATGTGCTTCTAACATGGATGCTTTTCCTTTGACAGATACATGTGTTTCTTCAACTTAGCTGACTAGGGCTATTTGAAGTGAGGTGAGCCTCCTACTTTGAATATTGATATTTGCAGGGTGCATTGCTTTCAAAGACTAAATGAATTCTCATAGGGAAGCACTGTGCCAGATGTGGCAGTTTCTAACATTGATGGATTTCTTTGCATACATGCGTGTGAATCTTCAATTCACCCAAATAGGCCTATTTCGATTAAGCACATGCTCTGTCCACCTTGAAACGCCTAGGTGGCAGTAAGTATTCCTTTCAAAACTAACTCAAGTCTCAAAGGGAAACAATGTGCTAACTGCAAATGCTTGCATCACAGAAGGTTTCCTTTTGAGAGGTCCATGTGTTACATCTCCTTAGGGGAATAGGCCTATTTGGAGCAAAATGATCCTTTCTCCACTTTGAAAAGTATGATTTGCAGGACGTATTCCTTTCAAAATGTAACTCCAGTCTCACAAAGAAACAAAGTGGTAGATTCTTTGCATCTAACACAGATTTTGTTCTTTCGAGATACACACATGATTCATCAACTTCCTTGAACTGGCCTATTTGCAAGAAAATGAGACTTTCTCCACCTTGAAAAGTATCAATTGCAGGAGTTATCCTTCCAAAACCTATGGGAAGTCTCACAGGAAAACAATGTGGTTGCAACTCCTGCTTCTATCTAGATGGTTTTCTTTCTAGGAATGCATGTGTTTCATCAACTGAGTTGACTGGGCCTATTTGGAACACAATGAGCCTATGTCCAGCTTGAAAACTATGATTAGCAGGATGTATTCCTTTCAAAAACTACCTCAATTCTCAAAGGCCAACAATGTGCTAGAAGCTGCGGCTTCCAATATAGGTGATTGTCTTTTTAGCTATACCTGTGTTTCTTCAACTCACCTAAATAGGCCTACTTAGTGCAAACAGGGTCTATCTGCACCTTGAAACACCTACGTGGCAGGAAATAATCCTTTCCAAAAGGAATCAATTCTCACAAGAACAAGGTGCTAAATGCTGCAGTTTCTAGCATCCATGGTTTTCTTTGGGGAGGAACATGTGTTACTTCAACTCAGCTGAATAGGCCTATTTGGAGCAAACACAGC
The DNA here is from genome assembly GCF_047511655.1 of Castor canadensis. Classification (NCBI taxonomy): domain Eukaryota; kingdom Metazoa; phylum Chordata; class Mammalia; order Rodentia; family Castoridae; genus Castor; species Castor canadensis. The sequence continues at coordinate 22,948,226 of NC_133403.1, forward strand.
CTATCTCCACTTTGAAAGACCAAAGTTGCAGGAAGCAGTCCTTTCCAAAACTGACACAGTTCTCCCTGGAATACAATGTGGTAGATGCTCCGGCTTCTAACATACATGGTTTTCTTTGCAGAGATACATGGGTTTCATCAACTCAGCTGAATATACTTGAAAGGAGCAAACAGAGTCTATCTCCACCTTCAACCACCTTAGTTCCAGGAAGTATTCCTTTGACAAACTAACCTAATTCTACAGGGAAGCAATGTGGTAGAACCTCCTGGTTCTAACACAGATGATTGACTTGCAAGAGATACATGTGTTTCTTCAAGTTAGCTGCATAGGCCTCTTTGGAACAAAATGAGTCTTTCGCCACCTAGAAAATACTGATTCGCAGGAGTTATTCCTTTCTAAACCAAATTCAATTCTCATAGGGAAACAAGGTGCTAGATGCTGCATCTTGTTAAACAGATATTTTTATTTGAAGAGACAGATGTCTTCCTTCAACTCAATGGAAAATGCCTAGTTGGAGCCAACGGCATCTATCTGCACCTTGAAACACCGAAGTTGCAGGAAGTATTTGTATCAAAACTAGCTCAATTCTCACAGGAAAAGAATGTGCTAGATGCTCCTGCATTGAACAATGAAGGATTTCCTCGAGAGACACATGTGTTTCATCACCTCCCCTGAATAGGCCTATTTGAAGCACCAGGAGAATTTCTCCCCTTTGAAAACTTTCGTTTGCAGGAAATTTTCCTTTCAAAACATCACACAAGTCTCACATGGAAAAAAGGTGCTAGATGCTCCCGCTGCTAACACAGGTGTTTTTCATTTCAGGGATACATGGGTTCCTTCAACTTAGCTGAATAGGCCTATTTGCAACCAAATGAGTGCTTTTCTACCTTGAAAACAGTGGTTTACAAGAAATATTCCTTTCACAACTAACTCAATTCTCAGAGGAATACAATGTGCTAGATGCGACCTTTCTACCATGTATGGTTGTCTTTGGAGAGTTACATGCGTTTCCTCCCCTCACTGGAATAGGCTTATTTGGAGCAAAAAGTGCCCATCTCCACCTCGAATCACCTAATTTTCGCGAAGTATTTCTTTCCAAAGTTAACTCAGTTATCACAGAGAAACAATGTGCTGCTAGCTTCTGCTTCTACACAGATGGATTTCCTTCGAGAGATACATGTGTTTCTTGAAGTAAGATGAATTGGTGGATCTGCAGCCAAATGAGCCTTTTCCATCTGGAAAACTTTGGTTCGCAGGAAGTACTCCTTTCAAAAACTTTCTGAGTCTCACGGGATAACAATGCGCTGGAGGCGGCATCCACTTTCTTAGCTGGTTTTCTTTGGAGAGATACATATGGTTCTTCAACTCAGGAGAATAGGCCTATTTGGAGCAAACTGAGGCTGTGTCCACCTTGAAAGACCACGGTTGCAGGAAGTATTGTGTTCCTAAACTTACGCAATTCTCACAGGAAAACAATGTGCTAGGTGTTCCTGCTTCAAACATGGATGGTTTTCCTTTGAGAAATACCTGTGTTTCTTCAACTTAGCCAAGTAGGGCTATTTGGAATAAAATGAGCCTTTTTGACTTTGAAAACTGTGAATTGCAGGAATTACTCTTCTCAAACTCCAATTCAACTCTCAAAGGGAAACATTGGGCTAGATGCTAGAGCTTCTACCATGCATACTTTTCTTTTAGAGGTACAAGGACTTCCTCTACTCAGCTGAATAGCCCTAATGGAAGAAATGCAGCCTATGTCCCCCTGCAAACACTTAAGATTCTTGAAGAATTCCTTTCAAAAACGAACACAGTTCTCACAGGAAAACATGTGCTTCTAACATGGATGCTTTTCCTTTGACAGATACATGTGTTTCTTCAACTTAGCTGACTAGGGCTATTTGAAGTGAGGTGAGCCTCCTACTTTGAATATTGATATTTGCAGGGTGCATTGCTTTCAAAGACTAAATGAATTCTCATAGGGAAGCACTGTGCCAGATGTGGCAGTTTCTAACATTGATGGATTTCTTTGCATACATGCGTGTGAATCTTCAATTCACCCAAATAGGCCTATTTCGATTAAGCACATGCTCTGTCCACCTTGAAACGCCTAGGTGGCAGTAAGTATTCCTTTCAAAACTAACTCAAGTCTCAAAGGGAAACAATGTGCTAACTGCAAATGCTTGCATCACAGAAGGTTTCCTTTTGAGAGGTCCATGTGTTACATCTCCTTAGGGGAATAGGCCTATTTGGAGCAAAATGATCCTTTCTCCACTTTGAAAAGTATGATTTGCAGGACGTATTCCTTTCAAAATGTAACTCCAGTCTCACAAAGAAACAAAGTGGTAGATTCTTTGCATCTAACACAGATTTTGTTCTTTCGAGATACACACATGATTCATCAACTTCCTTGAACTGGCCTATTTGCAAGAAAATGAGACTTTCTCCACCTTGAAAAGTATCAATTGCAGGAGTTATCCTTCCAAAACCTATGGGAAGTCTCACAGGAAAACAATGTGGTTGCAACTCCTGCTTCTATCTAGATGGTTTTCTTTCTAGGAATGCATGTGTTTCATCAACTGAGTTGACTGGGCCTATTTGGAACACAATGAGCCTATGTCCAGCTTGAAAACTATGATTAGCAGGATGTATTCCTTTCAAAAACTACCTCAATTCTCAAAGGCCAACAATGTGCTAGAAGCTGCGGCTTCCAATATAGGTGATTGTCTTTTTAGCTATACCTGTGTTTCTTCAACTCACCTAAATAGGCCTACTTAGTGCAAACAGGGTCTATCTGCACCTTGAAACACCTACGTGGCAGGAAATAATCCTTTCCAAAACGAATCAATTCTCACAAGAACAAGGTGCTAAATGCTGCAGTTTCTAGCATCCATGGTTTTCTTTGGGGAGGAACATGTGTTACTTCAACTCAGCTGAATAGGCCTATTTGGAGCAAACACAGCCTATCTCCACTTTGAAAGACCAAAGTTGCAGGAAGCAGTCCTTTCCAAAACTGACACAGTTCTCCCTGGAATACAATGTGGTAGATGCTCCGGCTTCTAACATACATGGTTTTCTTTGCAGAGATACATGGGTTTCATCAACTCAGCTGAATATACTTGAAAGGAGCAAACAGAGTCTATCTCCACCTTCAACCACCTTAGTTCCAGGAAGTATTCCTTTGACACACTAACCTAATTCTACAGGGAAGCAATGTGGTAGAACCTCCTGGTTCTAACACAGATGATTGACTTGCAAGAGATACATGTGTTTCTTCAAGTTAGCTGCATAGGCCTCTTTGGAACAAGATGAGTCTTTCGCCACCTAGAAAATACTGATTCACAGGAGTTATTCCTTTCTAAACCAAATTCAATTCTCATAGGGAAACAAGGTGCTAGATGCTGCATCTTGTTAAACAGATATTTTTATTTGAAGAGACAGATGTCTTCCTTCAACTCAATGGAAAATGCCTAGTTGGAGCCAAGGGCATCTATCTGCACCTTGAAACACCGAAGTTGCAGGAAGTATTTGTATCAAAACTAGCTCAATTCTCACAGGAAAAGAATGTGCTAGATGCTCCTGCCTTGAACAATGAAGGATTTCCTCGAGAGACACATGTGTTTCATCACCTCCCCTGAATAGGCCTATTTGAAGCACCAGGAGAATTTCTCCCCTTTGAAAACTTTCGTTTGCAGGAAATTTTCCTTTCAAAACATCACACAAGTCTCACATGGAAAAAAGGTGCTAGATGCTCCTGCTGCTAACACAGGTGTTTTTCATTTGAGGGATACATGGGTTCCTTCAACTTAGCTGAATAGGCCTATTTGCAACCAAATGAGTGCTTTTCCACCTTCTAAACAATGGTTTACAGGAAATATTCCTTTCACAACTAACTCAATTCTCAGAGGAATACAATGTGCTACATGCTACCTTTCTACCATGAATGGTTATCTTTGGAGAGTTACATGCGTTTCCTCCCCTCACTTGAATAGGCCCATTTGCAGCAAAAAGTGCCCATCTCCACCTTGAATCACCGAATTTTCGCGAAGTATTTCTTTCCAAAGTTGACTCAGTTATCACAGAGAAACAATGTGCTGCTAGCTTCTGCTTCTACACAGATGGATTTCCTTTGAGAGATACATGTGTTTCTTGAAGTAAGATGAATTGGTGGATCTGCAGCCAAATGAGCCTTTTCCATCTGGAAAACTTTGGTTCGCAGGAAGTACTCCTTTCAAGAACATTCTGAGTCTCACGGGATAACAATGTGCTCGAGGCGGCAGCCACTTTCATAGCTGGTTTTATTTGGAGAGATACATATGGTTCCTCAACTCAGGTGAATAGGCCTATTTGGAGGAAACTGAGGCTATGTCCAACTTAAAAGACCATGGTTGCAAGAAGTATTCTTTTCCTAAACTTACGCCCTTCTCACAGGAAAACAATGTGCTAGGTGCTCCTGCTTCAAACATGGATGGTTTTCCTTTGCGAAATACCTGTGTTTCTTCAACGTAGCCAAGTAGGGCTATTTGGAATAAAATGAGCCTTTTTGTCCTTCAAAACTGTGATTTGCAGGAATTACTCTTCTCAAGCTCCAATTCAACTCTCAAAGGGAAACACTGTGCTAAATGCAAATGCTTCCATCACTGACGGTTTCCTTTTGAGAGGTCCATGTGTTACATCTCTTTAGGGGATTAGGCCTATTTGGAGCAAAATGATCCTTTCTCCACTTTGAAAACTATGATTTGCAGGACGTATTCCTTTCAAAATGTAACTCCAGTCTCACAAGGAATCAAAGTGGTAGATTCTTTGCATCTTACACAGATTTTTTTCTTTCGAGATACACTCATGATTCATCAACTTCCTTGAACTGGCCTATTTGCAAGAAAATGAGACTTTCTCCACCTTGAAAAGTATCAATTGCAGGAGTTATCCTTCCAAAACCTATGGGAAGTCTCACAGGAAAACAATGTGGTTGCAACTCCTGCTTCTATCTAGATGGTTTTCTTTGTAGGAATGCATGTGTTTCATCAACTGAGTTGACTAGGCCTATTTGGAACACAATGAGCCTATGTCCAGCTTGAAAACTATGATTAGCAGGATGTATTCCTTTCAAAACCTAACTCAATTCTCAAAAGCGAACAATGTGGAAGAAGCTTCAGCTTCCAATATAGGTCATTGTCTTTTTAGGTATACCTGTGTTTCTTCAACTCACCTAAATAGGCCTTCTTAGGGCAAACAGTGTCTATCTGCATCTTGAAACACCTACGTTTCAGGAAATAATCCTTTCCAAAACGAATCAATTCTCACAAGAACAAGCTGCTAAATGCTGCAGTTTCTAGCATCCATGGTTTTCTTTGGGGAGGAACATGGGTTACTTCAACTCAGCTGAACAGGCCTATTTGGAGCAAGCACAGCCTATCTCCACTTTGAAACACCAAAGTTGCAGGAAGCATTCCTTTCCAAAACTGACACAGTTCTCCCTGGAATACAATGTGTTAGGTGCTCCGTCTTCTAACATACATGATTTTTTTTGCAGAGATACTTGGGTTTCTTCAACTCAGCCGAATATACTTGAAAGGAGCAAACAGAGTCTATCTCCACCTTCAACCACCTTAGTTCCAGGAAGTATTCCTTTGACAAACTAACCTAATTCTACAGGGAAAGAATGTGGTAGAACCTCCTGGTTCTAACACAGATGATTGACTTTCAAGAGATACATGTGTTTCTTCAAGTTAGCTGCATAGGCCTCTTTGGAAAAAAATGAGTCTTTCTCCACCTAGAAAATACTGATTCGCAGGAGTTATTCCTTTCTAAACCAAATTCAATTCTCACAGGGAAACAAGGTGCTAGATGCTGCATCTTGTTAAACAGATATTTTTATTTGAAGAGACAGATGTCTTCCTTCAACTCAATGGAAAATGCCTAGTTGGAGCGAACGGCATCTAACCGCACGTTGAAACACCAAAGTTGCAGGAAGTATTTCTCTCAAAACTAACTCAGTTCGCACAGGAAAAGAATGTGCTAGATGCTCCTGCATTGAACAATGAAGGATTTCCTCGAGAGACTCATGTGTTTCATCACCTCCCCTGAATAGGCCTATTTGAAGCACCAGGAGAATTTCTCCCCTTTGAAAACTTTCGTTTGCAGGAAATTTTCCTTTCAAAACATCACACAAGTCTCACATGGAAATAAGGTGCAAGATGCTCCCGCTGCTAACACAGGTGTTTTTCCTTTGAGGGATACATGGGTTCCTTCAACTTAGCTGAATAGGCCTATTTGCAACCAAATGAGTGCTTTTCCACCTTCTAAACAATGGTTTACAGGAAATATTCCTTGCACAACTAACTCAATTCTCAGAGGAATACAATGTGCTAGATGCGACCTTTCTACCATGTATGGTTGTCTTTGGAGAGTTACATGCGTTTCCTCCCCTCACTGGAATAGGCTTATTTGGAGCAAAAAGTGCCCATCTCCACCTCGAATCACCTAATTTTCGCGAAGTATTTCTTTCCAAAGTTAACTCAGTTATCACAGAGAAACAATGTGCTGCTAGCTTCTGCTTCTACACAGATGGATTTCCTTTGAGAGATACATGTGTTTCTTGAAGTAAGATGAATTGGTGGATCTGCAGCCAAATGAGCCTTTTCCATCTGGAAAACTTTGGTTCGCAGGAAGTACTCCTTTCAAAAACTTTCTGAGTCTCACGGGATAACAATGCGCTGGAGGCGGCATCCACTTTCTTAGCTGGTTTTCTTTGGAGAGATACATATGGTTCTTCAACTCAGGAGAATAGGCCTATTTGGAGCAAACTGAGGCTGTGTCCACCTTGAAAGACCACGGTTGCAGGAAGTATTGTGTTCCTAAACTTACGCAATTCTCACAGGAAAACAATGTGCTAGGTGTTCCTGCTTCAAACATGGATGGTTTTCCTTTGAGAAATACCTGTGTTTCTTCAACTTAGCCAAGTAGGGCTATTTGGAATAAAATGAGCCTTTTTGACCTTGAAAACTGTGAATTGCAGGAATTACTCTTCTCAAACTCCAATTCAACTCTCAAAGGGAAACATTGGGCTAGATGCTAGAGCTTCTACCATGCATACTTTTCTTTTAGAGGTACATGGACTTCCTCTACTCAGCTGAATAGCCCTAATGGAAGAAATGCAGCCTATGTCCCCCTGCAAACACTTAAGATTCTTGAAGAATTCCTTTCAAAAACGAACACAGTTCTCACAGGAAAACATGTGCTTCTAACATGGATGCTTTTCCTTTGACAGATACATGTGTTTCTTCAACTTAGCTGACTAGGGCTATTTGAAGTGAGGTGAGCCTCCTACTTTGAATATTGATATTTGCAGGGTGCATTGCTTTCAAAGACTAAATGAATTCTCATAGGGAAGCACTGTGCCAGATGTGGCAGTTTCTAACATTGATGGATTTCTTTGCATACATGCGTGTGAATCTTCAATTCACCCAAATAGGCCTATTTCGATTAAGCACATGCTCTGTCCACCTTGAAACGCCTAGGTGGCAGTAAGTATTCCTTTCAAAACTAACTCAAGTCTCAAAGGGAAACAATGTGCTAACTGCAAATGCTTGCATCACAGAAGGTTTCCTTTTGAGAGGTCCATGTGTTACATCTCCTTAGGGGAATAGGCCTATTTGGAGCAAAATGATCCTTTCTCCACTTTGAAAAGTATGATTTGCAGGACGTATTCCTTTCAAAATGTAACTCCAGTCTCACAAAGAAACAAAGTGGTAGATTCTTTGCATCTAACACAGATTTTGTTCTTTCGAGATACACACATGATTCATCAACTTCCTTGAACTGGCCTATTTGCAAGAAAATGAGACTTTCTCCACCTTGAAAAGTATCAATTGCAGGAGTTATCCTTCCAAAACCTATGGGAAGTCTCACAGGAAAACAATGTGGTTGCAACTCCTGCTTCTATCTAGATGGTTTTCTTTCTAGGAATGCATGTGTTTCATCAACTGAGTTGACTGGGCCTATTTGGAACACAATGAGCCTATGTCCAGCTTGAAAACTATGATTAGCAGGATGTATTCCTTTCAAAAACTACCTCAATTCTCAAAGGCCAACAATGTGCTAGAAGCTGCGGTTTCCAATATAGGTGATTGTCTTTTTAGCTATACCTGTGTTTCTTCAACTCACCTAAATAGGCCTACTTAGTGCAAACAGGGTCTATCTGCACCTTGAAACACCTACGTTTCAGGAAATAATCCTTTCCAAAACGAATCAATTCTCACAAGAACAAGGTGCTAAATGCTGCAGTTTCTAGCATCCATGGTTTTCTTTGGGGAGGAACATGTGTTACTTCAACTCAGCTGAATAGGCCTATTTGGAGCAAACACAGCCTATCTCCACTTTGAAAGACCAAAGTTGCAGGAAGCAGTCCTTTCCAAAACTGACACAGTTCTCCCTGGAATACAATGTGGTAGATGCTCCGGCTTCTAACATACATGGTTTTCTTTGCAGAGATACATGGGTTTCATCAACTCAGCTGAATATACTTGAAAGGAGCAAACAGAGTCTATCTCCACCTTCAACCACCTTAGTTCCAGGAAGTATTCCTTTGACACACTAACCTAATACTACAGGGAAGCAATGTGGTAGAACCTCCTGGTTCTAACACAGATGATTGACTTGCAAGAGATACATGTGTTTCTTCAAGTTAGCTGCATAGGCCTCTTTGGAACAAAATGAGTCTTTCGCCACCTAGAAAATACTGATTCGCAGGCGTTATTCCTTTCTAAACCAAATTCAATTCTCATAGGGAAACAAGGTGCTAGATGGTGCATCTTGTTAAACAGATATTTTTATTTGAAGAGACAGATGTCTTCCTTCAACTCAATGGAAAATGCCTAGTTGGAGCCAACGGCATCTATCTGCACCTTGAAACACCGAAGTTGCAGGAAGTATTTGTATCAAAACTAGCTCAATTCTCACAGGAAAAGAATATGCTAGATGCTCCTGCATTGAACAATGAAGGATTTCCTCGAGAGACACATGTGTTTCATCACCTCCCCTGAATAGGCCTATTTGAAGCACCAGGAGAATTTCTCCCCTTTGAAAACTTTCGTTTGCAGGAAATTTTCCTTTCAAAACATCACACAAGTCTCACATGGAAATAAGGTGCAAGATGCTCCCGCTGCTAACACAGGTGTTTTTCCTTTGAGGGATACATGGGTTCCTTCAACTTAGCTGAATAGGCCTATTTGCAACCAAATGAGTGCTTTTCCACCTTCTAAACAATGGTTTACAGGAAATATTCCTTTCACAACTAACTCAATTCTCAGAGGAATACAATGTGCTACATGCTACCTTTCTACCATGAATGGTTATCTTTGGAGAGTTACATGCGTTTCCTCCCCTCACTTGAATAGGCGCATTTGCAGCAAAAAGTGCCCATCTCCACCTTGAATCACCGAATTTTCGCGAAGTATTTCTTTCCAAAGTTGACTCAGTTATCACAGAGAAACAATGTGCTGCTAGCTTCTGCTTCTACACAGATGGATTTCCTTTGAGAGATACATGTGTTTCTTGAAGTAAGATGAATTGGTGGATCTGCAGCCAAATGAGCCTTTTCCATCTGGAAAACTTTGGTTCGCAGGAAGTACTCCTTTCAAGAACATTCTGAGTCTCACGGGATAACAATGTGCTCGAGGCGGCAGCCACTTTCATAGCTGGTTTTATTTGGAGAGATACATATGGTTCCTCAACTCAGGTGAATAGGCCTATTTGGAGGAAACTGAGGCTATGTCCAACTTAAAAGACCATGGTTGCAAGAAGTATTCTTTTCCTAAACTTACGCCCTTCTCACAGGAAAACAATGTGCTAGGTGCTCCTGCTTCAAACATGGATGGTTTTCCTTTGCGAAATACCTGTGTTTCTTCAACGTAGCCAAGTAGGGCTATTTGGAATAAAATGAGCCTTTTTGTCCTTCAAAACTGTGATTTGCAGGAATTACTCTTCTCAAGCTCCAATTCAACTCTCAAAGGGAAACACTGTGCTAAATGCAAATGCTTCCATCACTGACGGTTTCCTTTTGAGAGGTCCATGTGTTACATCTCTTTAGGGGATTAGGCCTATTTGGAGCAAAATGATCCTTTCTCCACTTTGAAAACTATGATTTGCAGGACGTATTCCTTTCAAAATGTAACTCCAGTCTCACAAGGAATCAAAGTGGTAGATTCTTTGCATCTTACACAGATTTTTTTCTTTCGAGATACACTCATGATTCATCAACTTCCTTGAACTGGCCTATTTGCAAGAAAATAAGACTTTCTCCACCTTGAAAAGTATCAATTGCAGGAGTTATCCTTCCAAAACCTATGGGAAGTCTCACAGGAAAACAATGTGGTTGCAACTCCTGCTTCTATCTAGATGGTTTTCTTTCTAGGAATGCATGTGTTTCATCAACTGAGTTGACTAGGCCTATTTGGAACACAATGAGCCTATGTCCAGCTTGAAAACTATGATTAGCAGGATGTATTCCTTTCAAAACCTAACTCAATTCTCAAAAGCGAACAATGTGGAAGAAGCTTCAGCTTCCAATATAGGTCATTGTCTTTTTAGGTATACCTGTGTTTCTTCAACTCACCTAAATAGGCCTTCTTAGGGCAAACAGTGTCTATCTGCATCTTGAAACACCTACGTTTCAGGAAATAATCCTTTCCAAAACGAATCAATTCTCACAAGAACAAGCTGCTAAATGCTGCAGTTTCTAGCATCCATGGTTTTCTTTGGGGAGGAACATGGGTTACTTCAACTCAGCTGAACAGGCCTATTTGGAGCAAACACAGCCTATCTCCACTTTGAAACACCAAAGTTGCAGGAAGCATTCCTTTCCAAAACTGACACAGTTCTCCCTGGAATACAATGTGTTAGGTGCTCCGGCTTCTAACATACATGATTTTTTTTGCAGAGATACTTGGGTTTCTTCAACTCAGCCGAATATACTTGAAAGGAGCAAACAGAGTCTATCTCCACCTTCAACCACCTTAGTTCCAGGAAGTATTCCTTTGACAAACTAACCTAATTCTACAGGGAAAGAATGTGGTAGAACCTCCTGGTTCTAACACAGATGATTGACTTTCAAGAGATACATGTGTTTCTTCAAGTTAGCTGCATAGGCCTCTTTGGAAAAAAATGAGTCTTTCTCCACCTAGAAAATACTGATTCGCAGGAGTTATTCCTTTCTAAACCAAATTCAATTCTCACAGGGAAACAAGGTGCTAGATGCTGCATCTTGTTAAACAGATATTTTTATTTGAAGAGACAGATGTCTTCCTTCAACTCAATGGAAAATGCCTAGTTGGAGCGAACGGCATCTAACTGCACGTTGAAACACCGAAGTTGCAGGAAGTATTTGTATCAAAACTAGCTCAATTCTCACAGGAAAAGAATGTGCTAGATGCTCCTGCATTGAACAATGAAGGATTTCCTCGAGAGACACATGTGTTTCATCACCTCCCCTGAATAGGCCTATTTGAAGCACCAGGAGAATTTCTCCCCTTTGAAAACTTTCGTTTGCAGGAAATTTTCCTTTCAAAACATCACACAAGTCTCACATGGAAAAAAGGTACTAGATGCTCCCGCTGCTAACACAGGTGTTTTTCATTTCAGGGATACATGGGTTCCTTCAACTTAGCTGAATAGGCCTATTTGCAACCAAATGAGTGCTTTTCTACCTTGAAAACAGTGGTTTACAGGAAATATTCCTTTCACAACTAACTCAATTCTCAGAGGAATACAATGTGCTAGATGCGACCTTTCTACCATGTATGGTTGTCTTTGGAGAGTTACATGCGTTTCCTCCCCTCACTGGAATAGGCTTATTTGGAGCAAAAAGTGCCGATATCCACCTCGAATCACCTAATTTTCGCGAAGTATTTCTTTCCAAAGTTAACTCAGTTATCACAGAGAAACAATGTGCTGCTAGCTTCTGCTTCTACACAGATGAATTTCCTTCGAGAGATACATGTGTTTCTTGAAGTAAGATGAATTGGTGGATCTGCAGCCAAATGAGCCTTTTCCATCTGGAAAACTTTGGTTCGCAGGAAGTACTCCGTTCAAAAACTTTCTGAGTCTCACGGGATAACAATGCGCTGGAGGCGGCATCCACTTTCTTAGCTGGTTTTCTTTGGAGAGATACATATGGTTCTTCAACTCAGGAGAATAGGCCTATTTGGAGTAAACTGAGGCTGTGTCCACCTTGAAAGACCACGGTTGCAGGAAGTATTGTGTTCCTAAACTTACGCAATTCTCACAGGAAAACAATGTGCTAGGTGTTCCTGCTTCAAACATGGATGGTTTTCCTTTGAGAAATACCTGTGTTTCTTCAACTTAGCCAAGTAGGGCTATTTGGAATAAAATGAGCCTTTTTGACCTTGAAAACTGTGAATTGCAGGAATTACTCTTCTCAAACTCCAATTCAACTCTCAAAGGGAAACATTGGGCTAGATGCTAGAGCTTCTACCATGCATACTTTTCTTTTAGAGGTACATGGACTTCCTCTACTCAGCTGAATAGCCCTAATGGAAGAAATGCAGCCTATGTCCCCCTGCAAACACTTAAGATTCTTGAAGAATTCCTTTCAAAAACGAACACAGTTCTCACAGGAAAACATGTGCTTCTAACATGGATGCTTTTCCTTTGACAGATACATGTGTTTCTTCAACTTAGCTGACTAGGGCTATTTGAAGTGAGGTGAGCCTCCTACTTTGAATATTGATATTTGCAGGGTGCATTGCTTTCAAAGACTAAATGAATTCTCATAGGGAAACACTGTGCCAGATGTGGCAGTTTCTAACATTGATGGATTTCTTTGCATACATGCGTGTGAATCTTCAATTCACCCAAATAGGCCTATTTCGATTAAGCACATGCTCTGTCCACCTTGAAACGCCTAGGTGGCAGTAAGTATTCCTTTCAAAACTAACTCAAGTCTCAAAGGGAAACAATGTGCTAACTGCAAATGCTTGCATCACAGAAGGTTTCCTTTTGAGAGGTCCATGTGTTACATCTCCTTAGGGGAATAGGCCTATTTGGAGCAAAATGATCCTTTCTCCACTTTGAAAAGTATGATTTGCAGGACGTATTCCTTTCAAAATGTAACTCCAGTCTCACAAAGAAACAAAGTGGTAGATTCTTTGCATCTAACACAGATTTTGTTCTTTCGAGATACACACATGATTCATCAACTTCCTTGAACTGGCCTATTTGCAAGAAAATGAGACTTTCTCCACCTTGAAAAGTATCAATTGCAGGAGTTATCCTTCCAAACCTATGGGAAGTCTCACAGGAAAACAATGTGGTTGCAACTCCTGCTTCTATCTAGATGGTTTTCTTTCTAGGAATGCATGTGTTTCATCAACTGAGTTGACTGGGCCTATTTGGAACACAATGAGCCTATGTCCAGCTTGAAAACTATGATTAGCAGGATGTATTCCTTTCAAAAACTACCTCAATTCTCAAAGGCCAACAATGTGCTAGAAGCTGCGGTTTCCAATATAGGTGATTGTCTTTTTAGCTATACCTGTGTTTCTTCAACTCACCTAAATAGGCCTACTTAGTGCAAACAGGGTCTATCTGCACCTTGAAACACCTACGTGGCAGGAAATAATCCTTTCCAAAACGAATCAATTCTCACAAGAACAAGGTGCTAAATGCTGCAGTTTCTAGCATCCATGGTTTTCTTTGGGGAGGAACATGTGTTACTTCAACTCAGCTGAATAGGCCTATTTGGAGCAAACACAGCCTATCTCCACTTTGAAAGACCAAAGTTGCAGGAAGCAGTCCTTTCCAAAACTGACACAGTTCTCCCTGGAATACAATGTGGTAGATGCTCCGGCTTCTAACATACATGGTTTTCTTTGCAGAGATACATGGGTTTCATCAACTCAGCTGAATATACTTGAAAGGAGCAAACAGAGTCTATCTCCACCTTCAACCACCTTAGTTCCAGGAAGTATTCCTTTGACACACTAACCTAATACTACAGGGAAGCAATGTGGTAGAACCTCCTGGTTCTAACACAGATGATTGACTTGCAAGAGATACATGTGTTTCTTCAAGTTAGCTGCATAGGCCTCTTTGGAACAAAATGAGTCTTTCGCCACCTAGAAAATACTGATTCGCAGGAGTTATTCCTTTCTAAACCAAATTCAATTCTCATAGGGAAACAAGGTGCTAGATGCTGCATCTTGTTAAACAGATATTTTTATTTGAAGAGACAGATGTCTTCCTTCAACTCAATGGAAAATGCCTAGTTGGAGCCAAGGGCATCTATCTGCACCTTGAAACACCGAAGTTGCAGGAAGTATTTGTATCAAAACTAGCTCAATTCTCACAGGAAAAGAATGTGCTAGATGCTCCTGTATTGAACAATGAAGGATTTCCTCGAGAGACACATGTGTTTCATCACCTCCCCTGAATAGGCCTATTTGAAGCACCAGGAGAATTTCTCCCCTTTGAAAACTTTCGTTTGCAGGAAATTTTCCTTTCAAAACATCACACAAGTCTCACATGGAAAAAAGGTGCTAGATGTTCCCGCTGCTAACACAGGTGTTTTTCATTTCAGGGATACATGGGTTCCTTCAACTTAGCTGAATAGGCCTATTTGCAACCAAATGAGTGCTTTTCTACCTTGAAAACAGTGGTTTACAGGAAATATTCCTTTCACAACTAACTCAATTCTCAGAGGAATACAATGTGCTAGATGCGACCTTTCTACCATGTATGGTTGTCTTTGGAGAGTTACATGCGTTTCCTCCCCTCACTGGAATAGGCTTATTTGGAGCAAAAAGTGCCCATCTCCACCTCGAATCACCTAATTTTCGCGAAGTATTTCTTTCCAAAGTTAACTCAGTTATCACAGAGAAACAATGTGCTGCTAGCTTCTGCTTCTACACAGATGGATTTCCTTCGAGAGATACATGTGTTTCTTGAAGTAAGATGAATTGGTGGATCTGCAGCCAAATGAGCCTTTTCCATCTGGAAAACTTTGGTTCGCAGGAAGTACTCCTTTCAAAAACTTTCTGAGTCTCACGGGATAACAATGCGCTGGAGGCGGCATCCACTTTCTTAGCTGGTTTTCTTTGGAGAGATACATATGGTTCTTCAACTCAGGAGAATAGGCCTATTTGGAGCAAACTGAGGCTGTGTCCACCTTGAAAGACCACAGTTGCAGGAAGTATTGTCTTCCTAAACTTACGCAATTCTCACAGGAAAACAATGTGCTAGGTGTTCCTGCTTCAAACATGGATGGTTTTCCTTTGAGAAATACCTGTGTTTCTTCAACTTAGCCAAGTAGGGCTATTTGGAATAAAATGAGCCTTTTTGACCTTGAAAACTGTGAATTGCAGGAATTACTCTTCTCAAACTCCAATTCAACTCTCAAAGGGAAACATTGGGCTAGATGCTAGAGCTTCTACCATGCATACTTTTCTTTTAGAGGTACATGGACTTCCTCTACTCAGCTGAATAGCCCTAATGGAAGAAATGCAGCCTATGTCCCCCTGCAAACACTTAAGATTCTTGAAGAATTCCTTTCAAAAACGAACACAGTTCTCACAGGAAAACATGTGCTTCTAACATGGATGCTTTTCCTTTGACAGATACATGTGTTTCTTCAACTTAGCTGACTAGGGCTATTTGAAGTGAGGTGAGCCTCCTACTTTGAATATTGATATTTGCAGGGTGCATTGCATTGCTTTCAAAGACTAAATGAATTCTCATAGGGAAGCACTGTGCCAGATGTGGCAGTTTCTAACATTGATGGATTTCTTTGCATACATGCGTGTGAATCTTCAATTCACCCAAATAGGCCTATTTCGATTAAGCACATGCTCTGTCCACCTTGAAACGCCTAGGTGGCAGTAAGTATTCCTTTGAAAAATAACTCAAGTCTCAAAGGGAAACAATGTGCTAAAGGCAAATGCTTCCATCACAGAAGGTTTCCTTTTGAGAGGTCCATGTGTTACATCTCCTTAGGGGCATAGGCCTATTTAGAGCAAAATGATGCTTTCTCCACTTTGAAAACTATGATTTGCAAGACGTATTCTTTCAAAATGTAACTCGAGTCTGACAAGGAAACAGAGTGGTAGATTCTTTGCATCTAACACAGATTTTTTTCTTTCGAATTACACCCATGATTCATCAACTTCCTTGAACTGGCCTATTTGAAAGAAAATGAGACTTTCTCCACCTTGAAAAGTGTCAATTGCAGGAGTTATCCTTCCAAAACCTATGGGAGGTCTGACAGGAAAACAATGTTGTTGCAACTCCTGCTTCTATCTAGATGGTTTTCTTTTTAGGAATGCGTGTGTTTCATCAACTGAGTTGACTAGGCCTATTTGGAACACAATGAGCCTATGTGCAGCTTGAAAACTATGATTAGCAGGATGTATTCATTTCAAAAACTAACTCAATTCTCAAAGGCCAACAATGTGCTAGAAGCTGCGGCTTCCAATATAGGTGATTGTCTTTTTAGCTATACCTGTGTTTCTTCAACTCACCTAAATAGGCCTACTTAGTGCAAACAGAGTCTATCTGCACCTTGAAACAACTACGTGTCAGGAAATAATCCTTTCCAAAACTAATCAATTCTCACAAGAACAATTTGCTAAATGCTGCATTTTCTTGCATCCATGGTTTTCTTTGGGGAGGAACATGTGTTACCTCAACTCAGCTGAATAGGCCTATTTGGAGGAAACACAGCCTATCTCCTCTTTGAAACACCAAAGGTGCAGGAAGCATTCCTTTCCAAAACTGACACAGTTCTCCCTGGAATACAATGTGTTAGATGCTCCAGCTTCTAACATGCATGGTTTTCTTTGCAGAGATACATGGGTTTCTTCAACTCAGCTGAATATACTTGAAAGGAGCAAACAGAGTCTATGTCCACCTTCAACCCCCTTAGTTCCAGGAAGTATTCCTTTGACACACTAACCTAATTCTACAGGGAAACAATGTGGTAGAACCACCTGGTTCTAACACAGATGTCTGACTTTCAAGAGATACATGTGTTTCTTCAAGTTAGCTGCATAGGCCTCTTTGGAACAAAATGAGTCTTCCTCCACCTAGAAAATACTGATTCGCAGGAGTTATTCCTTTCTAAACCAAATTCAATTCTCATAGGGAAACAAGGTGCTTGATGCTGCATCTTGTTAAACAGATATTTTTATTTGAAGAGACATATGTCTTCCTTCAACTCAATGGAAAATGCCTAGTTGGAGCCAACGGCATCTATCTGCACCTTGAAACACCGAAGTTGCAGGAAGTATTTTCTCAAAACTAACTCAATTCTCATAGGAAAAGAATGTGCTAGATGCTCCTGCATTGAACAATGAAGGATTTCCTCGAGAGACACATGTATTTCATCACCTCCCCTGAATAGGCCTATTTGAAGCACCAAGAGACTTTCTCCCCCTTGAAAACTTTGGTTTGCAGGAAATTTTCCTTTCAAAACATCACACAAGTCTCACATGGAAAAAAGGTGCTAGATGCTCCTGCTGCTAACACAGGTGTTTTTTATTTGAGGCATACATGGCTTCCTTCAACTTGGCTGAATAGCCGTACTTGCAACCAAATGAGTGCTTTTCCACCTTGAAAACAATGGTTTACAGGAAATATTCCTTTCCCAACTAACTCAATTCTCAGCGGAATACAATGTGCTAGATGCTACCTTTCTACCACATATGGTTTTCTTTGGAGAGTTACATGCGTTTCTTCCCCTCACTTGAATAAGCTTATATGGAGCAAAAAGTGCCCATCTCCACCTTGAATCACCTAATTTTCGCGAAGAATTTCTTTCCAAAGTTAACTCAGTTATCACAGAGAAACAATGTGCTGCTAGCTTCTGCTTCTACACAGATGGATTTCCTTCGAGAGATACATGTGTTTCTTGAAGTAAGATGAATTGGTGGATGTGCAGCCAAATGAGCCTTTTCCATGTGGAAAACTTTGGTTCGCAGGAAGTACTCCTTTCAAAAACTTTCTGAGTCTCACGGGATAAAAATGTGCTCGAGGCAGCCGCCTCTTTCATAGCTGGTTTTCTTTGCAGAGATACATATGGTTCTTCAACTCAGGTGAATAGGCCTATTTGGAGGAAACTGAGGCTATGTCCACCTTGAAAGACCAAGGTTGCAGGAAGTATTCTTTTCCTAAACTTACACACTTCTCACAGGAAAACAATGTGTGCGTGCTCCTGCTACAAACATGGATGGTTTTCCTTTGAGAAATACCTGTGTTTCTTCAACTTAGCCAAGTAGGGCTATTTGGAATAAAATGAGCCTTTTTGACCTTGAAAACTGTGAATTGCAGGAATTACTCTTCTCAAAGTCCAATTCAAATCTCAAAGGGAAACATTGTGCTAGATGCTAGAGCTTCTACCATGCATACTTTTCTTTTAGAGGTACATGGACTTCCTCTACTCAGCTGAATAGCCCTAGTGGACCAAACGCAGCCTATCTCCCCCTGCAAACACCTAAGATTCTTGAAAAATTCCTTGCAAAAACTAACACAGTTCTCACAGGAAAACATGTGCTTATAACATGGATGCTTTTCCTTTGACAGATACATGTGTTTCTTCAAGTTAGCTGACTAGGCCTATTTGAAATGAGGTGGGCCTCCTACTTTGAATATTGATATTTGCAGGGTGCATTGCTTTCAAAAACTAAATGAATTCTCTTAGGGAAGCACTGTGCTAGATGTGGCAGTTTCTAACATTGAAGGATTTCCTTGCATACATGCGTGTGTATCTTCAATTCACCCAAATAGGCCTATTTCGAGTAAACACATGCTCTCTCCACCTTGAAACGCCTTGGTGGCAGTAAGTATTCCTTTCAAAAATAACTCAAGTCTCAAAGGGAAACAACATGCTAAATGAAAATGCTTCCATCACAGACGGTTTCCTTTTGAGTGGTCCATGTGTTACATCTCCTTAGGAGAATAGGCCTATTTGGAGCAAAATGATCCTTTCTCCACTTTGAAAACTATGATTTGCAGGACGTATTCCTTTCAAAATGTAACTCCAGTCTCACAAGGAAACAGAGTGGTAGATTCTTTGCATCTAACACAGATTTTGTTCTTTCGAGATACACACATGATTCATCAACTTCCTTGAACTGGCCTATTTGCAAGAAAATAAGACTTTCTCCATCTTGAAAAGTCTCAATTGCAGGAGTTATCCTTCCTAAACCTTTGGGAAGTCTCACAGGAAAACAATGTGGTTGCAAGTCCTGCTTCTATCTAGATGGTTTTCTTTCTAGAAATGCATGTGTTTCATCAACTGAGTTGACGAGGCCTATTTGGAACACAAGGAGCCTATGTCCAGCTTGAAAACTATGATTAGCAGGATGTATTCCTTTCAAAAACTAACTCAATTCTCAAAGGCCAACATTGTGCTAGAAGCTGCGGCTTCCAATATAGGTGATTGTCTTTTTAGCTATACCTGTGTTTCTTCAACTCACCTAAATAGGCCTACTTAGTGCAAACAGAGTCTATCTGCACCTTGAAACACCTACGTGGCAGAAAATAATACTTTCCAAAACGAATCAATTCTCACAAGAACAAGGTGCTAAATGCTGCAGTTTCTAGCATCCATGGTTTTCTTTGGGGAGGAACATGTGTTACTTCAACTCAGCTGAATAGGCCTATTTGGAGCAAACACAGCCTATCTCTGCTTTGAAACACCAAAGTTGTAGGAAGCATTCCTTTCCAAAACTGACACAGTTCTCCCTGGAATACAATGTGTTAGATGCTCCGGCTTCTAACATACATGGTTTTCTTTCAGAGATACATGGGTTTCTTCAACTCAGCTGAATATACTTGAAAGGAGTAAAGAGAGTCTATCTCCACCTTCAACCACCTTAGTTCCAGGAAGTATTCCTGTGACAAACTAACATAATTCTACAGGGAAACAATGTGGTAGAACCTCCTGCTTCTAACACAGATGATTGACTTTCAAGAGATACATGTGTTTCTTCAAGTTAGCTGTATAGACCTCTTTCAAACAAAATGAGTCTTTCTCCACCTAGAAAATACTGATTCCCAGGAGTTATTCGTTTCTAAAACAAATTCAATTCTCACAGGGAAACAAGGTGCTAGATATTGCATCTTGTTAAACAGATATTTTTATTTGAAGAGACAGATGTCTTCCTTCAACAAAATGGAAAATGCCTAGTTGGAGCCAACGGCATCTATCCGCACCTTGAAACACCGAAGTTGCAGGAAGTATTTCTCTCAAAACTAGCTCAATTCTCACAGGAAAAGAATGTGCTAGATGCTCCTGCATTGAACAATGAAGGATTTCCTCGAGAGACACATGTGTTTCATCACCTCCCCTGAATAGGCCTATTTGAAGCACCAGGAGACTTTCTCCCCTTTGAAAACTTTCCTTTGCAGGAAATTTTCCTTTCAAAACATCGCACAAGTCTCACATGGAAAAAAGGTGCTAGATGCTCCTGCTGCTAACACCGGTGTATTTCATTTGAGGGATACATGGGTTCCTTCAACATAGCTGAGTAGGCCTATTTGCAACCAAATGAGTGCTTTTCCACCTTGAAAACAATGGTTTACAGGAAATTTTCCTTTCACAACTAACTCAATTCTCAGAGGAATACAATGTGCTAGATGCTATCTTTCTACCACATATGGTTTTCTTTGGAGAGTTACATGCGTTTCTTCCCCTCACTTGAATAGGCTTATATGGAGCAAAAAGTGCACATCTCCACCTTGAATCACCTAATTTTTGCGAAGTATTTCTTTCCAAAGTTAACTCAGTTATCACAGAGAAACAATGTGCTGCTAGCTTCTGCTTCTACACAGATGGATTTCCTTCGAGAGATACATGTGTTTCTTGAAGTAAGATGAATTGGTGGATGTGCAGCCAAATGAGCCTTTTCCACCTGGAAAACTTTGGTTCGCAGGAAGTACTCCTTTCAAAAACTTTCTGAGTCTCACGGGATAAAAATGTGCTCGAGGCAGCCGCCTCTTTCATAGCTGGTTTTCTTTGCAGAGATACATATGGTTCTTCAACTCAGGTGAATAGGCCTATTTGGAGGAAACTGAGGCTATGTCCACCTTGAAAGACCAAGGTTGCAGGAAGTATTCTTTTCCTAAACTTACACACTTCTCACAGGAAAACAATGTGTGCGTGCTCCTGCTACAAACATGGATGGTTTTCCTTTGAGAAATACCTGTGTTTCTTCAACTTAGCCAAGTAGGGCTATTTGGAATAAAATGAGCCTTTTTGACCTTGAAAACTGTGAATTGCAGGAATTACTCTTCTCAAAGTCCAATTCAAATCTCAAAGGGAAACATTGTGCTAGATGCTAGAGCTTCTACCATGCATACTTTTCTTTTAGAGGTACATGGACTTCCTCTACTCAGCTGAATAGCCCTAGTGGACCAAACGCAGCCTATCTCCCCCTGCAAACACCTAAGATTCTTGAAAAATTCCTTGCAAAAACTAACACAGTTCTCACAGGAAAACATGTGCTTATAACATGGATGCTTTTCCTTTGACAGATACATGTGTTTCTTCAAGTTAGCTGACTAGGCCTATTTGAAATGAGGTGGGCCTCCTACTTTGAATATTGATATTTGCAGGGTGCATTGCTTTCAAAAACTAAATGAATTCTCTTAGGGAAGCACTGTGCTAGATGTGGCAGTTTCTAACATTGAAGGATTTCCTTGCATACATGCGTGTGTATCTTCAATTCACCCAAATAGGCCTATTTCGAGTAAACACATGCTCTCTCCACCTTGAAACGCCTTGGTGGCAGTAAGTATTCCTTTCAAAAATAACTCAAGTCTCAAAGGGAAACAACATGCTAAATGAAAATGCTTCCATCACAGACGGTTTCCTTTTGAGTGGTCCATGTGTTACATCTCCTTAGGAGAATAGGCCTATTTGGAGCAAAATGATCCTTTCTCCACTTTGAAAACTATGATTTGCAGGACGTATTCCTTTCAAAATGTAACTCCAGTCTCACAAGGAAACAGAGTGGTAGATTCTTTGCATCTAACACAGATTTTGTTCTTTCGAGATACACACATGATTCATCAACTTCCTTGAACTGGCCTATTTGCAAGAAAATAAGACTTTCTCCATCTTGAAAAGTCTCAATTGCAGGAGTTATCCTTCCTAAACCTTTGGGAAGTCTCACAGGAAAACAATGTGGTTGCAAGTCCTGCTTCTATCTAGATGGTTTTCTTTCTAGAAATGCATGTGTTTCATCAACTGAGTTGACGAGGCCTATTTGGAACACAAGGAGCCTATGTCCAGCTTGAAAACTATGATTAGCAGGATGTATTCCTTTCAAAAACTAACTCAATTCTCAAAGGCCAACATTGTGCTAGAAGCTGCGGCTTCCAATATAGGTGATTGTCTTTTTAGCTATACCTGTGTTTCTTCAACTCACCTAAATAGGCCTACTTAGTGCAAACAGAGTCTATCTGCACCTTGAAACACCTACGTGGCAGAAAATAATACTTTCCAAAACGAATCAATTCTCACAAGAACAAGGTGCTAAATGCTGCAGTTTCTAGCATCCATGGTTTTCTTTGGGGAGGAACATGTGTTACTTCAACTCAGCTGAATAGGCCTATTTGGAGCAAACACAGCCTATCTCTGCTTTGAAACACCAAAGTTGTAGGAAGCATTCCTTTCCAAAACTGACACAGTTCTCCCTGGAATACAATGTGTTAGATGCTCCGGCTTCTAACATACATGGTTTTCTTTCAGAGATACATGGGTTTCTTCAACTCAGCTGAATATACTTGAAAGGAGTAAAGAGAGTCTATCTCCACCTTCAACCACCTTAGTTCCAGGAAGTATTCCTGTGACAAACTAACCTAATTCTAGAGGGAAACAATGTGGTAGAACCTCCTGCTTCTAACACAGATGATTGACTTTCAAGAGATACATGTGTTTCTTCAAGTTAGCTGCATAGGCCTCTTTCGAACAAAATGAGTCTTTCTCCACCTAGAAAATACTGATTCCCAGGAGTTATTCGTTTCTAAAACAAATTCAATTCTCATAGGGAAACAAGGTGCTAGATATTGCATCTTGTTAAACAGATATTTTTATTTGAAGAGACAGATGTCTTCCTTCAACAAAATGGAAAATGCCTAGTTGGAGCCAACGGCATCTATCCGCACCTTGAAACACCGAAGTTGCAGGAAGTATTTCTCTCAAAACTAGCTCAATTCTCACAGGAAAAGAATGTGCTAGATGCTCCTGCATTGAACAATGAAGGATTTCCTCGAGAGACACATGTGTTTCATCACCTCCCCTGAATAGGCCTAGTTGAAGCACCAGGAGACTTTCTCCGCTTTGAAAACTTTCCTTTGCAGGAAATTTTCCTTTCAAAACATCGCACAAGTCTCACATGGAAAAAAGGTGCTAGATGCTCCTGCTGCTAACACCGGTGTATTTCATTTGAGGGATACATGGGTTCCTTCAACATAGCTGAGTAGGCCTATTTGCAACCAAATGAGTGCTTTTCCACCTTGAAAACAATGGTTTACAGGAAATTTTCCTTTCACAACTAACTCAATTCTCAGAGGAATACAATGTGCTAGATGCTATCTTTCTACCACATATGGTTTTCTTTGGAGAGTTACATGCGTTTCTTCCCCTCACTTGAATAGGCTTATATGGAGCAAAAAGTGCACATCTCCACCTTGAATCACCTAATTTTCGCAAAGTATTTCTTTCCAAAGTTAACTCAGTTATCACAGAGAAACAATGTGCTGCTAGCTTCTGCTTCTACACAGATGGATTTCCTTCGAGAGATACATGTGTTTCTTGAAGTAAGATGAATTGGTGGATCTGCAGCCAAATGAGCCTTTTCCATCAGGAAAACTTTGGTTCGCAGGAAGTACTCCTTTCAAAAACTTTCTGAGTCTCACGGGATAAAAATGTGCTCGAGGCGGCCGCCTCTTTCATAGCTGGTTTTCTTTGCAGAGATACATATGGTTCTTCACCTCAGGTGAATAGGCCTATTTGGAGGAAACTGAGGCTATGTCCACCTTGAAAGACCAAGGTTGCAGGAAGTATTCTTTTCCTAAACTTACACACTTCTCACAGGAAAACAATGTGTGCGTGCTCCTGCTACAAACATGGATGGTTTTCCTTTGAGAAATACCTGTGTTTCTTCAACTTAGCCAAGTAGGGCTATTTTGAATAAAATGAGCCTTTTTGACCTTGAAAACTGTGAATGGCAGGAATTACTCTTCTCAAAGTCCAATTCAAATCTCAAAGGGAAACATTGTGCTAGATGCTAGAGCTTCTACCATGCATACTTTTCTTTTAGAGGTACATGGACTTCCTCTACTCAGCTGAATAGCCCTAGTGGACCAAACGCAGCCTATCTCCCCCTGCAAACACCTAAGATTCTTGAAAAATTCCTTGCAAAAACTAACACAGTTCTCACAGGAAAACATGTGCTTATAACATGGATGCTTTTCCTTTGACAGATACATGTGTTTCTTCAAGTTAGCTGACTAGGCCTATTTGAAATGAGGTGGGCCTCCTACTTTGAATATTGATATTTGCAGGGTGCATTGCTTTCAAAAACTAAATGAATTCTCTTAGGGAAGCACTGTGCTAGATGTGGCAGTTTCTAACATTGAAGGATTTCCTTGCATACATGCGTGTGTATCTTCAATTCACCCAAATAGGCCTATTTCGAGTAAACACATGCTCTCTCCACCTTGAAACGCCTTGGTGGCAGTAAGTATTCCTTTCAAAAATAACTCAAGTCTCAAAGGGAAACAACATGCTAAATGAAAATGCTTCCATCACAGACGGTTTCCTTTTGAGTGGTCCATGTGTTACATCTCCTTAGGAGAATAGGCCTATTTGGAGCAAAATGATCCTTTCTCCACTTTGAAAACTATGATTTGCAGGACGTATTCCTTTCAAAATGTAACTCCAGTCTCACAAGGAAACAGAGTGGTAGATTCTTTGCATCTAACACAGATTTTGTTCTTTCGAGATACACACATGATTCATCAACTTCCTTGAACTGGCCTATTTGCAAGAAAATAAGACTTTCTCCATCTTGAAAAGTCTCAATTGCAGGAGTTATCCTTCCTAAACCTTTGGGAAGTCTCACAGGAAAACAATGTGGTTGCAAGTCCTGCTTCTATCTAGATGGTTTTCTTTCTAGAAATGCATGTGTTTCATCAACTGAGTTGACGAGGCCTATTTGGAACACAAGGAGCCTATGTCCAGCTTGAAAACTATGATTAGCAGGATGTATTCCTTTCAAAAACTAACTCAATTCTCAAAGGCCAACATTGTGCTAGAAGCTGCGGCTTCCAATATAGGTGATTGTCTTTTTAGCTATACCTGTGTTTCTTCAACTCACCTAAATAGGCCTACTTAGTGCAAACAGAGTCTATCTGCACCTTGAAACACCTACGTGGCAGAAAATAATACTTTCCAAAACGAATCAATTCTCACAAGAACAAGGTGCTAAATGCTGCAGTTTCTAGCATCCATGGTTTTCTTTGGGGAGGAACATGTGTTACTTCAACTCAGCTGAATAGGCCTATTTGGAGCAAACACAGCCTATCTCTGCTTTGAAACACCAAAGTTGTAGGAAGCATTCCTTTCCAAAACTGACACAGTTCTCCCTGGAATACAATGTGTTAGATGCTCCGGCTTCTAACATACATGGTTTTCTTTCAGAGATACATGGGTTTCTTCAACTCAGCTGAATATACTTGAAAGGAGTAAAGAGAGTCTATCTCCACCTTCAACCACCTTAGTTCCAGGAAGTATTCCTGTGACAAACTAACCTAATTCTACAGGGAAACAATGTGGTAGAACCTCCTGCTTCTAACACAGATGATTGACTTTCAAGAGATACATGTGTTTCTTCAAGTTAGCTGCATAGGCCTCTTTCGAACAAAATGAGTCTTTCTCCACCTAGAAAATACTGATTCCCAGGAGTTATTCGTTTCTAAAACAAATTCAATTCTCATAGGGAAACAAGGTGCTAGATATTGCATCTTGTTAAACAGATATTTTTATTTGAAGAGACAGATGTCTTCCTTCAACAAAATGGAAAATGCCTAGTTGGAGCCAACGGCATCTATCCGCACCTTGAAACACCGAAGTTGCAGGAAGTATTTCTCTCAAAACTAGCTCAATTCTCACAGGAAAAGAATGTGCTAGATGCTCCTGCATTGAACAATGAAGGATTTCCTCGAGAGACACATGTGTTTCATCACCTCCCCTGAATAGGCCTAGTTGAAGCACCAGGAGACTTTCTCCGCTTTGAAAACTTTCCTTTGCAGGAAATTTTCCTTTCAAAACATCGCACAAGTCTCACATGGAAAAAAGGTGCTAGATGCTCCTGCTGCTAACACCGGTGTATTTCATTTGAGGGATACATGGGTTCCTTCAACATAGCTGAGTAGGCCTATTTGCAACCAAATGAGTGCTTTTCCACCTTGAAAACAATGGTTTACAGGAAATTTTCCTTTCACAACTAACTCAATTCTCAGAGGAATACAATGTGCTAGATGCTATCTTTCTACCACATATGGTTTTCTTTGGAGAGTTACATGCGTTTCTTCCCCTCACTTGAATAGGCTTATATGGAGCAAAAAGTGCACATCTCCACCTTGAATCACCTAATTTTCGCGAAGTATTTCTTTCCAAAGTTAACTCAGTTATCACAGAGAAACAATGTGCTGCTAGCTTCTGCTTCTACACAGATGGATTTCCTTCGAGAGATACATGTGTTTCTTGAAGTAAGATGAATTGGTGGATCTGCAGCCAAATGAGCCTTTTCCATCAGGAAAACTTTGGTTCGCAGGAAGTACTCCTTTCAAAAACTTTCTGAGTCTCACGGGATAAAAATGTGCTCGAGGCGGCCGCCTCTTTCATAGCTGGTTTTCTTTGCAGAGATACATATGGTTCTTCACCTCAGGTGAATAGGCCTATTTGGAGGAAACTGAGGCTATGTCCACCTTGAAAGACCAAGGTTGCAGGAAGTATTCTTTTCCTAAACTTACACACTTCTCACAGGAAAACAATGTGTGCGTGCTCCTGCTACAAACATGGATGGTTTTCCTTTGAGAAATACCTGTGTTTCTTCAACTTAGCCAAGTAGGGCTATTTTGAATAAAATGAGCCTTTTTGACCTTGAAAACTGTGAATGGCAGGAATTACTCTTCTCAAAGTCCAATTCAAATCTCAAAGGGAAACATTGTGCTAGATGCTAGAGCTTCTACCATGCATACTTTTCTTTTAGAGGTACATGGACTTCCTCTACTCAGCTGAATAGCCCTAGTGGACCAAACGCAGCCTATCTCCCCCTGCAAACACCTAAGATTCTTGAAAAATTCCTTGCAAAAACTAACACAGTTCTCACAGGAAAACATGTGCTTATAACATGGATGCTTTTCCTTTGACAGATACATGTGTTTCTTCAAGTTAGCTGACTAGGCCTATTTGAAATGAGGTGGGCCTCCTACTTTGAATATTGATATTTGCAGGGTGCATTGCTTTCAAAAACTAAATGAATTCTCATAGGGAAGCACTGTGCTAGATGTGGCAGTTTCTAACATTGAAGGATTTCCTTGCATACATGCGTGTGTATCTTCAATTCACCCAAATAGGCCTATTTCGAGTAAACACATGCTCTCTCCACCTTGAAACGCCTTGGTGGCAGTAAGTATTCCTTTCAAAAATAACTCAAGTCTCAAAGGGAAACAACATGCTAAATGAAAATGCTTCCATCACAGACGGTTTCCTTTTGAGTGGTCCATGTGTTACATCTCCTTAGGAGAATAGGCCTATTTGGAGCAAAATGATCCTTTCTCCACTTTGAAAACTATGATTTGCAGGACGTATTCCTTTCAAAATGTAACTCCAGTCTCACAAGGAAACAGAGTGGTAGATTCTTTGCATCTAACACAGATTTTGTTCTTTCGAGATACACACATGATTCATCAACTTCCTTGAACTGGCCTATTTGCAAGAAAATAAGACTTTCTCCATCTTGAAAAGTCTCAATTGCAGGAGTTATCCTTCCTAAACCTTTGGGAAGTCTCACAGGAAAACAATGTGGTTGCAAGTCCTGCTTCTATCTAGATGGTTTTCTTTCTAGAAATGCATGTGTTTCATCAACTGAGTTGACGAGGCCTATTTGGAACACAAGGAGCCTATGTCCAGCTTGAAAACTATGATTAGCAGGATGTATTCCTTTCAAAAACTAACTCAATTCTCAAAGGCCAACATTGTGCTAGAAGCTGCGGCTTCCAATATAGGTGATTGTCTTTTTAGCTATACCTGTGTTTCTTCAACTCACCTAAATAGGCCTACTTAGTGCAAACAGAGTCTATCTGCACCTTGAAACACCTACGTGGCAGAAAATAATACTTTCCAAAACGAATCAATTCTCACAAGAACAAGGTGCTAAATGCTGCAGTTTCTAGCATCCATGGTTTTCTTTGGGGAGGAACATGTGTTACTTCAACTCAGCTGAATAGGCCTATTTGGAGCAAACACAGCCTATCTCTGCTTTGAAACACCAAAGTTGTAGGAAGCATTCCTTTCCAAAACTGACACAGTTCTCCCTGGAATACAATGTGTTAGATGCTCCGGCTTCTAACATACATGGTTTTCTTTCAGAGATACATGGGTTTCTTCAACTCAGCTGAATATACTTGAAAGGAGTAAAGAGAGTCTATCTCCACCTTCAACCACCTTAGTTCCAGGAAGTATTCCTGTGACAAACTAACCTAATTCTAGAGGGAAACAATGTGGTAGAACCTCCTGCTTCTAACACAGATGATTGACTTTCAAGAGATACATGTGTTTCTTCAAGTTAGCTGCATAGGCCTCTTTCGAACAAAATGAGTCTTTCTCCACCTAGAAAATACTGATTCCCAGGAGTTATTCGTTTCTAAAACAAATTCAATTCTCATAGGGAAACAAGGTGCTAGATATTGCATCTTGTTAAACAGATATTTTTATTTGAAGAGACAGATGTCTTCCTTCAACAAAATGGAAAATGCCTAGTTGGAGCCAACGGCATCTATCCGCACCTTGAAACACCGAAGTTGCAGGAAGTATTTCTCTCAAAACTAGCTCAATTCTCACAGGAAAAGAATGTGCTAGATGCTCCTGCATTGAACAATGAAGGATTTCCTCGAGAGACACATGTGTTTCATCACCTCCCCTGAATAGGCCTAGTTGAAGCACCAGGAGACTTTCTCCGCTTTGAAAACTTTCCTTTGCAGGAAATTTTCCTTTCAAAACATCGCACAAGTCTCACATGGAAAAAAGGTGCTAGATGCTCCTGCTGCTAACACCGGTGTATTTCATTTGAGGGATACATGGGTTCCTTCAACATAGCTGAGTAGGCCTATTTGCAACCAAATGAGTGCTTTTCCACCTTGAAAACAATGGTTTACAGGAAATTTTCCTTTCACAACTAACTCAATTCTCAGAGGAATACAATGTGCTAGATGCTATCTTTCTACCACATATGGTTTTCTTTGGAGAGTTACATGCGTTTCTTCCCCTCACTTGAATAGGCTTATATGGAGCAAAAAGTGCACATCTCCACCTTGAATCACCTAATTTTCGCAAAGTATTTCTTTCCAAAGTTAACTCAGTTATCACAGAGAAACAATGTGCTGCTAGCTTCTGCTTCTACACAGATGGATTTCCTTCGAGAGATACATGTGTTTCTTGAAGTAAGATGAATTGGTGGATCTGCAGCCAAATGAGCCTTTTCCATCAGGAAAACTTTGGTTCGCAGGAAGTACTCCTTTCAAAAACTTTCTGAGTCTCACGGTATAAAAATGTGCTCGAGGCGGCCGCCTCTTTCATAGCTGGTTTTCTTTGCAGAGATACATATGGTTCTTCACCTCAGGTGAATAGGCCTATTTGGAGGAAACTGAGGCTATGTCCACCTTGAAAGACCAAGGTTGCAGGAAGTATTCTTTTCCTAAACTTACACACTTCTCACAGGAAAACAATGTGTGCGTGCTCCTGCTACAAACATGGATGGTTTTCCTTTGAGAAATACCTGTGTTTCTTCAACTTAGCCAAGTAGGGCTATTTTGAATAAAATGAGCCTTTTTGACCTTGAAAACTGTGAATGGCAGGAATTACTCTTCTCAAAGTCCAATTCAAATCTCAAAGGGAAACATTGTGCTACATGCTAGAGATTCTACCATGCATACTTTTCTTTTAGAGGTACATGGACTTCCTCTACTCAGCTGAATAGCCCTAGTGGACCAAACGCAGCCTATCTCCCCCTGCAAACACCTAAGATTGTTGAAAAATTCCTTTCAAAAACTAACACAGTTCTCACAGGAAAACATGTGCTTATAACATGGATGCTTTTCCTTTGACAGATACATGTGTTTCTTCAACTTAGCTGACTAGGCCTATTTGAAATGAGGTGGGCCTCCTACTTTGAATATTGATATTTGCAGGGTGCATTGCTTTCAAAAACTAAATGAATTCTCATAGGGAAGCACTGTGCTAGATGTGGCAGTTTCTAACATTGAAGGATTTCCTTGCATACATGCATGTGTATCCTCAATTCACCCAAATAGGCCTATTTCGAGTAAACACATGCTCTCTCCACCTTGAAACGCCTTGGTGGCAGTAAGTATTCCTTTCAAAAATAACTCAAGCCTCAAAGGGAAACAACATGCTAAATGAAAATGCTTCCATCACAGACGGTTTCCTGTTGAGTGGTCCATGTGTTACATCTCCTTAGGAGAATAGGCCTATTTGGAGCAAAATGATCCTTTCTCCACTTTGAAAACTATGATTTGCAGGACGTATTCCTTTCAAAATGTAACTCCAGTCTCACAAGGAAACAGAGTGGTAGATTCTTTGCATCTAACACAGATTTTGTTCTTTCGAGATACACACATGATTCATCAACTTCCTTGAACTGGCCTATTTGCAAGAAAATAAGACTTTCTCCATCTTGAAAAGTCTCAATTGCAGGAGTTATCCTTCCAAAATCTTTGGGAAGTCTCACAGGAAAACAATGTGGTTGCAAGTCCTGCTTCTATCTAGATGGTTTTCTTTCTAGAAGTGCATGTGTTTCATCAACTGAGTTGAGGAGGCCTATTTGGAACACAATGAGCCTATGTCCAGCTTGAAAACTATGATTAGCAGGATGTATTCCTTTCAAAAACTAACTCAATTCTCAAAGGCCAGCATTGTGCTAGAAGCTGCGGCTTCCAATATAGGTGATTGTCTTTTTAGCTATACCTGTGTTTCTTCAACTCACCTAAATAGGCCTACTTAGTGCAAACAGAGTCTATCTGCACCTTGAAACACCTATGTGGCAGGAAATAATACTTTCCAAAACGAATCAATTCTCACAAGAACAAGGTGCTAAATGCTGCATTTTCTAGCATCCATGGTTTTCTTTGGGGAGGAACATGTGTTACTTCAACTCAGCTGAATAGGCCTATTTGGAGCAAACACAGCCTATCTCCGCTTTGA
This sequence comes from Castor canadensis, assembly GCF_047511655.1. NCBI lineage: Eukaryota > Metazoa > Chordata > Mammalia > Rodentia > Castoridae > Castor > Castor canadensis. Next base: position 22,979,745 of record NC_133403.1, read on the forward strand.
AACACCAAAGTTGTAGGAAGCATTCCTTTCCAAAACTGACACAGTTCTCCCTGGAATACAATGTGTTAGGTGCTCCGGCTTCTAACATACATGGTTTTCTTTGCAGAGATACATGGGTTTCTTCAACTCAGCTGAATATACTTGAAAGGAGTAAAGAGAGTCTATCTCCACCTTCAACCACCTTAGTTCCAGGAAGTATTCCTGTGACAAACTAACCTAATTCTACAGGGAAACAATGTGGTAGAACCTCCTGGTTCTAACACAGATGATTGACTTTCAAGAGATACATGTGTTTCTTCAAGTTAGCTGCATAGGCCTCTTTGGAACAAAATGAGTCTTTCTCCACCTTGAAAATACTGATTCGCAGGAGTTATTCCTTTCTAAACCAAATTCAATTCTCATAGGGAAACAAGGTGCTAGATGCTGCATCTTGTTAAACAGATATTTTTATTTGAAGAGACAGATGTCTTCCTTCAACTCAATGGAAAATGCCTAGTTGGAGCCAACGGCATCTATCCGCACCTTGAAACACCGAAGTTGCAGGAAGTATTTCTCTCAAAACTAGCTCAATTCTCACAGGAAAAGAATGTGCTAGATGCTCCTGCATTGAACAATGAAGGATTTCCTCGAGAGACACATGTGTTTCATCACCTCCCCTGAATAGGCCTAGTTGAAGCACCAGGAGACTTTCTACCCTTTGAAAACTTTCCTTTGCAGGAAATATTCCTTTCAAAACATCGCACAAGTCTCACATGGAAAAAAGGTGCTAGATGCTCCTGCTGCTAACACAGGTGGTTTTCATTTGAGGGATACATGGGTTCCTTCAACATAGCTGAATAGGCCTATTTGCAACCAAATGAGTGCTTTTCCACCTTGAAAACAATGCTTTACTGGAAATATTCCTTTCACAACTATCTCAATTCTCAGAGGAATACAATGTGCTAGATGCTACCTTTCTACCACATATGGTTTTCTTTGGAGAGTTACATGCGTTTCTTCCCGTCACTTGAATAGGCTTATATGGAGCAAAAAGTGCCCATCTCCACCTTGAATCACCTAATTTTCGTGAAGTATTTCTTTCCAAAGTTAACTCAGTTATCACAGAGAAACAATGTGCTGCTAGCTTCTGCTTCTACACAGATGGATTTCCTTCGAGAGATACATGTGTTTCTTGAAGTAAGATGAATTGCTGGATCTGCAGCCAAATGAACCTTTTCCATCTGGAAAACTTTGGTTCGCAGGAAGTACTCCTTTCAAAAACTTTCTGAGTCTCACGGGATAACAATGTGCTCGAGGCGGCCTCCTCTTTCATAGCTGGTTTTCTTTGCAGAGATACATATGGTTCTTCAACTCAGGTGAATAGGCCTATTTGGAGGAAACTGAGGCTATGTCCACCTTAAAAGACCATGGTTGCAAGAAGTATTCTTTTCCTAAACTAACGCACTTCTCACAGGAAAAGAATGTGCTCGGTGCTCCTGCTTCAAACATGGATGGTTTTCCTTTGAGAAATACCTGTGTTTCTTCAACTTAGCCAAGTAGGGCTATTTGGAATAAAATGAGCCTTTTTGATCTTGAAAACTGTGAATGGCAGGAATTACTCTTCTCAAAGTCCTATTCAAATCTCAAAGGGAAACATTGTGCTAGATGCTAGAGCTTCTACCATGCATACTTTTCTTTTAGAGGTACATGGACTTCCTCTACTCAGCTGAATAGCCCTAGTGGATCAAACGCAGCCTATCTCCCCCTGCAAACACCTAAGATTCTTGAAAAATTCCTTTCAAAAACTAACACAGTTCTCACAGGAAAACATGTGCTTATAACATGGATGCTTTTCCTTTGACAGATACATGTGTTTCTTCAACTTAGCTGACTAGGCCTATTTGAAATGAGGTGGGCCTCCTACTTTGAATATGGATATTTGCAGGGTGCATTGCTTTCAAAAACTAAATGAATTCTCATAGGGAAGCACTGTGCTAGATGTGGCAGTTTCTAACATTGATGGATTTCCTTGCATACATGCATGTGTATCTTCAATTCACCCAAATAGGCCTATTTCGAGTAAGCACATGCTCTCTCCACCTTGAAACGCCTAGGTGGCAGTAAGTATTCCTTTCAAAAATAACTCAAGTCTCAAAGGGAAACAACGTGCTAAATGAAAATGCTTCCATCACAGACGGTTTCCTTTTGAGTGGTCCATGTGTTACATCTCCTTAGGAGAATAGGCCTATTTGGAGCAAAATGATCCTTTCTCCACTTTGAAAACTATGATTTGCAGGACGTATTCCTTTCAAAATGTAACTCCAGTCTCACAAGGAAACAGAGTGGTAGATTCTTTGCATCTAACACAGATTTTGTTCTTTCGAGATACATACAGGATTCATCAACTTCCTTGAACAGGCCTATTTGCAAGAAAATAAGACTTTCTCCATCTTGAAAAGTCTCAATTGCAGGAGTTATCCTTCCAAAACCTTTGGGAAGTCTCACAGGAAAACAATGTGGTTGCAACTCCTGATTCTATCTAGATGGTTTTCTTTCTAGAAGTGCATGTGTTTCATCAACTGAGTTGACTAGGCCTATTTGGAACACAATGAGCCTATGTCCAGCTTGAAAACTATGATTAGCAGGATGTATTCCTTTCAAAAACTAACTCAATTCTCAAAGGCCAACATTGTGCTAGAAGCTGCGGCTTCCAATATAGGTGATTGTCTTTTTAGCTATACCTGTGTTTCTTCAACTCACCTAAATAGGCCTACTTAGTGCAAACAGAGTCTATCTGCACCTTGAAACACCTACGTGGCAGGAAATGATACTTTCCAAAACGAATCAATTCTCACAAGAACAAGGTGTTAAATGCTGCAGTTTCTAGCATCCATGGTTTTCTTTGGGGAGGAACATGTGTTACTTCAACTCAGCTGAATAGGCCTATTTGGAGCAAACACATTCTATCTCTGCTTTGAAACACCAAAGTTGTAGGAAGCATTCCTTTCCAAAACTGACACAGTTCTCCCTGGAATACAATGTGTTAGATGCTCCGGCTTCTAACATACATGGTTTTCTTTGCAGAGATACATGGGTTTCTTCAACTCAGCTGAATATACTTGAAAGGAGTAAAGAGAGTCTATCTCCACCTTCAACCACCTTAGTTCCAGGAAGTATTCCTGTGACAAACTAACCTAATTCTACAGGGAAACAATGTGGTAGAACCTCCTGCTTCTAACACAGATGATTGACTTTCAAGAGATACATGTGTTTCTTCAAGTTAGCTGCATAGGCCTCTTTGGAACAAAATGAGTCTTTCTCCACCTAGAAAATACTGATTCCCAGGAGTTATTCGTTTCTAAACCAAATTCAATTCTCATAGGGAAACAAGGTGCTAGATGCTGCATCTTGTTAAACAGATATTTTTATTTGAAGAGACAGATGTCTTCCTTCAACTCAATGGAAAATGCCTAGTTCGAGCCAACGGCATCTATCCTCACCTTGAAACACCGAAGTTGCAGGAAGTATTTCTCTCAAAACTAGCTCAATTCTCACAGGAAAAGAATGTGCTAGATGCTCCTGCATTGAACAATGAAGGATTTCCTCGAGAGACACATGTGTTTCATCACCTCCCCTGAATAGGCCTAGTTGAAGCACCAGGAGACTTTCTCCCCTTTGAAAACTTTCCTTTGCAGGAAATTTTCCTTTCAAAACATCGCACAAGTCTCACATGGAAAAAAGGTGCTAGATGCTCCTGCTGCTAACACCGGTGTTTTTCATTTGAGGGATACATGGGTTCCTTCAACATAGCTGAATAGGCCTATTTGCAACCAAATGAGTGCTTTTCCACCTTGAAAACAATGCTTTACTGGAAATATTCCTTTCACAACTAACTCAATTCTCAGAGGAATACAATGTGCTAGATGCTACCTTTCTACCACATATGGTTTTCTTTGGAGAGTTACATGCGTTTCTTCCCCTCACTTGAATAGGCTTATATGGAGCAAAAAGTACCCATCTCCACCTTGAATCACCTAATTTTCGCGAAGTATTTCTTTCCAATGTTAACTCAGTTATCACAGAGAAACAATGTGCTGCTAGCTTCTGCTTCTACACAGATGGATTTCCTTCGAGAGATACATGAGTTTCTTGAAGTGAGATGAATTGGTGGATCTGCAGCCAAATGAGCCTTTTCCATCTGGAAAACTTTGGTTTGCAGGAAGTACTCCTTTCAAAAACTTTCTGAGTCTCAAAGGATAACAATGTGCTCGAGGCGTTCGCCTCTTTCATAGCTGGATTTCTTTGCAGAGATACATATGGTTCTTCAACTCAGGTGAATAGGCCTATTTGGAGGAAACTGATTCTATGTCCACCTTGAAAGACCAAGGTTGCAGGAAGTATTCTTTTCCTAAACTTACACACTTCTCACAGGAAAACAATGTGTGCATGCTCCTGCTTCAAACATGGATGGTTTTCCTTTGAAAAATACCTGTGTTTCTTCAACTTAGCCAAGTATGGCTATTTGGAATAAAATGAGCCTTTTTGACCTTGAAAACTGTGAATTGCAGGAATTACTCTTCTCAAAGTCCAATTCAAATCTCAAAGGGAAACATTGTGCTAGATGCTAGAGCTTCTACCATGCATACTTTTCTTTTAGAGGTACATGGACTTCCTCTACTCAGCTGAATAGCCCTAGTGGATCAAACGCAGCCTATCTCCCCCTGCAAGCACCTAAGATTCTTGAAAAATTCCTTGCAAAAACTAACACAGTTCTCACAGGAAAACATGTGCTTATAACATGGATGCTTTTCCTTTGACAGATACATGTGTTTCTTCAACTTAGCTCACTAGGCCTATTTGAAATGAGGTGGGCCCCCTACTTTGAATATTGATATTTGCAGGGTGCATTGCTTTCAAAAACTAAATGAATTCTCATAGGGAAGCACTGTGCTAGATGTGGCAGTTTCTAACATTCATGGATTTCCTTGCATACATGCATGTGTATCTTCAATTCACCCAAATAGGCCTATTTCGAGTAAGCACATGCTCTCTCCACCTTGAAACGCCTAGGTGGCAGTAAGTATTCCTTTCAAAAATAACTCAAGTCTCAAAGGGAAACAACGTGCGAAATGAAAATGCTTCCATCACAGACGGTTTCCTTTTGAGTGGTCCATGTGTTACATCTCCTTAGGAGAATAGGCCTATTTGGAGCAAAATGATCCTTTCTCCACTTTGAAAACTATGATTTGCAGGACGTATTCCTTTCAAAATGTAACTCCAGTCTCACAAGGAAACAGAGTGGTAGATTCTTTGCATCTAACACAGATTTTGTTCTTTCGAGATACGTACAGGATTCATCAACTTCCTTGAACAGGCCTATTTGCAAGAAAATAAGACTTTCTCCATCTTGAAAAGTCTCAATTGCAGGAGTTATCCTTCCAAAACCTTTGGGAAGTCTCACAGGAAAACAATGTGGTTGCAACTCCTGATTCTATCTAGATGGTTTTCTTTCTAGAAGTGCATGTGTTTCATCAACTGAGTTGACTAGGCCTATTTGGAACACAAGGAGCCTATGTCCAGCTTGAAAACTATGATTAGCAGGATGTATTCCTTTCAAAACTTACTCAATTCTCAAAGGCCAACATTGTGCTAGAAGCTGCGGCTTCCAATATAGGTGATTGTCTTTTTAGCTATACCTGTGTTTCTTCAACTCACCTAAATAGGCCTACTTAGTGCAAACAGAGTCTATCTGCACCTTGAAACACCTACGTGGCAGGAAATGATACTTTCCAAAACGAATCAATTCTCACAAGAACAAGGTGCTAAATGCTGCAGTTCCCAGCATCCATGGTTTTCTTTGGGGAGGAACATGTGTTACTTCAACTCAGCTGAATAGGCCTATTTGGAGCAAACACAGCCTATCTCTGCTTTGAAACACCAAAGTTGTAGGAAGCATTCCTTTCCAAAACTGACACAGTTCTCCCTGGAATACAATGTGTTAGATGCTCCGGCTTCTAACATACATGGTTTTCTTTGCAGAGATACATGGGTTTCTTCAACTCAGCTGAATATACTTGAAAGGAGTAAAGAGAGTCTATCTCCACCTTCAACCACCTTAGTTCCAGGAAGTATTCCTGTGACAAACTAACCTAATTCTATAGGGAAACAATGTGGTAGAACCTCCTGCTTCTAACACAGATGATTGACTTTCAAGAGATACATGTGTTTCTTCAAGTTAGCTGCATAGGCCTCTTTGGAACAAAATGAGTCTTTCTCCACCTAGAAAATACTGATTCGCAGGAGTTATTCCTTTCTAAACCAAATTCAATTCTCATAGGGAAACAAGGTGCTAGATGCTGCATCTTGTTAAACAGATATTTTTATTTGAAGAGACAGATGTCTTCCTTCAACTCAATGGAAAATGCCTAGTTGGAGCCAACGGCATCTATCCGCACCTTGAAACACCGAAGTTGCAGGAAGTATTTCTCTCAAAACTAGCTCAATTCTCACAGGAAAAGAATGTGCTAGATGCTCCTGCATTGAACAATGAAGGATTTCGTCGAGAGACACATGTGTTTCATCACCGCCCCTGAATAGGCCTAGTTGAAGCACCAGGAGACTTTCTCCCCTTTGAAAACTTTCCTTTGCAGGAAATTTTCCTTTCAAAACATCGCACAAGTCTCACATGGATAAAAGGTGCTAGATGCTCCTGCTGCTAACACAGGTGTTTTTCATTTGAGGGATACATGGGTTCCTTCAACATAGCTGAATAGGCGTATTTGCAACCAAATGAGTGCTTTTCCACCTTGAAAACAATGCTTTACTGGAAATATTCCTTTCACAACTAACTCAATTCTCAGAGGAATACAATGTGCTAGATGCTACCTTTCTACCACATATGGTTTTCTTTGGAGAGTTACATGCGTTTCTTCCCGTCACTTGAATAGGCTTATATGGAGCAAAAAGTGCCCATCTCCACCTTGAATCACCTAATTTTCGTGAAGTATTTCTTTCCAAAGTTAACTCAGTTATCACAGAGAAACAATGTGCTGCTAGCTTCTGCTTCTACACAGATGGATTTCCTTCGAGAGATACATGTGTTTCTTGAAGTAAGATGAATTGCTGGATCTGCAGCCAAATGAGCCTTTTCCATTTGGAAAACTTTGATTCGCAGGAAGTACTCCTTTCAAAAACTTTCTGAGTCTCACGGGATAACAATGTGCTCGAGGCGGCCGCCTCTTTCATAGCTGGTTTTCTTTGCAGAGATACATATGGTTCTTCAACTCAGGTGAATAGGCCTATTTGGAGGAAACTGAGGCTATGTCCACCTTGAAAGACCAAGGTTGCAGGAAGTATTCTTTTCCTAAACTTTCACACTTCTCACAGGAAAACAATGTGTGCGTGCTCCTGCTTCAGACATGGATGGTTTTCCTTTGAGAAATACCTGTGTTTCTTCTACTTAGCCAAGTAGGGCCATTTGGAATAAAATGAGCCTCTTTGACCTTGAAAACTGTGAATTGCAGGAATTACTCTTCTCAAAGTCCAATTCAAATCTCAAAGGGAAACATTGTGCTAGATGCTAGAGCTTCTACCATGCATACTTTTCTTTTAGAGGTACATGGACTTCCTCTACTCAGCTGAATAGCCCTAGTGGATCAAACGCAGCCTATCTCCCCCTGCAAGCACCTAAGATTCTTGAAAAATTCCTTTCAAAAACTAACACAGTTCTCACAGGAAAACATGTGCTTATAACATGGATGCTTTTCCTTTGACAGATACATGTGTTTCTTCAACTTAGCTCACTAGGCCTATTTGAAATGAGGTGGGCCTCCTACTTTGAATATTGATATTTGCAGGGTGCATTGCTTTCAAAAACTAAATGAATTCTCATAGGGAAGCACTGTGCTAGATGTGGCAGTTTCTAACATTGATGGATTTCCTTGCATACATGCATGTGTATCTTCAATTCACCCAAATAGGCCTATTTCGAGTAAGCACATGCTCTCTCCACCTTGAAACGCCTAGGTGGCAGTAAGTATTCCTTTCAAAAATAACTCAAGTCTCAAAGGGAAACAACGTGCTAAATGAAAATGCTTCCAACACAGACGGTTTCCTTTTGAGTGGTCCATGTGTTACATCTCCTTAGGAGAATAGGCCTATTTGGAGCAAAGTGATCCTTTCTCCACTTTGAAAACTATGATTTGCAGGACGTATTCCTTTCAAAATGTAACTCCAGTCTCACAAGGAAACAGAGTGGTAGATTCTTTGCATCTAACACAGATTTTGTTCTTTCGAGATACACACAGGATTCATCAACTTCCTTGAACTGGCCTATTTGCAAGAAAATAAGACTTTCTCCATCTTGAAAAGTCTCAATTGCAGGAGTTATCCTTCCAAAACCTATGGGAAGTCTCACAGGAAATAATGTGGTTGCAACTCCTGATTCTATCTAGATGGTTTTCTTTCTACAAGTGCATGTGTTTCATCAACTGAGTTGACTAGGCCTATTTGGAACACAATGAGCCTATGTCCAGCTTGAAAACTATGATTAGCAGGATGTATTCCTTTCAAAAACTAACTCAATTCTCAAAGGCCAACATTGTGCTAGAAGCTGCGGCTTCCAATATAGGTGATTGTCTTTTTAGCTATACCTGTGTTTCTTCAACTCACCTAAATAGGCCTACTTAGTGCAAACAGAGTCTATCTGCACCTTGAAACACCTACGTGGCAGGAAATGATACTTTCCAAAACGAATCAATTCTCACAAGAACAAGGTGCTAAATGCTGCACTTTCTAGCATCCATAGTTTTCTTTGGGGAGGAACATGTGTTACTTCAACTCAGCTGAATAGGCCTATTTGGAGCAAACACAGCCTATCTCTGCTTTGAAACACCAAAGTTGTAGGAAGTATTCCTTTCCAAAACTGACACAGTTCTCCCTGGAATACAATGTGTTAGATGCTCCGGCTTCTAACATACATGGTTTTCTTTGCAGAGATACATGGGTTTCTTCAACTCAGCTGAATATACTTGAAAGGAGTAAAGAGAGTCTATCTCCACCTTCAACCACCTTAGTTCCAGGAAGTATTCCTGTGACAAACTAACCTAATTCTACAGGGAAACAATGTGGTAGAACCTCCTGCTTCTAACACAGATGATTGACTTTCAAGAGATACATGTGTTTCTTCAAGTTAGCTGCATAGGCCTCTTTGGAACAAAATGAGTCTTTGCCACCTAGAAAATACTGATTCCCAGGAGTTATTCGTTTCTAAAACAAATTCAATTCTCATAGGGAAACAAGGTGCTAGATATTGCATCTTGTTAAACAGATATTTTTATTTGAAGAGACAGATGTCTTCCTTCAACTCAATGGAAAATGCCTAGTTGGAGCCAACGGCATCTATCCTCACCTTGAAACACCGAAGTTGCAGGAAGTATTTCTCTCAAAACTAGCTCAATGCTCACAGGAAAAGAATGTGCTAGATGCTCCTGCATTGAACAATGAAGGATTTCCTCGAGAGACACATGTGTTTCATCACCTCCCCTGAATAGGCCTAGTTGAAGCACCAGGAGACTTTCTCCCCTTTGAAAACTTTCCTTTGCAGGAAATTTTCCTTTCAAAACATCGCACAAGTCTCACATGGAAAAAAGGTGCTAGATGCTCCTGCTGCTAACACCGGTGTTTTTCATTTGAGGGATACATGGGTTACTTCAACATAGCTGAATAGGCCTATATGCAACCAAATGAGTGCTTTTCCACCTTGAAAACAATGCTTTACTGGAAATATTCCTTTCACAACTAACTCAAATCTCAGAGGAATACAATGTGCTAGATGCTACCTTTCTACCACATATGGTTTTCTTTGGAGAGTTACATGCGTTTCTTCCCCTCACTTGAATAGGCTTATATGGAGCAAAAAGTACCCATCTCCACCTTGAATCACCTAATTTTCACGAAGTATTTCTTTCCAATGTTAACTCAGTTATCACAGAGAAACAATGTGCTGCTAGCTTCTGCTTCTACACAGATGGATTTCCTTCGAGAGATACATGTGTTTCTTCAAGTGAGATGAATTGGTGGATCTGCAGCCAAATGAGCCTTTTCCATCTGGAAAACTTTGGTTTGCAGGAAGTACTCCTTTCAAAAACTTTCTGAGTCTCAAGGGATAACAATGTGCTCGAGGCGGGCGCCTCTTTCATAGCTGGTTTTCTTTGCAGAGATACATATGGTTCTTCAACTCAGGTGAATAGTCCTATTTGGAGGTAACTGAGGCTATGTCCACCTTGAAAGACCAAGGTTGCAGGAAGTATTCTTTTCCTAAACTTACACACTTCTCACAGGAAAACAATGTGTGCGTGCTCCTGCTTCAAACATGGATGGTTTTCCTTTGAGAAATACCTGTGTTTCTTCAACTCAGACAAGTAGGGCTATTTGGAATAAAATGAGCCTTTTTGACCTTGAAAACTGTGAATTGCAGGAATTACTCTTCTCAAAGTCCAATTCAAATCTCAAAGGGAAACATTGTGCTAGATGCTAGAGCTTCTACCATGCATACTTTTCTTTTAGAGGTACATGGACTTCCTCTACTCTGCTGAATAGCCCTAATGGACCAAACGCAGCATATCTCCCCCTGCAAACACCTAAGATTCTTGAAAAATTCCTTTCAAAAACTAACACAGTTCGCACAGGAAAACATGTGCTTATAACATGGATGCTTTTCCTTTGACAGATACATGTGTTTCTTCAACTTAGCTGACTAGGCCTATTTGAAATTAGGTGGGCCTCCTACTTTGAATATTGATATTTGCAGGGTGCATTGCTTTCAAAAACTAAATGAATTCTCATAGGGAAGCACTGTGCTAGATGTGGCAGTTTCTAACATTGATGGATTTCCTTGCATACATGCATGTGTATCTTCAATTCACCCAAATAGGCCTATTTCGAGTAAGCACATGCTCTCTCCACCTTGAAACGCCTAGGTGGCAGTAAGTATTCCTTTCAAAAATAACTCAAGTCTCAAAGGGAAACAACGTGATAAATGAAAATGCTTCCATCACAGACGGTTTCCTTTTGAGTGGTCCATGTGTTACATCTCCTTAGGAGAATAGGCCTATTTGGAGCAAAATGATCCTTTCTCCACTTTGAAAACTATGATTTGCAGGACGTATTCCTTTCAAAATGTAACTCCAGTCTCACAAGGAAACAGAGTGGTAGATTCTTTGCATCTAACACAGATTTTGTTCTTTCGAGATACACACATGATTCATCAACTTCCTTGAACTTGCCTATTTGCAAGAAAATAAGACTTTCTCCATCTTGAAAAGTCTCAATTGCAGGAGTTATCCTTCCAAAACCTATGGGAAGTCTCACAGGAAAACAATGTGGTTGCAACTCCTGCTTCTATCTAGATGGTTTTCTTACTAGTAGTGCATGTGTTTCATCAACTGAGTTGACGAGGCCTATTTGGAACACAATGAGCCGATGTCCAGCTTGAAAACTATGATTAGCAGGATGTATTCCTTTCAAAAACTAACTCAATTCTCAAAGGCCAACATTGTGCTAGAAGCTGCGGCTTCCAATATAGGTGATTGTCTTTTTAGCTATACCTGTGTTTCTTCAACTCACCTAAATAGGCCTACTTAGTGCAAACAGAGTCTATCTGCACCTTGAAACACCTACGTGGCAGGAAATGATACTTTCCAAAACGAATCAATTCTCACAAGAACAAGGTGCTAAATGCTGCAGTTTCTAGCATCCATGGTTTTCTTTGGGGAGGAACATGTGTTACTTCAACTCAGCTGAATAGGCCTATTTGGAGCAAACACAGCCTATCTCTGCTTTGAAACACCAAAGTTGTAGGAAGCATTCCTTTCCAAAACTGACACAGTTCTCCCTGGAATACAATGTGTTAGATGCTCCGGCTTCTAACATACATGGTTTTCTTTGCAGAGATACATGGGTTTCTTCAACTCAGCTGAATATACTTGAAAGGAGTAAAGAGAGTCTATCTCCACCTTCAACCACCTTAGTTCCAGGAAGTATTCCTGTGACAAACTAACCTAATTCTACAGATAAACAATGTGGTAGAACCTCCTGCTTCTAACACAGATGATTGACTTTCAAGAGATACATGTGTTTCTTCAAGTTAGCTGCATAGGCCTCTTTGGAACAAAATGAGTCTTTCTCCACCTAGAAAATACTGATTCCCAGGAGTTATTCGTTTCTAAAACAAATTCAATTTTCATAGGGAAACAAGGTGCTAGATATTGCATCTTGTTAAACAGATATTTTTATTTGAAGAGACAGATGTCTTCCTTCAACTCAATGGAAAATGCCTACTTCGAGCCAACGGCATCTATCCTCACCTTGAAACACCGAAGTTGCAGGAAGTATTTCTCTCAAAACTAGCTCAATGCTCACAGGAAAAGAATGTGCTAGATGCTCCTGCATTGAACAATGAAGGATTTCCTCGAGAGACACATGTGTTTCATCACCTCCCCTGAATAGGCCTAGTTGAAGCACCAGGAGACTTTCTCCCCTTTGAAAACTTTCCTTTGCAGGAAATTTTCCTTTCAAAACATCGCACAAGTCTCACATGGAAAAAAGGTGCTAGATGCTCCTGCTGCTAACACCGGTGTTTTTCATTTGAGGGATACATGGGTTCCTTCAACATAGCTGAATAGGCCTATATGCAACCAAATGAGTGCTTTTCCACCTTGAAAACAATGCTTTACTGGAAATATTCCTTTCACAACTAACTCAAATCTCAGAGGAATACAATGTGCTAGATGCTACCTTTCTACCACATATGGTTTTCTTTGGAGAGTTACATGCGTTTCTTCCCCTCACTTGAATAGGCTTATATGGAGCAAAAAGTACCCATCTCCACCTTGAATCACCTAATTTTCGCGAAGTATTTCTTTCCAATGTTAACTCAGTTATCACAGAGAAACAATGTGCTGCTAGCTTCTGCTTCTACACAGATGGATTTCCTTCGAGAGATATATGTGTTTCTTCAAGTGAGATGAATTGGTGGATCTGCAGCCAAATGAGCCTTTTCCATCTGGAAAACTTTGGTTTGCAGGAAGTACTCCTTTCAAAAACTTTCTGAGTCTCAAGGGTAACAATGTGCTCGAGGCGGGCGACTCTTTCATAGCTGGTTTTCTTTGCAGAGATACATATGGTTCTTCAACTCAGGTGAATAGGCCTATTTGGAGGAAACTGAGGCTATGTCCACTTTGAAAGACCAAGGTTGCAGGAAGTATTCTTTTCCTAAACTTACACACTTCTCACAGGAAAACAATGTGTGCGTGCTCCTGCTTCAAACATGGATGGTTTTCCTTTGAGAAATACCTGTGTTTCTTCAACTTAGCCAAGTAGGGCTATTTGGAATAAAATGAGCCTTTTTGACCTTGAAAACTGTGAATTGCAGGAATTACTCTTCTCAAAGTCCTATTCAAATCTCAAAGGGAAACATTGTGCTAGATGCTAGAGCTTCTACCATGCATACTTTTCTTTTAGAGGTACATGGACTTCCTCTACTCAGCTGAATAGCCCTAGTGGATCAAACGCAGCCTATCTCCCCCTGCAAACACCTAAGATTCTTGAAAAATTCCTTTCAAAAACTAACACAGTTCTCACAGGAAAACATGTGCTTATAACATGGATGCTTTTCCTTTGACAGATACATGTGTTTCTTCAACTTAGCTCACTAGGCCTATTTGAAATGAGGTGGGCCTCCTACTTTGAATATGGATATTTGCAGGGTGCATTGCTTTCAAAAACTAAATGAATTCTCATAGGGAAGCACTGTGCTAGATGTGGCAGTTTCTAACATTGATGGATTTCCTTGCATACATGCATGTGTATCTTCAATTCACCCAAATAGGCCTATTTCGAGTAAGCACATGCTCTCTCCACCTTGAAACGCCTAGGTGGCAGTAAGTATTCCTTTCAAAAATAACTCAAGTCTCAAAGGGAAACAACGTGCTAAATGAAAATGCTTCCATCACAGACGGTTTCCTTTTGAGTGGTCCATGTGTTACATCTCCTTAGGAGAATAGGCCTATTTGGAGCAAAAAGATCCTTTCTCCACTTTGAAAACTATGATTTGCAGGACGTATTCCTTTCAAAATGTAACTCCAGTCTCACAAGGAAACAGAGTGGTAGATTCTTTGCATCTAACACAGATTTTGTTCTTTCGAGATACACACAGGATTCATCAACTTCCTTGAACTGGCCTATTTGCAAGAAAATAAGACTTTCTCCATCTTGAAAAGTCTCAATTGCAGGAGTTATCCTTCCAAAACCTTTGGGAAGTCTCACAGGAAAACAATGTGGTTGCAACTCCTGATTCTATCTAGATGGTTTTCTTTCTAGAAGTGCATGTGTTTCATCAACTGAGTTGACGAGGCCTATTTGGAACACAATGAGCCTATGTCCAGCTTGAAAACTATGATTAGCAGGATGTATTCCTTTCAAAAACTAACTCAATTCTCAAAGGCCAACATTGTGCTAGAAGCTGCGGCTTCCAATATAGGTGATTGTCTTTTTAGCTATACCTGTGTTTCTTCAACTCACCTAAATAGGCCTACTTAGTGCAAACAGAGTCTATCTGCACCTTGAAACACCTACGTGGCAGGAAATGATACTTTCCAAAACGAATCAATTCTCACAAGAACAAGGTGCTAAATGCTGCAGTTTCTAGCATCCATGGTTTTCTTTGGGGAGGAACATGTGTTACTTCAACTCAGCTGAATAGGCCTATTTGGAGCAAACACAGCCTATCTCTGCTTTGAAACACCAAAGTTGTAGGAAGCATTCCTTTCCAAAACTGACACAGTTCTCCCTGGAATACAATGTGTTAGATGCTCCGGCTTCTAACATACATGGTTTTCTTTGCAGAGATACATGGGTTTCTTCAACTCAGCTGAATATACTTGAAAGGAGTAAAGAGAGTCTATCTCCACCTTCAACCACCTTAGTTCCAGGAAGTATTCCTGTGACAAACTAACCTAATTCTACAGATAAACAATGTGGTAGAACCTCCTGCTTCTAACACAGATGATTGACTTTCAAGAGATACATGTGTTTCTTCAAGTTAGCTGCATAGGCCTCTTTGGAACAAAATGAGTCTTTCTCCACCTAGAAAATACTGATTCCCAGGAGTTATTCGTTTCTAAAACAAATTCAATTCTCATAGGGAAACAAGGTGCTAGATATTGCATCTTGTTAAACAGATATTTTTATTTGAAGAGACAGATGTCTTCCTTCAACTCAATGGAAAATGCCTACTTCGAGCCAACGGCATCTATCCTCACCTTGAAACACCGAAGTTGCAGGAAGTATTTCTCTCAAAACTAGCTCAATGCTCACAGGAAAAGAATGTGCTAGATGCTCCTGCATTGAACAATGAAGGATTTCCTCGAGAGACACATGTGTTTCATCACCTCCCCTGAATAGGCCTAGTTGAAGCACCAGGAGACTTTCTCCCCTTTGAAAACTTTCCTTTGCAGGAAATTTTCCTTTCAAAACATCGCACAAGTCTCACATGGAAAAAAGGTGCTAGATGCTCCTGCTGCTAACACCGGTGTTTTTCATTTGAGGGATACATGGGTTCCTTCAACATAGCTGAATAGGCCTATATGCAACCAAATGAGTGCTTTTCCACCTTGAAAACAATGCTTTACTGGAAATATTCCTTTCACAACTAACTCAAATCTCAGAGGAATACAATGTGCTAGATGCTACCTTTCTACCACATATGGTTTTCTTTGGAGAGTTACATGCGTTTCTTCCCCTCACTTGAATAGGCTTATATGGAGCAAAAAGTACCCATCTCCACCTTGAATCACCTAATTTTCACGAAGTATTTCTTTCCAATGTTAACTCAGTTATCACAGAGAAACAATGTGCTGCTAGCTTCTGCTTCTACACAGATGGATTTCCTTCGAGAGATACATGTGTTTCTTGAAGTAAGATGAATTGGTGGATCTGCAGCCAAATGAGCCTTTTCCATGTGGAAAACTTTGGTTTGCAGGAAGTACTCCTTTCAAAAACTTTCTGAGTCTCAAGGGATAACAATGTGCTCGAGGCGGGCGCCTCTTTCATAGCTGGATTTCTTTGCAGAGATACATATGGTTCTTCAACTCAGGTGAATAGGCCTATTTGGAGGAAACTGAGGCTATGTCCACCTTGAAAGACCAAGGTTGCAGGAAGTATTCTTTTCCTAAACTTACACACTTCTCACAGGAAAACAATGTGTGCGTGCTCCTGCTTCAAACATGGATGGTTTTCCTTTGAGAAATACCTGTGTTTCTTCAACTTAGCCAAGTAGGGCTATTTGGAATAAAATGAGCCTTTTTGACCTTGAAAACTGTGAATTGCAGGAATTACTCTTCTCAAAGTCCAATTCAAATCTCAAAGGGAAACATTGTGCTAGATGCTAGAGCTTCTACCATGCATACTTTTCTTTTAGAGGTACATGGACTTCCTCTACTCAGCTGAATAGCCCTAGTGGACCAAACGCAGCCTATCTCCCCCTGCAAACACCTAAGATTCTTGAAAAATTCCTTTCAAAAACTAACACAGTTCTCACAGGAAAACATGTGCTTATAACATGGATGCTTTTCCTTTGACAGATACATGTGTTTCTTCAACTTAGCTGACTAGGCCTATTTGAAATGAGGTGGGCCTCCTACTTTGAATATTGATATTTGCAGGGTGCATTGCTTTCAAAAACTAAATGAATTCTCATAGGGAAGCACTGTGCTAGATGTGGCAGTTTCTAACATTGATGGATTTCCTTGCATACATGCATGTGTATCTTCAATTCACCCAAATAGGCCTATTTCGAGTAAGCACATGCTCTCTCCACCTTGAAACGCCTAGGTGGCAGTAAGTATTCCTTTCAAAAATAACTCAAGTCTCAAAGGGAAACAACGTGCTAAATGAAAATGCTTCCATCACAGACGGTTTCCTTTTGAGTGGTCCATGTGTTACATCTCCTTAGGAGAATAGGCCTATTTGGAGCAAAATGATCCTTTCTCCACTTTGAAAACTATGATTTGCAGGACGTATTCCTTTCAAAATGTAACTCCAGTCTCACAAGGAAACAGAGTGGTAGATTCTTTTCATCTAACACAGATTTTGTTCTTTCGAGATACACACAGGATTCATCAACTTCCTTGAACTGGCCTATTTGCAAGAAAATAAGACTTTCTCCATCTTGAAAAGTCTCAATTGCAGGAGTTATCCTTCCAAAACCTTTGGGAAGTCTCACAGGAAAACAATGTGGTTGCAACTCCTGATTCTATCTAGATGGTTTTCTTTCTAGAAGTGCATGTGTTTCATCAACTGAGTTGACGAGGCCTATTTGGAACACAATGAGCCTATGTCCAGCTTGAAAACTATGATTAGCAGGATGTATTCCTTTCAAAAACTAACTCAATTCTCAAAGGCCAACATTGTGCTAGAAGCTGCGGCTTCCAATATAGGTGATTGTCTTTTTAGCTATACCTGTGTTTCTTCAACTCACCTAAATAGGCCTACTTAGTGCAAACAGAGTCTATCTGCACCTTGAAACACCTACGTGGCAGGAAATGATACTTTCCAAAACGAATCAATTCTCACAAGAACAAGGTGCTAAATGCTGCAGTTTCTAGCATCCATGGTTTTCTTTGGGGAGGAACATGTGTTACTTCAACTCAGCTGAATAGGCCTATTTGGAGCAAACACAGCCTATCTCCGCTTTGAAACACCAAAGTTGTAGGAAGCATTCCTTTCCAAAACTGACACAGTTCTCCCTGGAATACAATGTGTTAGATGCTCCGGCTTCTAACATACATGGTTTTCTTTGCAGAGATACATGGGTTTCTTCAACTCAGCTGAATATACTTGAAAGGAGTAAAGAGAGTCTATCTCCACCTTCAACCACCTTATTTCCAGGAAGTATTCCTGTGACAAACTAACCTAATTCTACAGGGAAACAATGTGGTAGAACCTCCTGGTTCTAACACAGATGATTGACTTTCAAGAGATACATGTGTTTCTTCAAGTTAGCTGCATAGGCCTCTTTGGAACAAAATGAGTCTTTCTCCACCTAGAAAATACTGATTCCCAGGAGTTATTCTTTTCTAAAACAAATTCAATTCTCTTAGGAAACAAGGTGCTAGATATTGCATCTTGTTAAACAGATATTTTTATTTGAAGAGACAGATGTCTTCCTTCAACTCAATGGAAAATGCCTAGTTCGAGCCAACGGCATCTATCCGCACCTTGAAACACCGAAGTTGCAGGAAGTATTTCTCTCAAAACTAGCTCAATGCTCACAGGAAAAGAATGTGCTAGATGCTCCTGCATTGAACAATGAAGGATTTCCTCGAGAGACACATGTGTTTCATCAGCTCCCCTGAATAGGCCTATTTGAAGAACCAGGAGACTTTCTCCCCTTTCAAAACTTTCCTTTGCAGGAAATTTTCCTTTCAAAACATCGCACAAGTCTCACATGGAAAAAAGGTGCTAGATGCTCCTGCTGCTAACACAGGTGTTTTTCATTTGAGGGATACATGGGTTCCTTCAACATAGCTGAATAGGCCTGTTTGCAACCAAATGAGTGCTTTTCCACCTTGAAAACAATGCTTTACTGGAAATATTCCTTTCACAACTAACTCAATTCTCAGAGGAATACAATGTGCTAGATGCTACCTTTCTGCCACATTTGGTTTTGTTTGGAGAGTTACATGCGTTTCTTCCCCTCACTTGAATAGGCTTATATGGAGCAAAAAGTGCCCATCTCCACCTTGAATCACCTAATTTTCGCCAAGTATTTCTTTCCAAAGTTAACTCAGTTATCACAGAGAAACAATGTGCTGCTAGCTTCTGCTTCTACACAGATGGATTTCCTTCGAGAGATACATGTGTTTCTTGAAGTAAGATGAATTGGTTTATGTGCAGCCAAATGAGCCTTTTCCATGTGGAAAACTTTGGTTTGCAGGAAGTACTCCTTTCAAAAACTTTCTGAGTCTCACGGGATAACAATGTGCTCGAGGCGGCCGCCTCTTTCATAGCTGGTTTTCTTTGCAGAGATACATATGGTTCTTCAACTCAGGTGAATAGGCCTATTTGGAGGAAACTGAGGCTATGTCCACCTTGAAAGACCAAGGTTGCAGGAAGTATTCTTTTCCTAAACATACACACTTCTCACAGGAAAACAATGTGTGCGTGCTCCTGCTACAAACATGGATGGTTTTCCTTTGAGAAATACCTGTGTTTCTTCAACTTAGCCAAGTAGGGCTATTTGGAATAAAATGAGCCTTTTTGACCTTGAAAACTGTGAATTGCAGGAATTACTCTTCTCAAAGTCCAATTCAAATCTCAAAGGGAAGCATTGTGCTAGATGCTAGAGCTTCCACCATGCATACTTTTCTTTTAGAGGTACATGGACTTCCTCTACTCAGCTGAATAGCCCTAATGGACCAAACGCAGCCTATCTCCCCCTGCAAACACCTAAGATTCTTGAAAAATTCCTTTCAAAAACTAACACAGTTCTCACAGGAAAACATGTGCCTATAACATGGATGCTTTTCCTTTGACAGATACATATGTTTCTTCAACTTAGCTGACTAGGCCTATTTGAAATGAGGTGGGCCTCCTACTTTGAATATTGATATTTGCAGGGTGCATTGCTTTCAAAAACTAAATGAATTCTCATAGGGAAGCACTGTGCTAGATGTGGCAGTTTCTAACATTGATGGATTTCCTTGCATACATGCATGTGTATCTTCAATTCACCCAAATAGGCCTATTTCGAGTAAGCACATGCTCTCTCCACCTTGAAACGCCTAGGTGGCAGTAAGTATTCCTTTCAAAAATAACTCAAGTCTCAAAGGGAAACAACGTGCTAAATGAAAATGCTTCCATCACAGACGGTTTCCTTTTGAGTGGTCCATGTGTTACATCTCCTTAGGAGAATAGGCCTATTTGGAGCAAAATGATCCTTTCTCCACTTTGAAAACTATGATTTGCAGGACGTATTCCTTTCAAAATGTAACTCCAGTCTCACAAGGAAACAGAGTGGTAGATTCTTTGCATCTAACACAGATTTTGTTCTTTCGAGATACACACATGATTCATCAACTTCCTTGAACTGGCCTATTTGCAAGAAAATAAGACTTTCTCCATCTTGAAAAGTCTCAATTGCAGGAGTTATCCTTCCAAAACCTTTGGGAAGTCTCACAGGAAAACAATGTGGTTGCAACTCCTGCTTCTATCTAGATGGTTTTCTTTCTAGAAGTGCATGTGTTTCATCAACTGAGTTGACGAGGCCTATTTGGAACACAATGAGCCTATGTCCAGCTTGAAAACTATGATTAGCAGGATGTATTCCTTTCAAAAACTAACTCAATTCTCAAAGGCCAACAATGTGCTAGAAGCTGCAGCTTCCAATATAGGTGATTGTCTTTTTAGCTATACCTGTGTTTCTTCAACTCACCTAAATAGGCCTACTTAGTGCAAACAGAGTCTATCTGCACCTTGAAACACCTACCTGGCAGGAAATAATACTTTCCAAAACGAATCAATTCTCACAAGAACAAGGTGCTAAGTGCTGCAGTTTCTAGCATCCATGGTTTTCTTTGGGGAGGAACATGTGTTACTTCAACTCAGCTGAATAGGCCTATTTGGAGCAAACACAGCCTATCTCTGCTTTGAAACACCGAAGTTGTAGGAAGCATACCTTTCCAAAACTGACACAGTTCTCCCTGGAATACAATGTGTTAGATGCTCCGGCTTCTAACATACATGGTTTTCTTTGCAGAGATACATGGGTTTCTTCAACTCAGCTGAATATACTTGAAAGGAGTAAAGAGGGTCTATCTCCACCTTCAACCACCTTAGTTCCAGGAAGTATTCCTGTGACAAACTAACCTAATTCTACAGGGAAACAATGTGGTAGAACCTCCTGGTTCTAACACAGATGATTGACTTTCAAGAGATACATGTGTTTCTTCAAGTTAGCTGCATAGGCCTCTTTGGAACAAAATGAGTCTTTCTCCACCCAGAAAATACTGATTCACAGGAGTTATTCCTTTCTAAACCAAATTCAATTCTCATAGGCAAACAAGGTGCTAGATGCTGAATCTTGTTAAACAGATATTTTTATTTGAAGAGACAGATGTCTTCCTTCAACTCAATGGAAAATGCCTAGTTGGAGCCAACGGCATCTATCCGCACCTTGAAACACCAAAGTTGCAGGAAGTATTTCTCTCAAAACTAGCTCAGTTCTCACAGGAAAAGAATGTGCTAGATGCTCCTGCATTGAACAATGAAGGATTTCCTCGAGAGACACATGTGTTTCATCACCTCCCCTGAATAGGCCTAGTTGAAGCACCAGGAGACTTTCTCCCCTTTCAAAATTTCCTTTGCAGGAAATTTTCCTTTCAAAACATCTCACAAGTCTCACGTTAAAAAAAGGTGCTAGATGCTCCTGCTGCTAACACAGGAGTTTTTCTTTTGAGGGATACATGGGTTCCTTCAACATAGCTGAATAGGCCAATTTGCAACCAAGTGAGTGCTTTTCCACCTTGAAAACAATGGTTTACTGGAAATATTCCTTTCACAACTAACTCAATTCTCAGAGGAATACAATGTGCTAGATGCTACCTTTCTACCACATATGGTTTTCTTTGGAGAGTTACATGCGTTTCTTCCCCCTCACTTGAATAGGCTTATATGGAGCAAAAAGTACCCATCTCCACCTTGAATCACCTAATTTTCGCGAAGTATTTCTTTCCAATGTTAACTCAGTTATCACAGAGAAACAATGTGCTGCTAGCTTCTGCTTCTACACAGATGGATTTCCTTTGAGAGATACATGTGTTTCTTGAAGTAAGATGAATTGGTGGATCTGCAGCCAAATGAGCCTTTTCCATCTGGAAAACTTTGGTTTGCAGGAAGTACTCCTTTCAAAAACTTTCTGAGTCTCAAGGGATAACAATGTGCTCGAGGCGGGCGCCTCTTTCATAGCTGGATTTCTTTGCAGAGATACATATGGTTCTTCAACTCAGGTGAATAGGCCTATTTGGAGGAAACTGAGGCTATGTCCACCTTGAAAGACCAAGGTTGCAGGAAGTATTCTTTTCCTAAACTTACACACTTCTCACAGGAAAACAATGTGTGCATGCTCCTGCTTCAAACATGGATGGTTTTCCTTTGAGAAATACCTGTGTTTCTTCAACTTAGCCAAGTAGGGCTATTTGGAATAAAATGAGCCTTTTTGACCTTGAAAACTGAATTGCAGGAATTACTCTTCTCAAAGTCCAATTCAAATCTCTAAGGGAAACATTGTGCTAGATGCTAGAGCTTCTACCATGCATACTTTTCTTTTAGAGGTACATGGACTTCCTCTACTCAGCTGAATAGCCCTAGTGGATCAAACGCAGCCTATCTCCCCCTGCAAACACCTAAGATTCTTGAAAAATTCCTTTCAAAAACTAACACCGTTCTCACAGGAAAACATGTGCTTATAACATGGATGCTTTTCCTTTGACAGATACATGTGTTTCTTCAACTTAGCTGACTAGGCCTATTTGAAATGAGGTGGGCCTCCTACTTTGAATATTGATATTTGCAGGGTGCATTGCTTTCAAAAACTAAATGAATTCTCATAGGGAAGCACTGTGCTAGATGTGGCAGTTTCTAACATTGATGGATTTCCTTGCATACATGCATGTGTATCTTCAATTCACCCAAATAGGCCTATTTCGAGTAAGCACATGCTCTCTCCACCTTGAAACGCCTAGGTGGCAGTAAGTATTCCTTTCAAAAATAACTCAAGTCTCAAAGGGAAACAACGTGCTAAATGAAAATGCTTCCATCACAGACGGTTTCCTTTTGAGTGGTCCATGTGTTACATCTCCTTAGGAGAATAGGCCTATTTGGAGCAAAATGATCCTTTCTCCACTTTGAAAACTATGATTTGCAGGACGTATTCCTTTCAAAATGTAACTCCAGTCTCACAAGGAAACAGAGTGGTAGATTCTTTGCATCTAACACAGATTTTGTTCTTTCGAGATACACACATGATTCATCAACTTCCTTGAACTGGCCTATTTGCAAGAAAATAAGACTTTCTCCATCTTGAAAAGTCTCAATTGCAGGAGTTATCCTTCCAAAACCTTTGGGAAGTCTCACAGGAAAACAATGTGGTTGCAACTCCTGCTTCTATCTAGATGGTTTTCTTTCTAGAAGTGCATGTGTTTCATCAACTGAGTTGACGAGGCCTATTTGGAACACAATGAGCCTATGTCCAGCTTGAAAAGTATGATTAGCAGGATGTATTCCTTTCAAAAACTAACTCAATTCTCAAAGGCCAACAATGTGCTACAAGCTGCGGCTTCCAATATAGGTGATTGTCTTTTTAGCTATACCTGTGTTTCTTCAACTCACCTAAATAGGACTACTTAGTGCAAACAGAGTCTATCTGCACCTTGAAACACCTACGTGGCAGGAAATGATACTTTCCAAAACGAATCAATTCTCACAAGAACAAGGTGCTAAATGCTGCAGTTTCTAGCATCCATGGTTTTCTTTGGGGAGGAACATGTGTTACTTCAACTCAGCTGAATAGGCCTATTTGGAGCAAACACAGCCTATGTCCACTTTGAAACACCAAAGTTGTAGGAAGCATACCTTTCCAAAACTGACACAGTTCTCCCTGGAATACAATGTGTTAGATGCTCCGGCTTCTAACATACATGGTTTTCTTTGCAGAGATACATGGGTTTCTTCAACTCAGCTGAATATACTTGAAAGGAGTAAAGAGAGTCTATCTCCACCTTCAACCACCTTAGTTCCAGGAAGTATTCCTGTGACAAACTAACCTAATTCTACAGGGAAACAATGTGGTAGAACCTCCTGGTTCTAACACAGATGATTGACTTGCAAGAGATACATGTGTTTCTTCAAGTTAGCTGCATAGGCCTCTTTGGAACAAAATGAGTCTTTCTCCACCTAGAAAATACTGATTCGCAGGAGTTATTCCTGTCTAAACCAAATTCAATTCTCATAGGGAAACAAGCTGCTACATGCTGCATCTTGTTAAACAGATATTTTTATTTGAAGAGACAGATGTCTTCCTTCAACTCAATGGAAAATGCCTAGTTGGAGCCAACGGCATCTATCCGCACCTTGAAACACCGAAGTTGCAGGAAGTATTTCTCTCAAAACTAGCTCAATGCTCACAGGAAAAGAATGTGCTAGATGCTCCTCCATTGAACAATGAAGGATTTCCTCGAGAGACACATGTGTTTCATCACCTCCCCTGAATAGGCCTAGTTGAAGCACCAGGAGACTTTCTCCCCTTTGAAAACTTTCCTTTGCAGGAAATTTTCCTTTCAAAACATCGCACAAGTCTCACATGGAAAAAAGGTGCTAGATGCTCTTGCTGCTAACACAGGTGTTTTTCATTTGAGGGATACATGGGTTCCTTCAACATAGCTGAATAGGCCAATTTGCAACCAAGTGAGTGCTTTTCCACCTTGAAAACAATGGTTTACTGGAAATATTCCTTTCACAACTAACTCAATTCTCAGAGGAATACAATGTGCTAGATGCTACCTTTCTACCACATATGGTTTTCTTTGGAGAGTTACATGCGTTTCTTCCCCCTCACTTGAATAGGCTTATATGGAGCAAAAAGTACCCATCTCCACCTTGAATCACCTAATTTTCGCGAAGTATTTCTTTCCAAAGTTAACTCAGTTATCACAGAGAAACAATGTGCTGCTAGCTTCTGCTTCTACACAGATGGATTTCCTTCGAGAGATACATGTGTTTCTTGAAGTAAGATGAATTGGTGGATGTGCAGCCAAATGAGCCTTTTCCATCTGGAAAACTTTGGTTCGCAGGAAGTACTCCTTTCAAAAACTTTATGAGTCTCACGGGATAACAATATGCTTGAGGCGGCCGCCTCTTTCATAGCTGGTTTTCTTTGCAGAAATACATATGGTTCTTCAACTCAGGTGAATAGGCCTATTTGGAGGAAACTGAGGCTATGTCCACCTTGAAAGACCAAGGTTGCAGGAAGTATTCTTTTCCTAAACTTACACACTTCTCACAGGAAAACAAGGTGTGCGTGCTCCTGCTTCAAACATGGATGGTTTTCCTTTGAGAAATACCTGTGTTTCTTCAACTTAGCCAAGTAGGGCTATTTGGAATAAAATGAGCCTTTTTGACCTTGAAAACTGTGAATTGCAGGAATTACGCTTCTCAAAGTCCAATTCAAATCTCAAAGGGAAACATTGTGCTAGATGCTAGAGCTTCTAACATGCATACTTTTCTTTTAGAGGTACATGGACTTCCTCTTCTCAGCTGAATAGCCCTAATGGACCAAACGCAGCCTATCTCCCCCTGCAAACACCTAAGATTCTTGAAAAATTCCTTTCAAAAACTAACACAGTTCTCACAGGAAAACATGTGCTTATAACATGGATGCTTTTCCTTTGACAGATACATGTGTTTCTTCAACTTAGCTGACTAGGCCTATTTGAAATGAGGTGGGCCTCCTACTTTGAATATTGATATTTGCAGGGTGCATTCTTTCAAAAACTAAATGAATTCTCATAGGGAAGCACTGTGCTAGATGTGGCAGTTTCTAACATTGATGGATTTCCTTGCATACATGCATGTGTATCTTCAATTCACCGAAATAGGCCTATTTCGAGTAAGCACATGCTCTCTCCACCTTGAAACGCCTAGGTGGCAGTAAGTATTCCTTTCAAAAATAACTCAAGTCTCAAAGGGAAACAACGTGCTAAATGAAAATGCTTCCATCACAGACGGTTTCCTTTTGAGTGGTCCATGTGTTACATCTCCTTAATAGAATAGGCCTATTTGGAGCAAAATGATCCTTTCTCCACTTTGAAAACTATGATTTGCAGGACGTATTCCTTTCAAAATGTAACTCCAGTCTCACAAGGAAACAGAGTGGTAGATTCTTTGCATCTAACACAGATTTTGTTCTTTCGAGATACACACATGATTCATCAACTTCCTTGAACTGGCCTATTTGCAAGAAAATAAGACTTTCTCCATCTTGAAAAGTCTCAATTGCAGGAGTTATCCTTCCAAAACCTTTGGGAAGTCTCACAGGAAAACAATGTGGTTGCAACTCCTGCTTCTATCTAGATGGTTTTCTTTCTAGAAGTGCATGTGTTTCATCAACTGAGTTGACTAGGCCTATTTGGAACACAATGAGCCTATGTCCAGCTTGAAAACTATGATTAGCAGGATGTATTCCTTTCAAAAAATAACTCAATTCTCAAAGGCCAACAATGTGCTAGAAGCTGCGGCTTCCAATATAGGTGATTGTCTTTTTAGCTATACCTGTGTTTATTCAACTCACCTAAATAGGCCTACTTAGTGCAAACAGAGTCTATCTGCACCTTGAAACACCTACCTGGCAGGAAATAATACTTTCCAAAACGAATCAATTCTCACAAGAACAAGGTGCTAAGTGCTGCAGTTTCTAGCATCCATGGTTTTCTTTCTGGAAGAACATGTGTTACTTCAACTCAGCTGAATAGGCCTATTTGGAGCAAACACAGCCTATCTCTGCTTTGAAACACCGAAGTTGTAGGAAGCATACCTTTCCAAAACTGACACAGTTCTCCCTGGAATACAATGTGTTAGATGCTCCGGCTTCTAACATACATGGTTTTCTTTGCAGAGATACATGGGTTTCTTCAACTCAGCTGAATATACTTGAAAGGAGTAAAGAGGGTCTATCTCCACCTTCAACCACCTTAGTTCCAGGAAGTATTCCTGTGACAAACTAACCTAATTCTACAGGGAAATACTGTGGTAGAACCTCCTGGTTCTAACACAGATGATTGACTTTCAAGAGATACATGTGTTTCTTCAAGTTAGCTGCATAGGCCTCTTTGGAACAAAATGAGTCTTTCTCCACCCAGAAAATACTGATTCACAGGAGTTATTCCTTTCTAAACCACATTCAATTCTCATAGGCAAACAAGGTGCTAGATGCTGAATCTTGTTAAACAGATATTTTTATTTGAAGAGACAGATGTCTTCCTTCAACTCAATGGAAAATGCCTAGTTGGAGCCAACGGCATCTATCCTCAACTTGAAACACCGAAGTTGCAGGAAGTATTTCTCTCAAAATTAGCTCAATTCTCACAGGAAAAGAATGTGCTAGATGCTCCTGCATTGAACAATGAAGGATTTCCTCGAGAGACACATGTGTTTCATCACCTCCCCTGAATAGGCCTAGTTGAAGCACCAGGAGAATTTCTCCCCTTTGAAAACTTTCCTTTGCAGGAAATTTTCCTTTCAAAACATCTCACAAGTCTCACGTGGAAAAAAGGTGCTAGATGCTCCTGCTGCTAACACAGGTGTTTTTCTTTTGAGGGATACATGGGTTCCTTCAACATAGCTGAATAGGCCTATTTGCAACCAAGTGAGTGCTTTTCCACCTTGAAAACAATGGTTTACTGGAAATATTCCTTTCACAACTAACTCAATTCTCAGAGGAATACAATGTGCTAGATGCTACCTTTCTACCACATATGGTTTTCTTTGGAGAGTTACATGCGTTTCTTCCCCCTCACTTGAATAGGCTTATATGGAGCAAAAAGTACCCATCTCCACCTTGAATCAACTAATTTTTGCGAAGTATTTCTTTCCAAAGTTAACTCAGTTATCACAGAGAAACAATGTGCTGCTAGCTTCTGCTTCTACACAGATGGATTTCCTTCGAGAGATACATGTGTTTCTTGAAGTAAGATGAATTGGTGGATGTGCAGCCAAATGAGCCTTTTCCATCTGGAAAACTTTGGTTCGCAGGAAGTACTCCTTTCAAAAACTTTATGAGTCTCACGGGATAACAATATGCTTGAGGCGGCCGCCTCTTTCATAGCTGGTTTTCTTTGCAGAAATACATATGGTTCTTCAACTCAGGTGAATAGGCCTATTTGGAGGAAACTGAGGCTATGTCCACCTTGAAAGACCAAGGTTGCAGGAAGTATTCTTTTCCTAAACTTACACACTTCTCACAGGAAAACAAGGTGTGCGTGCTCCTGCTTCAAACATGGATGGTTTTCCTTTGAGAAATACCTGTGTTTCTTCAACTTAGCCAAGTAGGGCTATTTGGAATAAAATGAGCCTTTTTGACCTTGAAAACTGTGAATTGCAGGAATTACTCTTCTCAAAGTCCAATTCAAATCTCAAAGGGAAACATTGTGCTAGATGCTAGAGCTTCTACCATGCATACTTTTCTTTTAGAGGTACATGGACTTCCTCTACTCAGCTGAAAAGCCCTAGTGGACAAAACGCAGCCTATCTCCCCCTGCAAACACCTAAGATTCTTGAAAAATTCCTTTCAAAAACTAACACAGTTCTCACAGGAAAACATGTGCTTATAACATGGATGCTTTTCCTTTGACAGATACATGTGTTTCTCCAACTTAGCTGACTAGGCCTATTTGAAATGAGGTGGGCCTCCTACTTTGAATATTGATATTTGCAGGGTGCATTGCTTTCAAAAACTAAATGAATTCTCATAGGGAAGCACTGTGCTAGATGTGGCAGTTTCTAACATTGATGGATTTCCTTGCATACATGCATGTGTATCTTCAATTCACCCAAATAGGCCTATTTCGAGTAAGCACATGCTCTCTCCACCTTGAAACACCTAAGTGGAAGTAAGTATTCCTTTCAAAAATAACTCAAGTCTCAAAGGGAAACAACGTGCTAAATGAAAATGCTTCCATCACAGACGGTTTCCTTTTGAGTGGTCCATGTGTTACATCTCCTTAATAGAATAGGCCTATTTGGAGCAAAAGGATCCTTTCTCCACTTTGAAAACTATGATTTGCAGGACGTATTCCTTTCAAAATGTAACTCCAGTCTCACAAGGAAACCCAGTGGTAGATTCTTTGCATCTAACACAGATTTTGTTCTTTCGAGATACACACATGATTCATCAACTTCCTTGAACTTGCCTATTTGCAAGAAAATAAGACTTTCTCCATCTTGAAAAGTCTCAATTGCAGGAGTTATCCTTCCAAAACCTTTGGGAAGTCTCCCAGGAAAACAATGTGGTTGCAACTCCTGCTTCTATCTAGATGGTTTTCTTTCTAGAAGTGCATGTGTTTCATCAACTGAGTTGACTAGGCCTATTTGGAACACAATGAGCCTATGTCCAGCTTGAAAACTATGATTAGCAGGATGTATTCCTTTCAAAAAATAACTCAATTCCAAAGGCCAACAATGTGCTAGAAGCTGCGGCTTCCAATATAGGTGATTGTCTTTTTAGCTATACCTGTGTTTCTTCAACTCACCTAAATAGGCCTACTTAGTGCAAACAGAGTCTATCTGCACCTTGAAACACCTACCTGGCAGGAAATAATACTTTCCAAAACGAATCAATTCTCACAAGAACAAGGTGCTAAATGCTGCAGTTTCTAGCATCCATGGTTTTCTTTGGGGAGGAACATGTGTTACTTCAACTCAGCTGAATAGGCCTATTTGGAGCAAACACAGCCTATCTTCACTTGGACACACCAAAGTTGCAGGAAGCATTCCTTTCCAAAACTGACACAGTTCTCCCTGGAATACAATGTGTTAGATGCTCCGGCTTCTAACATACATGGTTTTCTTTGCAGAGATACATGGGTTTCTTCAACTCAGCTGAATATACTTGAAAGGAGTAAAGAGAGTCTATCTCCACCTTCAACCACCTTAGTTCCAGGAAGTATTCCTGTGACAAACTAACCTAATTCTACAGGGAAACAATGTGGTAGAACCTCCTGGTTCTAACACAGATGATTGACTTTCAAGAGATACATGTGTTTCTTCAAGTTAGCTGCATAGGCCTCTTTGGAACAAAATGAGTCTTTCTCCACCTAGAAAATACTGATTCACAGGAGTTATTCCTTTCTAAACCAAATTCAATTCTCATAGGCAAACAAGGTGCTAGATGCTGAATCTTGTTAAACAGATATTTTTATTTGAAGAGACAGATGTCTTCCTTCAACTCAATGGAAAATGCCTAGTTGGAGCCAACGGCATCTATCCGCACCTTGAAACACCGAAGTTGCAGGAAGTATTTCTCTCAAAACTAGCTCAATTCTCACAGGAAAAGAATGTGCTAGATGCTCCTGCATTGAACAATGAAGGATTTCCTCGAGAGACACATGTGTTTCATCACCTCCCCTGAATAGGCCTAGTTGAAGCACCAGGAGACTTTCTCCCCTTTCAAAACTTTCCTTTGCAGGAAATTTTCCTTTCAAAACATCTCCCAAGTCTCACATGGAAAAATGTGCTAGATGCTCCTGCTGCTAACACAGGAGTTTTTCATTTGAGGGATACATGGGTTCCTTCAACATAGCTGAATAGGCCTATTTGCAACCAAATGAGTGCTTTTCCACCTTGAAAACAATGGTTTACTGGAAATATTCCTTTCACAACTAACTCAATTCTCAGAGGAATACAATGTGCTAGATGCTACCTTTCTACCACATATGGTTTTCTTTGGAGAGTTACATGCGTTTCTTCCCCTCACTTGAATAGGCTTATATGGAGCAAAAAGTACATATCTCCACCTTGAATCACCTAATTTTCGCGAAGTGTTTCTTTCCAAAGTTAACTCAGTTATCACAGAGAAACAATGTGCTGCTAGCTTCTGCTTCTACACAGATGGATTTCCTTCGAGAGATACATGTGTTTCTTGAAGTAAGATGAATTGCTGGATCTGCAGCCAAATGAGCCTTTTCCATCTGGAAAACTTTGGTTCGCAGGAAGTACTCCTTTCAAAAACTCTCTGAGTCTCACGGGATAACAATGTGCTCGAGGCGGCCGCCTCTTTCATAGCTGGTTTTCTTTGCAGAGATACATATGGTTCTTCAACTCAGGTGAATAGGCCTATTTGGAGGAAACTGAGGCTATGTCCACCTTGAAAGACCAAGGTTGCAGGAAGTATTCTTTTCCTAAACTTACACACTTCTCACAGGAAAACAATGTGTGCGTGCTCCTGCTTCAAACATGGATGGTTTTCCTTTGAGAAATACCTGTGTTTCTTCAACTTAGCCAAGTAGGGCTATTTGGAATAAAATGAGCTTTTATGACCTTGAAAACTGTGAATTGCAGGAATTACTCTTCTCAAAGTCCAATTCAAATCTCAAAGGGAAACATTGTGCTAGATGCTAGAGCTTCTACCATGCATACTTTTCTTTTAGAGGTACATGGACTTCCTCTACTCAGCTGAAAAGCCCTAGTGGACCAAATGCAGCCGATCTCCCCCTGCAAACACCTAAGATTCTTGAAAAATTCCTTTCAAAAACTCACACAGTTCTCACAGGAAAACATGTGCTTATAACATGGATGCTTTTCCTTTGACAGATACATGTGTTTCTTCAACTTAGCTGACTAGGCCTATTTGAAATGAGGTGGGCCTCCTACTTTGAATATTGATATTTGCAGGGTGCATTGCTTTCAAAAACTAAATGAATTCTCATAGGGAAGCACTGTGCTAGATGTGGCAGTTTCTAACATTGATGGATTTCCTTGCATACATGCATGTGTATCTTCAATTCACCCAAATAGGCTTATTTCGAGTAAGCACATGCTCTCTCCACCTTGAAACGCCTAGGTGGAAGTAAGTATTCCTTTCAAAAATAACTCAAGTCTCAAAGGGAAACAACGTGCTAAATGAAAATGCTTCCATCACAGACGGTTTCCTTTTGAGTGGTCCATGTGTTACATCTCCTTAATAGAATAGGCCTATTTGGAGCAAAAGGATCCTTTCTCCACTTTGAAAACTATGATTTGCAGGACGTATTCCTTTCAAAATGTAACTCCAGTCTCACAAGGAAACAGAGTGGTAGATTCTTTGCATCTAACACAGATTTTGTTCTTTCGAGATACACACATGATTCATCAACTTCCTTGAACTTGCCTATTTGCAAGAAAATAAGACTTTCTCCATCTTGAAAAGTCTCAATTGCAGGAGTTATCCTTCCAAAACCTTTGGGAAGTCTCACAGGAAAACAATGTGGTTGCAACTCCTGCTTCTATTTAGATGGTTTTCTTTCTAGAAGTGCATGTGTTTCATCAACTGAGTTGACTAGGCCTATTTGGAACACAATGAGCCTATGTCCAGCTTGAAAACTATGATTAGCAGGATGTATTCCTTTCAAAAACTAACTCAATTCTCAAAGGCCAACAATGTGCTAGAAGCTGCGGCTTCCAATATAGGTGATTGTCTTTTTAGCTATACCTGTGTTTCTTCAACTCACCTAAATAGGCCTACTTAGTGCAAACAGAGTCTATCTGCACCTTGAAACACCTACCTGGCAGGAAATAATACTTTCCAAAACGAATCAATTCTCACAAGAACGAGGTGCTAAGTGCTGCAGTTTCTAGCATCCATGGTTTTCTTTGGGGAGGAACATGTGTTACTTCAACTCAGCCGAATAGGCCTATTTGGAGCAAACACAGCCTATCTCCGCTTTGAAACACCAAAGTTGTAGGAAGCATTCCTTTCCAAAACTGACACAGTTCTCCCTGGAATACAATGTGTTAGATGCTCCGGCTTCTAACATACATGGTTTTCTTTGCAGAGATACATGGGTTTCTTCAACTCAGCTGAATATACTTGAAAGGAGTAAAGAGAGTCTATCTCCACCTTCAACCACCTTAGTTCCAGGAAGTATTCCTGTGACAAACTAACCTAATTCTACAGGGAAACAATGTGGTAGAACCTCCTGGTTCTAACACAGATGATTGACTTTCAAGAGATACATGTGTTTCTTCAAGTTAGCTGCATAGGCCTCTTTGGAACAAAATGAGTCTTTCTCCACCTAGAAAATACTGATTCACAGGAGTTATTCCTTTCTAAACCAAATTCAATTCTCATAGGCAAACAATGTGCTAGATGCTGAATCTTGTTAAACAGATATTTTTATTTGAAGAGACAGATGTCTTCCTTCAACTCAATGGAAAATGCCCAGTTGGAGCCAACGGCATCTATCCGCACCTTGAAACACCGAAGTTGCAGGTAGTATTTCTCTCAAAACTAGCTCAATTCTCTCAGGAAAAGAATGTGCTGGATGCTCCTGCATTGAACAATGAAGGATTTCCTCGAGAGACACATGTGTTTCATCACCTCCCCTGAATAGGCCTAGTTGAAGCACCAGGAGACTTTCTCCCCTTTCAAAACTTTCCTTTGCAGGAAATTTTCCTTTCAAAACATCTCACAAGTCTCACATGGAAAAAAGGTGCTAGATGCTCCTGCTGCTAACACAGGTGTTTTTCATTTGAGGGATACATGGGTTCCTTCAACATAGCTGAATAGGCCTATTTGCAACCAAATGAGTGCTTTTCCACCTTGAAAACAATGGTTTACTGGAAATATTCCTTTCACAACTAACTCAATTCTCAGAGGAATACAATGTGCTAGATGCTACCTTTCTACCACATATGGTTTTCTTTGGAGAGTTACATGCGTTTCTTCCCCTCACTTGAATAGGCTTATATGGAGCAAAAAGTACATATCTCCACCTTGAATCACCTAATTTTCGCGAAGTGTTTCTTTCCAAAGTTAACTCAGTTATCACAGAGAAACAATGTGCTGCTAGCTTCTGCTTCTACACAGATGGATTTCCTTCGAGAGATACATGTGTTTCTTGAAGTAAGATGAATTGCTGGATCTGCAGCCAAATGAGCCTTTTCCATCTGGAAAACTTTGGTTCGCAGGAAGTACTCCTTTCAAAAACTCTCTGAGTCTCACGGGATAACAATGTGCTCGAGGCGGCCGCCTCTTTCATAGCTGGTTTTCTTTGCAGAGATACATATGGTTCTTCAACTCAGGTGAATAGGCCTATTTGGAGGAAACTGAGGCTATGTCCACCTTGAAAGACCAAGGTTGCAGGAAGTATTCTTTTCCTAAACTTACACACTTCTCACAGGAAAACAATGTGTGCGTGCTCCTGCTTCAAACATGGATGGTTTTCCTTTGAGAAATACCTGTGTTTCTTCAACTTAGCCAAATAGGGCTATTTGGAATAAAATGAGCTTTTATGACCTTGAAAACTGTGAATTGCAGGAATTACTCTTCTCAAAGTCCAATTCAAATCTCAAAGGGAAACATTGTGCTAGATGCTAGAGCTTCTACCATGCATACTTTTCTTTTAGAGGTACATGGACTTCCTCTACTCAGCTGAAAAGCCCTAGTGGACCAAATGCAGCCGATCTCCCCCTGCAAACACCTAAGATTCTTGAAAAATTCCTTTCAAAAACTCACACAGTTCTCACAGGAAAACATGTGCTTATAACATGGATGCTTTTCCTTTGACAGATACATGTGTTTCTTCAACTTAGCTGACTAGGCCTATTTGAAATGAGGTGGGCCTCCTACTTTGAATATTGATATTTGCAGGGTGCATTGCTTTCAAAAACTAAATGAATTCTCATAGGGAAGCACTGTGCTAGATGTGGCAGTTTCTAACATTGATGGATTTCCTTGCATACATGCATGTGTATCTTCAATTCACCCAAATAGGCTTATTTCGAGTAAGCACATGCTCTCTCCACCTTGAAACGCCTAGGTGGAAGTAAGTATTCCTTTCAAAAATAACTCAAGTCTCAAAGGGAAACAACGTGCTAAATGCAAATGCTTCCATCACAGACGGTTTCCTTTTGAGAGGTCCATGTGTTACATCTCCTTAGGGGAATAGGCCTGTTTGGAGCAAAATGATCCTTTCTCCACTTTGAAAACTATGATTTGCAGGACGTATTCCTTTCAAAATGTAACTCCAGTCTCACAAGGAAACAGAGTGGTAGATTCTTTGCATCTAACACAGATTTTGTTCTTTCCAGATACACACATGATTCATCAACTTCCTTGAACTGGCCTATTTGCAAGAAAATAAGACTTTCTCCATCTTGAAAAGTCTCAATTGCTGGAGTTATCCTTCCAAAATCTTTGGGAAGTCTCACAGGAAAACAATGTGGTTGCAACTCCTGCTTCTATCTAGATGGTTTTCTTTCTAGAAGTGCATGTGTTTCATCAACTGAGTTGACTAGGCCTATTTGGAACACAATGAGCCTATGTCCAGCTTGAAAACTATGATTAGCAGGATGTATTCCTTTCAAAAACTAACTCAATTCTCAAAAACCAACAATGTGCTAGAAGCTGCGGCTTCCAATATAGGTGATTGTCTTTTTAGCTATACCTGTGTTTCTTCAACTCACCTAAATAGGCCTACTTAGTGCAAACAGAGTCTATCTGCACCTTGAAACACCTACGTGGCAGGAAATAATACTTTCCAAAATGAATCAATTCTCACAAGAACACGGTGCTAAATGCTGCAGTTTCTAGCATCCATGGTTTTCTTTGGGGAGGAACATGTGTTACTTCAACTCAGCTGAATAGGATTATTTGGAGCAAACACAGCCTATCTCCGCTTTGAAACATCAAAGTTGTAGGAAGCATTCCTTTCCAAAACTGACACAGTTCTCCCTGGAATACAATGTGTTAGATGCTCCGGCTTCTAACATACATGGTTTTCTTTGCAGAGATACATGGGTTTCTTCAACTCAGCTGAATATACTTGAAAAGAGTAAAGAGAGTCTATCTCCACCTTCAACCACCTTAGTTCCAGGAAGTATTCCTGTGACAAACTAACCTAATTCTACAGGGAAACAATGTGGTAGAACCTCCTGGTTCTAACACAGATGATTGACTTCCAAGAGATACATGTGTTTCTTCAAGTTAGCTGCATAGGCCTCTTTGGAACAAAATGAGTCTTTCTCCACCTAGAAAATACTGATTCGCAGGAGTTATTCCTTTCTAAACTAAATTCAATTCTCACAGGGAAACAAGGTGGTAGATGCTGCATCTTGTTAAACAGATATTTTTATTTGAAGAGACAGATGTCTTCCTTCAACTCAATGGAAAATGCGTAGTTGGAGCCAACGGCATCTACCCGCACCTTGAAACACCGAAGTTGCAGGAAGTATTTCTCTCAAAACTAGCTCAATTCTCACAGGAAAAGAATGTGCTAGATGCTCCTGCATTGAACAATGAAGGATTTCCTCGAGAGACACATGTGTTTCATCACCTCCCCTGAATAGGCGTAGTTGAAGAACCAGGAGACTTTCTCCCCTTTGAAAACTTTCCTTTGCAGGAAATTTTCCTTTCAAAACATCGCACAAGTCTCACATGGAAAAAAGGTGCTAGATGCTCCTGCTGCTAACACAGGTGCTTTTCATTTGAGGGATACATGGGTTCCTTGAACTTAGCTGAATAGGCCTATTTGCAACCAAATGAGTGCTTTTCCACCTTGAAAACAATGGTTTACTGGAAATATTCCTTTCACAACTAACTCAATTCTCAGAGGAATACAATGTGCTAGATGCTACCTTTCTACCACATATGGTTTTCTTTGGAGAGTTACATGCGTTTCTTCCCCTCACTTGGATAGGCTTATATGGAGCAAAAAGTGCCCATCTCCACCTTGAATCACCTAATTTTCACGAAGTATTTCTTTCCAAAGTTAACTCAGTTATCACAGAGAAACAATGTGCTGCTAGCTTCTGCTTCTACACAGATGGATTTCCTTCGAGAGATACATGTGTTTCTTGAAGTAAGATGAATTGGTGGATGTGCAGCCAAATGAGCCTTTTCCATCTGGAAAACTTTGGTTCGCAGGAAGTACGCCTTTCAAAAACTTTCTGAGTCTCACGGGATAACAATGTGCTCGAGGCGGCCGCCTCTTTCATAGCTGGTTTTCTTTGCAGAGATACATATGGTTTTTCAACTCAGGTGAATAGGCCTATTTGGAGGAAACTGAGGCTATGTCCACATTGAAAGACCAAGGTTGCAGGAAGTATTCTTTTCCTAAACTTACACACTTCTCACAGGAAAACAATGTGTGCGTGCTCCTGCTTCAAACATGGATGGTTTTCCTTTGAGAAATACCTGTGTTTCTTCAACTTAGCGAAGTAGGGCTATTTGGAATAAAATGAGCCTTTTTGACCTTGAAAACTGTGAATTGCAGGAATTTCTCTTCTCAAAGTCCAATTCAAATCTCAAAGGGAAACATTGTGCTAGATGCTAGAGCTTCTACCATGCATACTTTTCTTTTGAGAATAGCCCTAATGGACCAAACGCAGCCTATCTCCCCCTGCAAACACCTACGATTCTTGAAGAATTCCTTTCAAAAACTAACACAGTTCTCACAGGAAAACATGTGAATCTAACATGGATGGTTTTCCTTTGACAGATACATGTGTTTCTTCAACTTAGCTGCCTAGGCCTATTTGAAATGAGGTGAGCCGACTACTTTGAATATTTACATTTGCAGGGTGCATTGCTTTCAAAAACTAAATGAATTCTCATAGGGAAGCACTGTGCTAGATATGGCAGTTTCTAGCATTGATGGATTTCTTTGCATACATGCATGTGAATCTTCAATTCACCCAAAAAGGTCTATTTCGAGTAAGCACATGGTCTCTCCACCTTGAAACGCCTAGGTGGCAGTAAGTATTCCTTTCAAAAATAACTCAAGTCTCAAAGGGAAACAACGTGCTAAATGCAAATGCTTCCATCACAGGCGGTTTCCTTTTGAGAGGTCCATGTGTTACATCTCCTTAGGGGAATAGGCCTGTTTGGAGCAAAATGATCCTTTCTCCACTTTGAAAACTATGATTTGCAGGACGTATTCCTTTTAAAATTTAACTCCAGACTCACAAGGAAACAGAGTGGTAGATTCTTTGCATCTAACACAGATTTTATTCTTTCAAGATACACACATGATTCATCAACTTCCTTGAATTATCCTATTTGCAAGAAAATGAGAATTTCTCCACCTTAAAAAGTCTCAATTGCAGGAGGTATCCTTCCAAAACCTTTGGGAAGTCTCACAGGAAAACAATGTGGTTGCAACTCCTGCTTCTATCTAGATGGTTTTCTTTCTAGGAATGCATGTGTTTCATCAACTGAGTTGACTAGGAACCCAATGAGCCTATGTCCAGCTTGAAAACTATGATTAGCAGGATGTATTCCTTTCAAAAACTAACTCAATTCTCAAAGGCCAACAATGTGCTACAAGCTGCGGCTTCCAATATAGGTGATTGTCTTTTTAGCTATACCTGTGTTTCTTCAACTCACCTAAATAGGCCTACTTAGTGCAAACAGAGTCTATCTGCACCTTGAAACACCTACGTGGCAGGAAATAATCCTTTCCAAAATGAATCAATTCTCAAAAGAACAAGGTGCTAAATGCTGCAGTTTCTAGCATCCATGGTTTTCTTTGCGGAGGAACATGTGTTACTTCAACTCAGCTGAATAGGCCTATTTGGAGCAAACACAGCCTATCTCCACTTTGAAACACGAAAGTTGCAGGAAGCATTCCTTTCCAAAACTGACACAGTTCTCCCTGGAATACAATGTGTTAGATGCTCCGGCTTCTAACATACATGGTTTTCTTTGCAGAGATACATGGGTTTCTTCAACTCAGCTGAATATACTTGAAAGGAGCAAACAGAGTCTATCTCCACCTTCACCCACCTTAGTTCCAGGAAGCATTCCTTTGGCAAACTAACCTAATTCTACAGGGAAACAATGTGGTAAAACCTCCTGGTTCTAACACAGATGATTGACTTTCAAGAGATACATGTGATTCTTCAAGTTAGCTGCATAGGCCTCTTTGGAACAAAATGAGTCTTTCTCCACCTAGAAAATACTGATTCGCCGGAATTATTCCTTTCTAAACCATATTCAATTCTCGTAGGGAAAAAAGGTGCTACATGCTGCATCTTATTAAACAGATATTTTTATTTGAAGAGACAGATGTCTTCCTTCAACTCAATGGAAAATGCCTAGTTGGAGCCAACGGCATCTATCTGCACCTTGAAACACCGAAGTTGCAGGAAGTTTTTCTCTCAAAACTAGCTCAATTCTCTCAGGAAAAGAATGTGCTAGATGCTCCTGCATTGAACAATGAAGGATTTCCTCGAGAGACACATGTGTTTCATCACCTCCCCTGAATAGGCCTATTTGAAGCACCAGGAGACTTTCTCCCCTTTGAAAACTTTCCTTTGCACGACATTTTCCTTTCAAAACATAACACAAGTCTCACATGTAAAAAAGGTGCTAGATGCTCCTGCTGCTAACACAGGTGTTTTTCATTTGAGGGATACATGGGTTCCTTCAACTTAGCTGAATAGGCCTATTTGCAACCAATTGAGTGCTTTTCCACCTCGAAAACAATTTTTACTGGAAATCTTCCTTTCACAAGTAACTCAATTCTCAGAGGAATACAATGTGCTAGATGCTACCTTTCTACCACATTTGGTTTTCTTTGGAGAGTTACATGCGTTTCTTCCCCTCACTTGAATAGGCTTATTTGGAGCAAAAAGTGCCCATCTCCACCTTGAATCACCTAATTTTCACGAAGTATTTCTTTCCAAAGTTAACTCAGTTATCACAGAGAAACAATGTGCTGCTAGCTTCTGCTTCTACAGAGATGGATTTCCTTCGAGAGATACATGTGTTTCTTGAAGTAAGATGAATTGGTGGATCTGCAGCCAAATGAGCCTTTTCCATCTGGAAAACTTTGGTTCGCAGGAAGTACTCCTTTCAAAAACTTTCTGAGTGTCACGGGATAACAATGTGCTCGAGGCGGCAGCCACTTTCATAGCTGGTTTTCTTTGGAGAGATACATATGGTTCTTCAACTCAGGTGAATAGGCCTATTTGGAGGAAACTGAGGCTATGTCCACCTTAAAAGACCATGGTTGCAAGAAGTATTCTTTTCCTAAACTAACGCACTTCTCACAGGAAAAGAATGTGCTCGGTGCTCCTGCTTCAAACATGGATGGTTTTCCTTTGAGAAATACCTGTGTTTCTTCAACTTAGCCAAGTAGGGCTATTTGGAATAAAATGAGCCTTTTTGACCTTGAAAACTGTGAATTGCAGGAATTACTCTTCTCAAGCTCCAATTCAACTCTCAAAGGGAAACATTGTGCTAGATGCTAGAGCTTCTACCATGCATACTTTTCTTTTAGAGAATAGCACTAATGGACCAAACGCAGCCTATCTCCCCCTGCAAACACCTAAGATTCTTGAAGAGTTCCTTTGAAAAACTAATACAGTTCTCACATGAAAACATGTGCCTCTAACATGGATGGTTTTCCTTTGACAGATACATGTGTTTCTTCAACTTAGCTGCCTAGGCCTATTTGAAATGAGGTGAGCCTCCTACTTTGAATATTGACATTTGCAGGGTGCATTGCTTTCAAAAACTAAATGAATTCTCATAGGGAAGCACTGTGCTAGATGTGGCAGTTTCTAACATTGATGGAATTCTTTGCATACATGCATGTGAATCTTCAATTCACCCAAATAGGTCTATTTCGAGTAAGCACATGCTCTCTCCACCTTGAAACGCCTAGGTGGCAGTAAGTATTCCTTTCAAAAATAACTCAAGTCTCAAAGGGAAACAACGTGCTAAATGCAAATGCTTCCATCACAGACGGTTTCCTTTTGAGAGGTCCATGTGTTACATCTCCTTAGGGGAATAGGCCTGTTTGGAGCAAAATGATCCTTTCTCCACTTTGAAAACTATGATTTGCAGGACGTATTCCTTTCAAAATGTAACTCCAGTCTCACAAGGAAACAGAGTGGTAGATTCTTTGCATCTAACACAGATTTTGTTCTTTCGAGATACACACATGATTCATCAACTTCCTTGAACTGGCCTATTTGCAAGAAAATGAGACTTTCTCCACCTTGAAAAGTATCAATTGCAGGAGTTATCCTTCCAAAACCTTTGGGAAGTCTCACAGGAAAACAATGTGGTTGCAACTCCTGCTTCTATCTAGATGGTTTTCTTTCTAGGAATGCATGTGTTTCATCAACTGAGTTGACTAGGAACACAATGAGCCTATGTCCAGCTTGAAAACTATGATTAGCAGGATGTATTCCTTTCAAAAACTAACTCAATTCTCAAAGGCCAACAATGTGCTACAAGCTGCGGCTTCCAATATAGGTGATTGTCTTTTTAGCTATACCTGTGTTTCTTCAACTCACCTAAATAGGCCTACTTAGTGCAAACAGAGTCTATCTGCACCTTGAAACACCTACGTGGCAGGAAATAATCCTTTCCAAAATGAATCAATTCTCAAAAGAACAAGGTGCTAAATGCTGCAGTTTCTAGCATCCATGGTTTTCTTTGGGGAGGAACATGTGTTACTTCAACTCAGCTGAATAGGCCTATTTGGAGCAAACACAGCCTATCTCCACTTGGACACACCAAAGTTGCAGGAAGCATTCCTTTCCAAAACTGACACAGTTCTCCCTGGAATACAATGTGTTAGATGCTCCGGCTTCTAACATACATGGTTTTCTTTGCAGAGATACATGGGTTTCTTCAACTCACCTGAATATAGAAAGGAGCAAACAGAGTCTATCTCCACCTTCACCCACCTTAGTTCCAGGAAGTATTCCTTTGGCAAACTAACCTAATTCTACAGGGAAACAATGTGGTAAAACCTCCTGGTTCTAACACAGATGATTGACTTTCAAGAGATACATGTGATTCTTCAAGTTAGCTGCATAGGCCTCTTTGGAACAAAATGAGTCTTTCTCCACCTAGAAAATACTGATTCGCAGGAATTATTCCTTTCTAAACCATATTCAATTCTCGTAGGGAAAAAAGGT
Source organism: Castor canadensis (assembly GCF_047511655.1). Taxonomy (NCBI): domain Eukaryota; kingdom Metazoa; phylum Chordata; class Mammalia; order Rodentia; family Castoridae; genus Castor; species Castor canadensis. The sequence continues at coordinate 23,021,463 of NC_133403.1, forward strand.
GCTAGATGCTGCATCTTGTTAAACAGATATTTTTATTTGAAGAGACAGATGTCTTCCTTCAACTCAATGGAAAATGCCTAGTTGGAGCCAACGGCATCTATCTGCACCTTGAAACACCGAAGTTGCAGGAAGTTTTTCTCTCAACACTAGCTCAATTCTCTCAGGAAAAGAATGTGCTAGATGCTCCTGCATTGAACAATGAAGGATTTCCTCGAGAGACACATGTGTTTCATCACCTCCCCTGAATAGGCCTATTTGAAGCACCAGGAGACTTTCTCCCCTTTGAAAACTTTCCTTTGCAGGACATTTTCCTTTCAAAACATAACACAAGTCTCACATGTAAAAAAGGTGCTAGATGCTCCTGCTGCTAACACAGGTGTTTTTCATTTGAGGGATACATGGGTTCCTTCAACTTAGCTGAATAGGCCTATTTGCAACCAAATGAGTGCTTTTCCACCTCGAAAACAATTTTTACTGGAAATCTTCCTTTCACAAGTAACTCAATTCTCAGAGGAATACAATGTGCTAGATGCTACCTTTCTACCACATTTGGTTTTCTTTGGAGAGTTACATGCGTTTCTTCCCCTCACTTGAATAGGCTTATTTGGAGCAAAAAGTGCCCATCTCCACCTTGAATCACCTAATTTTCACGAAGTATTTCTTTCCAAAGTTAACTCAGTTATCACAGAGAAACAATGTGCTGCTAGCTTCTGCTTCTACAGAGATGGATTTCCTTCGAGAGATACATGTGTTTCTTGAAGTAAGATGAATTGGTGGATCTGCAGCCAAATGAGCCTTTTCCATCTGGAAAACTTTGGTTCGCAGGAAGTACTCCTTTCAAAAACTTTCTGAGTGTCACGGGATAACAATGTGCTCGAGGCGGCAGCCACTTTCATAGCTGGTTTTCTTTGGAGAGATACATATGGTTCTTCAACTCAGGTGAATAGGCCTATTTGGAGGAAACTGAGGCTATGTCCACCTTAAAAGACCATGGTTGCAAGAAGTATTCTTTTCCTAAACTAACGCACTTCTCACAGGAAAACAATGTGCTAGGTGCTCCTGCTTCAAACATGGATGGTTTTCCTTTGAGAAATACCTGTGTTTCTTCAACTTAGCCAAATAGGGCTATTTGGAATAAAATGAGCCTTTTTGACCTTGAAAACTGTGAATTGCAGGAATTACTCTTCTCAAGCTCCAATTCAACTCTCAAAGGGAAACATTGTGCTAGATGCTAGAGCTTCTACCATGCATACTTTTCTTTTAGAGTATAGCCCTAATGGACCAAACGCAGCCTATCTCCCCCTGCAAACACCTAAGATTCTTGAAGAATTCCTTTCAAAACTAACACAGTTCTCACAGGAAAACATGTGCCTCTAACATGGATGGTTTTCTTTTGACAGATACATGTGTTTCTTCAACTTAGGTGACTAGGCCTATTTGAAATGAGGTGAGCCTCCTCCTTTGAATATTGACATTTGCAGGGTGCATTGCTTTCAAAAACTAAATGAATTCTCATAGGGAAGCACTGTGCTAGATGTGGAAGTTTCTAATATTGATGGAATTCTTTGCATACATGCATGTGAATCTTCAATTCACCCAAATAGGTCTATTTCGAGTAAGCACATGCTCTCTCCACCTTGAAACGCCTAGGTGGCAGTAAGTATTCCTTTCAAAAATAACTCAAGTCTCAAAGGGAAACAACGTGCTAAATGCAAATGCTTCCATCACAGACGGTTTCCTTTTGAGAGGTCCATGTGTTACATCTCCTTAGGGGAATAGGCCTGTTTGGAGCAAAATGATCCTTTCTCCACTTTGAAAACTATGATTTGCAGGACGTATTCCTTTCAAAATGTAACTCCAGTCTCACAAGGAAACAGAGTGGTAGATTCTTTGCATCTAACACAGATTTTGTTCTTTCGAGATACACACATGGTTCATCAACTTCCTTGAACTGGCCTATTTGCAAGAAAATGAGACTTTCTCCACCTTGAAAAGTATCAATTGCAGGAGTTATCCTTCCAAAACCTTTGGGAAGTCTCACAGGAAAACAATGTGGTTGCAACTCCTGCTTCTATCTAGATGGTTTTCTTTCTAGGAATGCATGTGTTTCATCAACTGAGTTGACTAGGAACACAATGAGCCTATGTCCAGCTTGAAAACTATGATTAGCAGGATGTATTCCTTTCAAAAACTAACTCAATTCTCAAAGGCCAACAATGTGCTACAAGCTGCGGCTTCCAATATAGGTGATTGTCTTTTTAGCTATACCTGTGTTTCTTCAACTTACCTAAATAGGCCTACTTAGTGCAAACAGAGTCTATCTGCACCTTGAAACACCTACGTGGCAGGAAATAATCCTTTCCAAAATGAATCAATTCTCAAAAGAACAAGGTGCTAAATGGTGCAGTTTCTAGCATCCATGGTTTTCTTTGGGGAGGAACATGTGTTACTTCAACTCAGCTGAATAGGCCTATTTGGAGCAAACACAGCCTATCTCCACTTTGACACAACAAATTTGCTGGAAGCATTCCTTTCCAAAACTGACACAGTTCTCCCTGGAATACAATGTGTTAGATGCTCCGGCTTCTAACATACATGGTTTTCTTTGCAGAGATACATGGGTTTCTTCAACTCACCTGAATATAGAAAGGAGCAAACAGAGTCTATCTCCACCTTCACCCACCTTAGTTCCAGGAAGTATTCCTTTGGCAAACTAACCTAATTCTACAGGGAAACAATGTGGTAAAACCTCCTGGTTCTAACACAGATGATTGACTTTCAAGAGATACATGTGATTCTTCAAGTTAGCTGCATAGGCCTCTTTGGAACAAAATGAGTCTTTCTCCACCTAGAAAATACTGATTCGCAGGAATTATTCCTTTCTAAACCATATTCAATTCTCGTAGGGAAAAAAGGTGCTAGATGCTGCATCTTGTTAAACAGATATTTTTATTTGAAGAGACAGATGTCTTCCTTCAACTCAATGGAAAATGCCTAGTTGGAGCCAACGGCATCTATCTGCACCTTGAAACACCGAAGTTGCAGGAAGTTTTTCTCTCAAAACTAGCTCAATTCTCTCAGGAAAAGAATGTGCTAGATGCTCCTGCATTGAACAATGAAGGATTTCCTCGAGAGACACATGTGTTTCATCACCTCCCCTGAATAGGCCTATTTGAAGCACCAGGAGACTTTCTCCCCTTTGAAAACTTTCCTTTGCAGGACATTTTCCTTTCAAAACATAACACAAGTCTCACATGTAAAAAAGGTGCTAGATGCTCCTGCTGCTAACACAGGTGTTTTTCATTTGAGGGATAAATGGGTTCCTTCAACTTAGCTGAATAGGCCTATTTGCAACCAAATGAGTGCTTTTCCACCTCGAAAACAATTTTTACTGGAAATCTTCCTTTCACAAGTAACTCAATTCTCAGAGGAATACAATGTGCTAGATGCTACCTTTCTACCACATTTGGTTTTCTTTGGAGAGTTACATGCGTTTCTTCCCCTCACTTGAATAGGCTTATTTGGAGCAAAAAGTGCCCATCTCCACCTTGAATCACCTAATTTTCACGAAGTATTTCTTTCCAAAGTTAACTCAGTTATCACAGAGAAACAATGTGCTGCTAGCTTCTGCTTCTACACAGATGGATTTCCTTCGAGAGATACATGTGTTTCTTGAAGTAAGATGAATTGGTGGATCTGCAGCCAAATGAGCCTTTTCCATCTGGAAAACTTTGGTTCGCAGGAAGTACTCCTTTCAAAATCTTTCTGAGTGTCACGGGATAACAATGTGCTCGAGGCGGCAGCCACTTTCATAGCTGGTTTTCTTTGGAGAGATACATATGGTTCTTCAACTCAGGTGAATAGGCCTATTTGGAGGAAACTGAGGCTATGTCCACCTTAAAAGACCATGGTTGCAAGAAGTATTCTTTTCCTAAACTAACGCACTTCTCACAGGAAAACAATGTGCTAGGTGCTCCTGCTTCAAACATGGATGGTTTTCCTTTGAGAAATACCTGTGTTTCTTCAACTTAGTCAAGTAGGGCTATTTGGAATAAAATGAGCCTTTTTGACCTTGAAAACTGTGAATTGCAGGAATTACTCTTCTCAAGCTCCAATTCAACTCTCAAAGGGAAACATTGTGCTAGATGCTAGAGCTTCTACCATGCATACTTTTCTTTTAGAGTATAGCCCTAATGGACCAAACGCAGCCTATCTCCCCCTGCAAACACCTAAGATTCTTGAAGAATTCCTTTCAAAACTAACACAGTTCTCACAGGAAAACATGTGCCTCTAACATGGATGGTTTTCTTTTGACAGATACATGTGTTTCTTCAACTTAGCAGACTAGGCGTATTTGAAATGAGGTGAGCCTCCTCCTTTGAATATTGACATTTGCAGGGTGCATTGCTTTCAAAAACTAAATGAATTCTCATAGGGAAGCACTGTGCTAGATGTGGAAGTTTCTAATATTGATGGAATTCTTTGCATACATGCATGTGAATCTTCAATTCACCCAAATAGGTCTATTTCGAGTAAGCACATGCTCTCTCCACCTTGAAACGCCTAGGTGGCAGTAAGTATTCCTTTCAAAAATAACTCAAGTCTCAAAGGGAAACAACGTGCTAAATGCAAATGCTTCCATCTCAGACGGTTTCCTTTTGAGAGGTCCATGTGTTACATCTCCTTAGGGGAATAGGCCTGTTTGGAGCAAAATGATCCTTTCTCCACTTTGAAAACTATGATTTGCAGGACGTATTCCTTTCAAAATGTAACTCCAGTCTCACAAGGAAACAGAGTGGTAGATTCTTTGCATCTAACACAGATTTTGTTCTTTCGAGATACACACATGATTCATCAACTTCCTTGAACTGGCCTATTTGCAAGAAAATGAGACTTTCTCCACCTTGAAAAGTATCAATTGCAGGAGTTATCCTTCCAAAACCTTTGGGAAGTCTCACAGGAAAACAATGTGGTTGCAACTCCTGCTTCTATCTAGATGGTTTTCTTTCTAGGAATGCATGTGTTTCATCAACTGAGTTGACTAGGAACACAATGAGCCTATGTCCAGCTTGAAAACTATGATTAGCAGGATGTATTCCTTTCAAAAACTAACTCAATTCTCAAAGGCCAACAATGTGCTACAAGCTGCGGCTTCCAATATAGGTGATTGTCTTTTTAGCTATACCTGTGTTTCTTCAACTCACCTAAATAGGCCTACTTAGTGCAAACAGAGTCTATCTGCACCTTGAAACACCTACGTGGCAGGAAATAATCCTTTCCAAAATGAATCAATTCTCAAAAGAACAAGGTGCTAAATGGTGCAGTTTCTAGCATCCATGGTTTTCTTTGGGGAGGAACATGTGTTACTTCAACTCAGCTGAATAGGCCTATTTGGAGCAAACACAGCCTATCTCCACTTTGACACACCAAAGTTGCTGGAAGCATTCCTTTCCAAAACTGACACAGTTCTCCCTGGAATACAATGTGTTAGATGTTCCGGCTTCTAACATGCATGGTTTTCTTTGCAGAGATACATGGGTTTCTTCAACTCAGCTGAATATACTTGAAAGGAGCAAACAGAGTCTATCTCCACCTTCACCCACCTTAGTTCCAGGAAGTATTCCTTTGGCAAACTAACCTAATTCTACAGGGAAACAATGTGGTAAAACCTCCTGGTTCTAACACAGATGATTGACTTTCAAGAGATACATGTGATTCTTCAAGTTAGCTGCATAGGCCTCTTTGGAACAAAATGAGTCTTTCTCCACCTAGAAAATACTGATTCGCAGGAATTATTCCTTTCTAAACCATATTCAATTCTCGTAGGGAAAAAAGGTGCTAGATGCTGCATCTTGTTAAACAGATATTTTTATTTGAAGAGACTGATGTCTTCCTTCATCTCAATGGAAAATGCCTAGTTGGAGCCAACGGCATCTATCTGCACCTTGAAACACCGAAGTTGCAGGAAGTTTTTCTGTCAACACTAGCTCAATTCTCTCAGGAAAAGAATGTGCTAGATGCTCCTGCATTGAACAATGAAGGATTTCCTCGAGAGACACATGTGTTTCATCACCTCCCCTGAATAGGCCTATTTGAAGCACCAGGAGACTTTCTCCCCTTTGAAAACTTTCCTTTGCAGGACATTTTCCTTTCAAAACATAACACAAGTCTCACATGTAAAAAAGGTGCTAGATGCTCCTGCTGCTAACACAGGTGTTTTTCATTTGAGGGATACATGGGTTCCTTCAACTTAGCTGAATAGGCCTATTTGCAACCAAATGAGTGCTTTTCCACCTCGAAAACAATTTTTACTGGAAATCTTCCTTTCACAAGTAACTCAATTCTCAGAGGAATACAATGTGCTAGATGCTACCTTTCTACCACATTTGGTTTTCTTTGGAGAGTTACATGCGTTTCTTCCCCTCACTTGAATAGGCTTATTTGGAGCAAAAAGTGCCCATCTCCACCTTGAATCACCTAATTTTCACGAAGTATTTCTTTCCAAAGTTAACTCAGTTATCACAGAGAAACAATGTGCTGCTAGCTTCTGCTTCTAGAGAGATGGATTTCCTTCGAGAGATACATGTGTTTCTTGAAGTAAGATGAATTGGTGGATCTGCAGCCAAATGAGCCTTTTCCATCTGGAAAACTTTGGTTCGCAGGAAGTACTCCTTTCAAAAACTTTCTGAGTGTCACGGGATAACAATGTGCTCGAGGCGGCAGCCACTTTCATAGCTGGTTTTCTTTGGAGAGATACATATGGTTCTTCAACTCAGGTGAATAGGCCTATTTGGAGGAAACTGAGGCTATGTCCACCTTAAAAGACCATGGTTGCAAGAAGTATTCTTTTCCTAAACTAACGCACTTCTCACAGGAAAACAATGTGCTAGGTGCTCCTGCTTCAAACATGGATGGTTTTCCTTTGAGAAATACCTGTGTTTCTTCAACTTAGCCAAATAGGGCTATTTGGAATAAAATGAGCCTTTTTGACCTTGAAAACTGTGAATTGCAGGAATTACTCTTCTCAAGCTCCAATTCAACTCTCAAAGGGAAACATTGTGCTAGATGCTAGAGCTTCTACCATGCATACTTTTCTTTTAGAGTATAGCCCTAATGGACCAAACGCAGCCTATCTCCCCCTGCAAACACCTAAGATTCTTGAAGAATTCCTTTCAAAACTAACACAGTTCTCACAGGAAAACATGTGCCTCTAACATGGATGGTTTTCTTTTGACAGATACATGTGTTTCTTCAACTTAGCAGACTAGGTGTATTTGAAATGAGGTGAGCCTCCCCCTTTGAATATTGACATTTGCAGGGTGCATTGCTTTCAAAAACTAAATGAATTCTCATAGGGAAGCACTGTGCTAGATGTGGAAGTTTCTAATATTGATGGAATTCTTTGCATACATTCATGTGAATCTTCAATTCAAACAAATAGGTCTATTTCGAGTAAGCACATGCTCTCTCCACCTTGAAACGCCTAGGTGGCAGTAAGTATTCCTTTCAAAAATAACTCAAGTCTCAAAGGGAAACAACGTGCTAAATGCAAATGCTTCCATCACAGACGGTTTCCTTTTGAGAGGTCCATGTGTTACATCTCCTTAGGGGAATAGGCCTGTTTGGAGCAAAATGATCCTTTCTCCACTTTGAAAACTATGATTTGCAGGACGTATTCCTTTCAAAATGTAACTCCAGTCTCACAAGGAAACAGAGTGGTAGATTCTTTGCATCTAACACAGATTTTGTTCTTTCGAGATACACACATGATTCATCAACTTCCTTGAACTGGCCTATTTGCAAGAAAATGAGACTTTCTCCACCTTGAAAAGTATCAATTGCAGGAGTTATCCTTCCAAAACCTTTGGGAAGTCTCACAGGAAAACAATGTGGTTGCAACTCCTGCTTCTATCTAGATGGTTTTCTTTCTAGGAATGCATGTGTTTCATCAACTGAGTTGACTAGGAACACAATGAGCCTATGTCCAGCTTGAAAACTATGATTAGCAGGATGTATTCCTTTCAAAAACTAACTCAATTCTCAAAGGCCAACAATGTGCTACAAGCTGCGGCTTCCAATATAGGTGATTGTCTTTTTAGCTATACCTGTGTTTCTTCAACTCACCTAAATAGGCCTACTTAGTGCAAACAGAGTCTATCTGCACCTTGAAACACCTACGTGGCAGGAAATAATCCTTTCCAAAATGAATCAATTCTCAAAAGAACAAGGTGCTAAATGCTGCAGTTTCTAGCATCCATGGTTTTCTTTGGGGAGGAACATGTGTTACTTCAACTCAGCTGAATAGGCCTATTTGGAGCAAACACAGCCTATCTCCACTTGGACATACCAAAGTTGCAGGAAGCATTCCTTTCCAAAACTGACACAGTTCTCCCTGGAATACAATGTGTTAGATGCTCCGGCTTCTAACATACATGGTTTTCTTTGCAGAGATACATGGGTTTCTTCAACTCAGCTGAATATACTTGAAAGGAGTAAAGAGAGTCTATCTCCACCTTCAACCACCTTAGTTCCAGGAAGTATTCCTGTGACAAACTAACCTAATTCTACAGGGAAACAATGTGGTAGAACCTCCTGGTTCTAACACAGATGATTGACTTTCAAGAGATACATGTGTTTCTTCAAGTTAGCTGCATAGGCCTCTTTGGAACAAAATGAGTCTTTCTTCACCTAGAAAATACTGATTCGCAGGAGTTATTCCTTTCTAAACCAAATTCAATTCTCATAGGGAAACAAGGTGCTAGATGCTGCATCTTGTTAAACAGATATTTTTATTTGAAGAGACAGATGTCTTCCTTCAACTCAATGGAAAATGCCTAGTTGGAGCCAACGGCATCTATCCGCACCTTGAAACACCGAAGTTGCAGGAAGTATTTCTCTCAAAACTAGCTCAATTCTCACAGGAAAAGAATGTGCTAGATGCTCCTGCATTGAACAATGAAGGATTTCCTCGAGAGACACATGTGTTTCATCACCTCCCCTGAATAGGCCTATTTGAAGCACCAGGAGACTTTCTCCCCTTTGAAAACTTTCCTTTGCACGACATTTTCCTTTCAAAACATAACACAAGTCTCACATGTAAAAAAGGTGCTAGATGCTCCTGCTGCTAACACAGGTGTTTTTCATTTGAGGGATACATGGGTTCCTTCAACTTAGCTGAATAGGCCTATTTGCAACCAATTGAGTGCTTTTCCACCTCGAAAACAATTTTTACTGGAAATCTTCCTTTCACAAGTAACTCAATTCTCAGAGGAATACAATGTGCTAGATGCTACCTTTCTACCACATTTGGTTTTCTTTGGAGAGTTACATGCGTTTCTTCCCCTCACTTGAATAGGCTTATTTGGAGCAAAAAGTGCCCATCTCCACCTTGAATCACCTAATTTTCACGAAGTATTTCTTTCCAAAGTTAACTCAGTTATCACAGAGAAACAATGTGCTGCTAGCTTCTGCTTCTACAGAGATGGATTTCCTTCGAGAGATACATGTGTTTCTTGAAGTAAGATGAATTGGTGGATCTGCAGCCAAATGAGCCTTTTCCATCTGGAAAACTTTGGTTCGCAGGAAGTACTCCTTTCAAAAACTTTCTGAGTGTCACGGGATAACAATGTGCTCGAGGCGGCAGCCACTTTCATAGCTGGTTTTCTTTGGAGAGATACATATGGTTCTTCAACTCAGGTGAATAGGCCTATTTGGAGGAAACTGAGGCTATGTCCACCTTAAAAGACCATGGTTGCAAGAAGTATTCTTTTCCTAAACTAACGCACTTCTCACAGGAAAAGAATGTGCTCGGTGCTCCTGCTTCAAACATGGATGGTTTTCCTTTGAGAAATACCTGTGTTTCTTCAACTTAGCCAAGTAGGGCTATTTGGAATAAAATGAGCCTTTTTGACCTTGAAAACTGTGAATTGCAGGAATTACTCTTCTCAAGCTCCAATTCAACTCTCAAAGGGAAACATTGTGCTAGATGCTAGAGCTTCTACCATGCATACTTTTCTTTTAGAGAATAGCACTAATGGACCAAACGCAGCCTATCTCCCCCTGCAAACACCTAAGATTCTTGAAGAGTTCCTTTGAAAAACTAATACAGTTCTCACATGAAAACATGTGCCTCTAACATGGATGGTTTTCCTTTGACAGATACATGTGTTTCTTCAACTTAGCTGCCTAGGCCTATTTGAAATGAGGTGAGCCTCCTACTTTGAATATTGACATTTGCAGGGTGCATTGCTTTCAAAAACTAAATGAATTCTCATAGGGAAGCACTGTGCTAGATGTGGCAGTTTCTAACATTGATGGAATTCTTTGCATACATGCATGTGAATCTTCAATTCACCCAAATAGGTCTATTTCGAGTAAGCACATGCTCTCTCCACCTTGAAACGCCTAGGTGGCAGTAAGTATTCCTTTCAAAAATAACTCAAGTCTAAAAGGGAAACAACGTGCTAAATGCAAATGCTTCCATCACAGACGGTTTCCTTTTGAGAGGTCCATGTGTTACATCTCCTTAGGGGAATAGGCCTGTTTGGAGCAAAATGATCCTTTCTCCACTTTGAAAACTATGATTTGCAGGACGTATTCCTTTCAAAATGTAACTCCAGTCTCACAAGGAAACAGAGTGGTAGATTCTTTGCATCTAACACAGATTTTGTTCTTTCGAGATACACACATGATTCATCAACTTCCTTGAACTGGCCTATTTGCAAGAAAATGAGACTTTCTCCACCTTGAAAAGTATCAATTGCAGGAGTTATCCTTCCAAAACCTTTGGGAAGTCTCACAGGAAAACAATGTGGTTGCAACTCCTGCTTCTATCTAGATGGTTTTCTTTCTAGGAATGCATGTGTTTCATCAACTGAGTTGACTAGGAACACAATGAGCCTATGTCCAGCTTGAAAACTATGATTAGCAGGATGTATTCCTTTCAAAAACTAACTCAATTCTCAAAGGCCAACAATGTGCTACAAGCTGCGGCTTCCAATATAGGTGATTGTCTTTTTAGCTATACCTGTGTTTCTTCAACTCACCTAAATAGGCCTACTTAGTGCAAACAGAGTCTATCTGCACCTTGAAACACCTACGTGGCAGGAAATAATCCTTTCCAAAATGAATCAATTCTCAAAAGAACAAGGTGCTAAATGCTGCAGTTTCTAGCATCCATGGTTTTCTTTGGGGAGGAACATGTGTTACTTCAACTCACCTGAATAGGCCTATTTGGAGCAAACACAGCCTATCTCCACTTGGACACACCAAAGTTGCAGGAAGCATTCCTTTCCAAAACTGACACAGTTCTCCCTGGAATACAATGTGTTAGATGCTCCGGCTTCTAACATACATGGTTTTCTTTGCAGAGATACATGGGTTTCTTCAACTCACCTGAATATAGAAAGGAGCAAACAGAGTCTATCTCCACCTTCACCCACCTTAGTTCCAGGAAGTATTCCTTTGGCAAACTAACCTAATTCTACAGGGAAACAATGTGGTAAAACCTCCTGGTTCTAACACAGATGATTGACTTTCAAGAGATACATGTGATTCTTCAAGTTAGCTGCATAGGCCTCTTTGGAACAAAATGAGTCTTTCTCCACCTAGAAAATACTGATTCGCAGGAATTATTCCTTTCTAAACCATATTCAATTCTCGTAGGGAAAAAAGGTGCTAGATGCTGCATCTTGTTAAACAGATATTTTTATTTGAAGAGACAGATGTCTTCCTTCAACTCAATGGAAAATGCCTAGTTGGAGCCAACGGCATCTATCTGCACCTTGAAACACCGAAGTTGCAGGAAGTTTTTCTCTCAACACTAGCTCAATTCTCTCAGGAAAAGAATGTGCTAGATGCTCCTGCATTGAACAATGAAGGATTTCCTCGAGAGACACATGTGTTTCATCACCTCCCCTGAATAGGCCTATTTGAAGCACCAGGAGACTTTCTCCCCTTTGAAAACTTTCCTTTGCAGGACATTTTCCTTTCAAAACATAACACAAGTCTCACATGTAAAAAAGGTGCTAGATGCTCCTGCTGCTAACACAGGTGTTTTTCATTTGAGGGATACATGGGTTCCTTCAACTTAGCTGAATAGGCCTATTTGCAACCAAATGAGTGCTTTTCCACCTCGAAAACAATTTTTACTGGAAATCTTCCTTTCACAAGTAACTCAATTCTCAGAGGAATACAATGTGCTAGATGCTACCTTTCTACCACATTTGGTTTTCTTTGGAGAGTTACATGCGTTTCTTCCCCTCACTTGAATAGGCTTATTTGGAGCAAAAAGTGCCCATCTCCACCTTGAATCACCTAATTTTCACGAAGTATTTCTTTCCAAAGTTAACTCAGTTATCACAGAGAAACAATGTGCTGCTAGCTTCTGCTTCTACAGAGATGGATTTCCTTCGAGAGATACATGTGTTTCTTGAAGTAAGATGAATTGGTGGATCTGCAGCCAAATGAGCCTTTTCCATCTGGAAAACTTTGGTTCGCAGGAAGTACTCCTTTCAAAAACTTTCTGAGTGTCACGGGATAACAATGTGCTCGAGGCGGCAGCCACTTTCATAGCTGGTTTTCTTTGGAGAGATACATATGGTTCTTCAACTCAGGTGAATAGGCCTATTTGGAGGAAACTGAGGCTATGTCCACCTTAAAAGACCATGGTTGCAAGAAGTATTCTTTTCCTAAACTAACGCACTTCTCACAGGAAAACAATGTGCTAGGTGCTCCTGCTTCAAACATGGATGGTTTTCCTTTGAGAAATACCTGTGTTTCTTCAACTTAGCCAAATAGGGCTATTTGGAATAAAATGAGCCTTTTTGACCTTGAAAACTGTGAATTGCAGGAATTACTCTTCTCAAGCTCCAATTCAACTCTCAAAGGGAAACATTGTGCTAGATGCTAGAGCTTCTACCATGCATACTTTTCTTTTAGAGTATAGCCCTAATGGACCAAACGCAGCCTATCTCCCCCTGCAAACACCTAAGATTCTTGAAGAATTCCTTTCAAAACTAACACAGTTCTCACAGGAAAACATGTGCCTCTAACATGGATGGTTTTCTTTTGACAGATACATGTGTTTCTTCAACTTAGGTGACTAGGCCTATTTGAAATGAGGTGAGCCTCCTCCTTTGAATATTGACATTTGCAGGGTGCATTGCTTTCAAAAACTAAATGAATTCTCATAGGGAAGCACTGTGCTAGATGTGGAAGTTTCTAATATTGATGGAATTCTTTGCATACATGCATGTGAATCTTCAATTCACCCAAATAGGTCTATTTCGAGTAAGCACATGCTCTCTCCACCTTGAAACGCCTAGGTGGCAGTAAGTATTCCTTTCAAAAATAACTCAAGTCTCAAAGGGAAACAACGTGCTAAATGCAAATGCTTCCATCACAGACGGTTTCCTTTTGAGAGGTCCATGTGTTACATCTCCTTAGGGGAATAGGCCTGTTTGGAGCAAAATGATCCTTTCTCCACTTTGAAAACTATGATTTGCAGGACGTATTCCTTTCAAAATGTAACTCCAGTCTCACAAGGAAACAGAGTGGTAGATTCTTTGCATCTAACACAGATTTTGTTCTTTCGAGATACACACATGGTTCATCAACTTCCTTGAACTGGCCTATTTGCAAGAAAATGAGACTTTCTCCACCTTGAAAAGTATCAATTGCAGGAGTTATCCTTCCAAAACCTTTGGGAAGTCTCACAGGAAAACAATGTGGTTGCAACTCCTGCTTCTATCTAGATGGTTTTCTTTCTAGGAATGCATGTGTTTCATCAACTGAGTTGACTAGGAACACAATGAGCCTATGTCCAGCTTGAAAACTATGATTAGCAGGATGTATTCCTTTCAAAAACTAACTCAATTCTCAAAGGCCAACAATGTGCTACAAGCTGCGGCTTCCAATATAGGTGATTGTCTTTTTAGCTATACCTGTGTTTCTTCAACTTACCTAAATAGGCCTACTTAGTGCAAACAGAGTCTATCTGCACCTTGAAACACCTACGTGGCAGGAAATAATCCTTTCCAAAATGAATCAATTCTCAAAAGAACAAGGTGCTAAATGGTGCAGTTTCTAGCATCCATGGTTTTCTTTGGGGAGGAACATGTGTTACTTCAACTCAGCTGAATAGGCCTATTTGGAGCAAACACAGCCTATCTCCACTTTGACACACCAAATTTGCTGGAAGCATTCCTTTCCAAAACTGACACAGTTCTCCCTGGAATACAATGTGTTAGATGCTCCGGCTTCTAACATACATGGTTTTCTTTGCAGAGATACATGGGTTTCTTCAACTCACCTGAATATAGAAAGGAGCAAACAGAGTCTATCTCCACCTTCACCCACCTTAGTTCCAGGAAGTATTCCTTTGGCAAACTAACCTAATTCTACAGGGAAACAATGTGGTAAAACCTCCTGGTTCTAACACAGATGATTGACTTTCAAGAGATACATGTGATTCTTCAAGTTAGCTGCATAGGCCTCTTTGGAACAAAATGAGTCTTTCTCCACCTAGAAAATACTGATTCGCAGGAATTATTCCTTTCTAAACCATATTCAATTCTCGTAGGGAAAAAAGGTGCTAGATGCTGCATCTTGTTAAACAGATATTTTTATTTGAAGAGACAGATGTCTTCCTTCAACTCAATGGAAAATGCCTAGTTGGAGCCAACGGCATCTATCTGCACCTTGAAACACCGAAGTTGCAGGAAGTTTTTCTCTCAAAACTAGCTCAATTCTCTCAGGAAAAGAATGTGCTAGATGCTCCTGCATTGAACAATGAAGGATTTCCTCGAGAGACACATGTGTTTCATCACCTCCCCTGAATAGGCCTATTTGAAGCACCAGGAGACTTTCTCCCCTTTGAAAACTTTCCTTTGCAGGACATTTTCCTTTCAAAACATAACACAAGTCTCACATGTAAAAAAGGTGCTAGATGCTCCTGCTGCTAACACAGGTGTTTTTCATTTGAGGGATAAATGGGTTCCTTCAACTTAGCTGAATAGGCCTATTTGCAACCAAATGAGTGCTTTTCCACCTCGAAAACAATTTTTACTGGAAATCTTCCTTTCACAAGTAACTCAATTCTCAGAGGAATACAATGTGCTAGATGCTACCTTTCTACCACATTTGGTTTTCTTTGGAGAGTTACATGCGTTTCTTCCCCTCACTTGAATAGGCTTATTTGGAGCAAAAAGTGCCCATCTCCACCTTGAATCACCTAATTTTCACGAAGTATTTCTTTCCAAAGTTAACTCAGTTATCACAGAGAAACAATGTGCTGCTAGCTTCTGCTTCTAGAGAGATGAATTTCCTTCGAGAGATACATGTGTTTCTTGAAGTAAGATGAATTGGTGGATCTGCAGCCAAATGAGCCTTTTCCATCTGGAAAACTTTGGTTCGCAGGAAGTACTCCTTTCAAAAACTTTCTGAGTGTCACGGGATAACAATGTGCTCGAGGCGGCATCCACTTTCATAGCTGGTTTTCTTTGGAGAGATACATATGGTTCTTCAACTCAGGTGAATAGGCCTATTTGGAGGAAACTGAGGCTATGTCCACCTTAAAAGACCATGGTTGCAAGAAGTATTCTTTTCCTAAACTAACGCACTTCTCACAGGAAAACAATGTGCTAGGTGCTCCTGCTTCAAACATGGATGGTTTTCCTTTGAGAAATACCTGTGTTTCTTCAACTTAGTCAAGTAGGGCTATTTGGAATAAAATGAGCCTTTTTGACCTTGAAAACTGTGAATTGCAGGAATTACTCTTCTCAAGCTCCAATTCAACTCTCAAAGGGAAACATTGTGCTAGATGCTAGAGCTTCTACCATGCATACTTTTCTTTTAGAGTATAGCCCTAATGGACCAAACGCAGCCTATCTCCCCCTGCAAACACCTAAGATTCTTGAAGAATTCCTTTCAAAACTAACACAGTTCTCACAGGAAAACATGTGCCTCTAACATGGATGGTTTTCTTTTGACAGATACATGTGTTTCTTCAACTTAGCAGACTAGGCGTATTTGAAATGAGGTGAGCCTCCTCCTTTGAATATTGACATTTGCAGGGTGCATTGCTTTCAAAAACTAAATGAATTCTCATAGGGAAGCACTGTGCTAGATGTGGAAGTTTCTAATATTGATGGAATTCTTTGCATACATGCATGTGAATCTTCAATTCACCCAAATAGGTCTATTTCGAGTAAGCACATGCTCTCTCCACCTTGAAACGCCTAGGTGGCAGTAAGTATTCCTTTCAAAAATAACTCAAGTCTCAAAGGGAAACAACATGCTAAATGCAAATGCTTCCATCACAGACGGTTTCCTTTTGAGAGGTCCATGTGTTACATCTCCTTAGGGGAATAGGCCTGTTTGGAGCAAAATGATCCTTTCTCCACTTTGAAAACTATGATTTGCAGGACGTATTCCTTTCAAAATGTAACTCCAGTCTCACAAGGAAACAGAGTGGTAGATTCTTTGCATCTAACACAGATTTTGTTCTTTCGAGATACACACATGATTCATCAACTTCCTTGAACTGGCCTATTTGCAAGAAAATGAGACTTTCTCCACCTTGAAAAGTATCAATTGCAGGAGTTATCCTTCCAAAACCTTTGGGAAGTCTCACAGGAAAACAATGTGGTTGCAACTCCTGCTTCTATCTAGATGGTTTTCTTTCTAGGAATGCATGTGTTTCATCAACTGAGTTGACTAGGAACACAATGAGCCTATGTCCAGCTTGAAAACTATGATTAGCAGGATGTATTCCTTTCAAAAACTAACTCAATTCTCAAAGGCCAACAATGTGCTACAAGCTGCGGCTTCCAATATAGGTGATTGTCTTTTTAGCTATACCTGTGTTTCTTCAACTCACCTAAATAGGCCTACTTAGTGCAAACAGAGTCTATCTGCACCTTGAAACACCTACGTGGCAGGAAATAATCCTTTCCAAAATGAATCAATTCTCAAAAGAACAAGGTGCTAAATGGTGCAGTTTCTAGCATCCATGGTTTTCTTTGGGGAGGAACATGTGTTACTTCAACTCAGCTGAATAGGCCTATTTGGAGCAAACACAGCCTATCTCCACTTTGACACACCAAAGTTGCTGGAAGCATTCCTTTCCAAAACTGACACAGTTCTCCCTGGAATACAATGTGTTAGATGTTCCGGCTTCTAACATGCATGGTTTTCTTTGCAGAGATACATGGGTTTCTTCAACTCAGCTGAATATACTTGAAAGGAGCAAACAGAGTCTATCTCCACCTTCACCCACCTTAGTTCCAGGAAGTATTCCTTTGGCAAACTAACCTAATTCTACAGGGAAACAATGTGGTAAAACCTCCTGGTTCTAACACAGATGATTGACTTTCAAGAGATACATGTGATTCTTCAAGTTAGCTGCATAGGCCTCTTTGGAACAAAATGAGTCTTTCTCCACCTAGAAAATACTGATTCGCAGGAATTATTCCTTTCTAAACCATATTCAATTCTCGTAGGGAAAAAAGGTGCTAGATGCTGCATCTTGTTAAACAGATATTTTTATTTGAAGAGACTGATGTCTTCCTTCATCTCAATGGAAAATGCCTAGTTGGAGCCAACGGCATCTATCTGCACCTTGAAACACCGAAGTTGCAGGAAGTTTTTCTGTCAACACTAGCTCAATTCTCTCAGGAAAAGAATGTGCTAGATGCTCCTGCATTGAACAATGAAGGATTTCCTCGAGAGACACATGTGTTTCATCACCTCCCCTGAATAGGCCTATTTGAAGCACCAGGAGACTTTCTCCCCTTTGAAAACTTTCCTTTGCAGGACATTTTCCTTTCAAAACATAACACAAGTCTCACATGTAAAAAAGGTGCTAGATGCTCCTGCTGCTAACACACGTGTTTTTCATTTGAGGGATACATGGGTTCCTTCAACTTAGCTGAATAGGCCTATTTGCAACCAAATGAGTGCTTTTCCACCTCGAAAACAATTTTTACTGGAAATCTTCCTTTCACAAGTAACTCAATTCTCAGAGGAATACAATGTGCTAGATGCTACCTTTCTACCACATTTGGTTTTCTTTGGAGAGTTACATGCGTTTCTTCCCCTCACTTGAATAGGCTTATTTGGAGCAAAAAGTGCCCATCTCCACCTTGAATCACCTAATTTTCACGAAGTATTTCTTTCCAAAGTTAACTCAGTTATCACAGAGAAACAATGTGCTGCTAGCTTCTGCTTCTAGAGAGATGGATTTCCTTCGAGAGATACATGTGTTTCTTGAAGTAAGATGAATTGGTGGATCTGCAGCCAAATGAGCCTTTTCCATCTGGAAAACTTTGGTTCGCAGGAAGTACTCCTTTCAAAAACTTTCTGAGTGTCACGGGATAACAATGTGCTCGAGGCGGCAGCCACTTTCATAGCTGGTTTTCTTTGGAGAGATACATATGGTTCTTCAACTCAGGTGAATAGGCCTATTTGGAGGAAACTGAGGCTATGTCCACCTTAAAAGACCATGGTTGCAAGAAGTATTCTTTTCCTAAACTAACGCACTTCTCACAGGAAAACAATGTGCTAGGTGCTCCTGCTTCAAACATGGATGGTTTTCCTTTGAGAAATACCTGTGTTTCTTCAACTTAGCCAAATAGGGCTATTTGGAATAAAATGAGCCTTTTTGACCTTGAAAACTGTGAATTGCAGGAATTACTCTTCTCAAGCTCCAATTCAACTCTCAAAGGGAAACATTGTGCTAGATGCTAGAGCTTCTACCATGCATACTTTTCTTTTAGAGTATAGCCCTAATGGACCAAACGCAGCCTATCTCCCCCTGCAAACACCTAAGATTCTTGAAGAATTCCTTTCAAAACTAACACAGTTCTCACAGGAAAACATGTGCCTCTAACATGGATGGTTTTCTTTTGACAGATACATGTGTTTCTTCAACTTAGCAGACTAGGCGTATTTGAAATGAGGTGAGCCTCCCCCTTTGAATATTGACATTTGCAGGGTGCATTGCTTTCAAAAACTAAATGAATTCTCATAGGGAAGCACTGTGCTAGATGTGGAAGTTTCTAATATTGATGGAATTCTTTGCATACATGCATGTGAATCTTCAATTCACCCAAATAGGTCTATTTCGAGTAAGCACATGCTCTCTCCACCTTGAAACGCCTAGGTGGCAGTAAGTATTCCTTTCAAAAATAACTCAAGTCTCAAAGGGAAACAACGTGCTAAATGCAAATGCTTCCATCACAGACGGTTTCCTTTTGAGAGGTCCATGTGTTACATCTCCTTAGGGGAATAGGCCTGTTTGGAGCAAAATGATCCTTTCTCCACTTTGAAAACTATGATTTGCAGGACGTATTCCTTTCAAAATGTAACTCCAGTCTCACAAGGAAACAGAGTGGTAGATTCTTTGCATCTAACACAGATTTTGTTCTTTCGAGATACACACATGATTCATCAACTTCCTTGAACTGGCCTATTTGCAAGAAAATGAGACTTTCTCCACCTTGAAAAGTATCAATTGCAGGAGTTATCCTTCCAAAACCTTTGGGAAGTCTCACAGGAAAACAATGTGGTTGCAACTCCTGCTTCTATCTAGATGGTTTTCTTTCTAGGAATGCATGTGTTTCATCAACTGAGTTGACTAGGAACACAATGAGCCTATGTCCAGCTTGAAAACTATGATTAGCAGGATGTATTCCTTTCAAAAACTAACTCAATTCTCAAAGGCCAACAATGTGCTACAAGCTGCGGCTTCCAATATAGGTGATTGTCTTTTTAGCTATACCTGTGTTTCTTCAACTCACCTAAATAGGCCTACTTAGTGCAAACAGAGTCTATCTGCACCTTGAAACACCTACGTGGCAGGAAATAATCCTTTCCAAAATGAATCAATTCTCAAAAGAACAAGGTGCTAAATGCTGCAGTTTCTAGCATCCATGGTTTTCTTTGGGGAGGAACATGTGTTACTTCAACTCAGCTGAATAGGCCTATTTGGAGCAAACACAGCCTATCTCCACTTGGACATACCAAAGTTGCAGGAAGCATTCCTTTCCAAAACTGACACAGTTCTCCCTGGAATACAATGTGTTAGATGCTCCGGCTTCTAACATACATGGTTTTCTTTGCAGAGATACATGGGTTTCTTCAACTCACCTGAATATAGAAAGGAGCAAACAGAGTCTATCTCCACCTTCACCCACCTTAGTTCCAGGAATTATTCCTTTGGCAAACTAACCTAATTCTACAGGGAAACAATGTGGTAAAACCTCCTGGTTCTAACACAGATGATTGACTTTCAAGAGATACATGTGATTCTTTAAGTTAGCTGCATAGGCCTCTTTGGAACAAAATGAGTCTTTCTCCACCTAGAAAATACTGATTCGCAGGAATTATTCCTTTCTAAACCATATTCAATTCTCGTAGGGAAAAAAGGTGCTAGATGCTGCATCTTGTTAAACAGATATTTTTATTTGAAGAGACAGATGTCTTCCTTCAACTCAATGGAAAATGCCTAGTTGGAGCCAACGGCATCTATCTGCACCTTGAAACACCGAAGTTGCCGGAAGTTTTTCTCTCAAAACTAGCTCAATTCTCTCAGGAAAAGAATGTGCTAGATGCTCCTGCATTGAACAATGAAGGATTTCCTCGAGAGACACATGTGTTTCATCACCTCCCCTGAATAGGCCTATTTGAAGCACCAGGAGACTTTCTCCCCTTTGAAAACTTTCCTTTGCAGGACATTTTCCTTTCAAAACATAACACAAGTCTCACATGTAAAAAAGGTGCTAGATGCTCCTGCTGCTAACACAGGTGTTTTTCACTTGAGGGATACATGGGTTTCTTCAACTTAGCTGAATAGGCCTATTTGCAACCAAATGAGTGCTTTTCCACCTCGAAAACAATTTTTACTGGAAATCTTCCTTTCACAAGTAACTCAATTCTCAGAGGAATACAATGTGCTAGATGCTACCTTTCTACCACATTTGGTTTTCTTTGGAGAGTTACATGCGTTTCTTCCCCTCACTTGAATAGGCTTATTTGGAGCAAAAAGTGCCCATCTCCACCTTGAATCACCTAATTTTCACGAAGTATATCTTTCCAAAGTTAACTCAGTTATCACAGAGAAACAATGTGCTACTAGCTTCTGCTTCTACAGAGGTGGATTTCCTTCTAGAGATACATGTGTTTCTTGAAGTAAGATGAATTGGTGGATCTGCAGCCAAATGAGCCTTTTCCATCTGGAAAACTTTGGTTCGCAGGAAGTACTCCTTTCAAAAACTTTCTGAGTGTCACGGGATAACAATGTGCTCGAGGCGGCAGCCACTTTCATAGCTGGTTTTCTTTGGAGAGATACATATGGTTCTTCAACTCAGGTGAATAGGCCTATTTGGAGGAAACTGAGGCTATGTCCACCTTAAAAGACCATGGTTGCAAGAAGTATTCTTTTCCTAAACTAACGCACTTCTCACAGGAAAACAATGTGCTCGGTGCTCCTGCTTCAAACATGGATGGTTTTCCTTTGAGAAATACCTGTGTTTCTTCAATTTAGCCAAGTAGGGCTATTTGGAATAAAATGAGCCTTTTTGACCTTGAAAACTGTGAATTGCAGGAATTACTCTTCTCAAGCTCCAATTCAACTCTCAAAGGGAAACATTGTGCTAGATGCTAGAGCTTCTACCATGCATACTTTTCTTTTAGAGAATAGCCCTAATGGACCAAACGCAGCCTATCTCCCCCTGCAAACACCTAAGATTCTTGAAGAATTCCTTTCAAAACTAACACAGTTCTCACAGGAAAACATGTGCGTCTAACATGGATGGTTTTCTTTTGACAGATACATGTGTTTCTTCAACTTAGCTGACTAGGCCTATTTGAAATGAGGTGAGCCTCCTCCTTTGAATATTGACATTTGCAGGGTGCATTGCTTTCAAAAACTAAATGAATTCTCATAGGGAAGCACTGTGCTAGATGTGGAAGTTTCTAATATTGATGGAATTCTTTGCATACATGCATGTGAATCTTCAATTCACCCAAATAGGTCTATTTCGAGTAAGCACATGCTCTCTCCACCTTGAAACGCCTAGGTGGCAGTAAGTATTCCTTTCAAAAATAACTCAAGTCTCAAAGGGAAACAACGTGCTAAATGCAAATGCTTCCATCACAGACGGTTTCCTTTTGAGAGGTCCATGTGTTACATCTCCTTAGGGGAATAGGCCTGTTTGGAGCAAAATGATCCTTTCTCCACTTTGAAAACTATGATTTGCAGGACGTATTCCTTTCAAAATGTAACTCCAGTCTCACAAGGAAACAGAGTGGTAGATTCTTTGCATCTAACACAGATTTTGTTCTTTCGAGATACACACATGATTCATCAACTTCCTTGAACTGGCCTATTTGCAAGAAAATGAGACTTTCTCCACCTTGAAAAGTATCAATTGCAGGAGTTATCCTTCCAAAACCTTTGGGAAGTCTCACAGGAAAACAATGTGGTTGCAACTCCTGCTTCTATCTAGATGGTTTTCTTTCTAGGAATGCATGTGTTTCATCAACTGAGTTGACTAGGAACACAATGAGCCTATGTCCAGCTTGAAAACTATGATTAGCAGGATGTATTCCTTTCAAAAACTAACTCAATTCTCAAAGGCCAACAATGTGCTACAAGCTGCGGCTTCCAATATAGGTGATTGTCTTTTTAGCTATACCTGTGTTTCTTCAACTCACCTAAATAGGCCTACTTAGTGCAAACAGAGTCTATCTGCACCTTGAAACACCTACGTGGCAGGAAATAATCCTTTCCAAAATGAATCAATTCTCAAAAGAACAAGGTGCTAAATGGTGCAGTTTCTAGCATCCATGGTTTTCTTTGGGGAGGAACATGTGTTACTTCAACTCAGCTGAATAGGCCTATTTGGAGCAAACACAGCCTATCTCCACTTTGACACACCAAAGTTGCTGGAAGCATTCCTTTCCAAAACTGACACAGTTCTCCCTGGAATACAATGTGTTAGATGTTCCGGCTTCTAACATGCATGGTTTTCTTTGCAGAGATACATGGGTTTCTTCAACTCAGCTGAATATACTTGAAAGGAGCAAACAGAGTCTATCTCCACCTTCACCCACCTTAGTTCCAGGAAGTATTCCTTTGGCAAACTAACCTAATTCTACAGGGAAACAATGTGGTAAAACCTCCTGGTTCTAACACAGATGATTGACTTTCAAGAGATACATGTGATTCTTCAAGTTAGCTGCATAGGCCTCTTTGGAACAAAATGAGTCTTTCTCCACCTAGAAAATACTGATTCGCAGGAATTATTCCTTTCTAAACCATATTCAATTCTCGTAGGGAAAAAAGGTGCTAGATGCTGCATCTTGTTAAACAGATATTTTTATTTGAAGAGACTGATGTCTTCCTTCATCTCAATGGAAAATGCCTAGTTGGAGCCAACGGCATCTATCTGCACCTTGAAACACCGAAGTTGCAGGAAGTTTTTCTGTCAACACTAGCTCAATTCTCTCAGGAAAAGAATGTGCTAGATGCTCCTGCATTGAACAATGAAGGATTTCCTCGAGAGACACATGTGTTTCATCACCTCCCCTGAATAGGCCTATTTGAAGCACCAGGAGACTTTCTCCCCTTTGAAAACTTTCCTTTGCAGGACATTTTCCTTTCAAAACATAACACAAGTCTCACATGTAAAAAAGGTGCTAGATGCTCCTGCTGCTAACACAGGTGTTTTTCATTTGAGGGATACATGGGTTCCTTCAACTTAGCTGAATAGGCCTATTTGCAACCAAATGAGTGCTTTTCCACCTCGAAAACAATTTTTACTGGAAATCTTCCTTTCACAAGTAACTCAATTCTCAGAGGAATACAATGTGCTAGATGCTACCTTTCTACCACATTTGGTTTTCTTTGGAGAGTTACATGCGTTTCTTCCCCTCACTTGAATAGGCTTATTTGGAGCAAAAAGTGCCCATCTCCACCTTGAATCACCTAATTTTCACGAAGTATTTCTTTCCAAAGTTAACTCAGTTATCACAGAGAAACAATGTGCTGCTAGCTTCTGCTTCTAGAGAGTTGGATTTCCTTCGAGAGATACATGTGTTTCTTGAAGTAAGATGAATTGGTGGATCTGCAGCCAAATGAGCCTTTTCCATCTGGAAAACTTTGGTTCGCAGGAAGTACTCCTTTCAAAAACTTTCTGAGTGTCACGGGATAACAATGTGCTCGAGGCGGCAGCCACTTTCATAGCTGGTTTTCTTTGGAGAGATACATATGGTTCTTCAACTCAGGTGAATAGGCCTATTTGGAGGAAACTGAGGCTATGTCCACCTTAAAAGACCATGGTTGCAAGAAGTATTCTTTTCCTAAACTAACGCACTTCTCACAGGAAAACAATGTGCTAGGTGCTCCTGCTTCAAACATGGATGGTTTTCCTTTGAGAAATACCTGTGTTTCTTCAACTTAGCCAAATAGGGCTATTTTTAATAAAATGAGCCTTTTTGACCTTGAAAACTGTGAATTGCAGGAATTACTCTTCTCAAGCTCCAATTCAACTCTCAAAGGGAAACATTGTGCTAGATGCTAGAGCTTCTACCATGCATACTTTTCTTTTAGAGTATAGCCCTAATGGACCAAACGCAGCCTATCTCCCCCTGCAAACACCTAAGATTCTTGAAGAATTCCTTTCAAAACTAACACAGTTCTCACAGGAAAACATGTGCCTCTAACATGGATGGTTTTCTTTTGACAGATACATGTGTTTCTTCAACTTAGCAGACTAGGCGTATTTGAAATGAGGTGAGCCTCCTCCTTTGAATATTGACATTTGCATGGTGCATTGCTTTCAAAAACTAAATGAATTCTCATAGGGAAGCACTGTGCTAGATGTGGAAGTTTCTAATATTGATGGAATTCTTTGCATACATGCATGTGAATCTTCAATTCACCCAAATAGGTCTATTTCGAGTAAGCACATGCTCTCTCCACCTTGAAACGCCTAGGTGGCAGTAAGTATTCCTTTCAAAAATAACTCAAGTCTCAAAGGGAAACAACGTGCTAAATGCAAATGCTTCCATCACAGACGGTTTCCTTTTGAGAGGTCCATGTGTTACATCTCCTTAGGGGAATAGGCCTGTTTGGAGCAAAATGATCCTTTCTCCACTTTGAAAACTATGATTTGCAGGACGTATTCCTTTCAAAATGTAACTCCAGTCTCACAAGGAAACAGAGTGGTAGATTCTTTGCATCTAACACAGATTTTGTTCTTTCGAGATACACACATGATTCATCAACTTCCTTGAACTGGCCTATTTGCAAGAAAATGAGACTTTCTCCACCTTGAAAAGTATCAATTGCAGGAGTTATCCTTCCAAAACCTTTGGGAAGTCTCACAGGAAAACAATGTGGTTGCAACTCCTGCTTCTATCTAGATGGTTTTCTTTCTAGGAATGCATGTGTTTCATCAACTGAGTTGACTAGGAACACAATGAGCCTATGTCCAGCTTGAAAACTATGATTAGCAGGATGTATTCCTTTCAAAAACTAACTCAATTCTCAAAGGCCAACAATGTGCTACAAGCTGCGGCTTCCAATATAGGTGATTGTCTTTTTAGCTATACCTGTGTTTCTTCAACTCACCTAAATAGGCCTACTTAGTGCAAACAGAGTCTATCTGCACCTTGAAACACCTACGTGGCAGGAAATAATCCTTTCCAAAATGAATCAATTCTCAAAAGAACAAGGTGCTAAATGCTGCAGTTTCTAGCATCCATGGTTTTCTTTGGGGAGGAACATGTGTTACTTCAACTCAGCTGAATAGGCCTATTTGGAGCAAACACAGCCTATCTCCACTTGGACATACCAAAGTTGCAGGAAGCATTCCTTTCCAAAACTGACACAGTTCTCCCTGGAATACAATGTGTTAGATGCTCCGGCTTCTAACATACATGGTTTTCTTTGCAGAGATACATGGGTTTCTTCAACTCACCTGAATATAGAAAGGAGCAAACAGAGTCTATCTCCACCTTCACCCACCTTAGTTCCAGGAATTATTCCTTTGGCAAACTAACCTAATTCTACAGGGAAACAATGTGGTAAAACCTCCTGGTTCTAACACAGATGATTGACTTTCAAGAGATACATGTGATTCTTTAAGTTAGCTGCATAGGCCTCTTTGGAACAAAATGAGTCTTTCTCCACCTAGAA
The DNA here is from genome assembly GCF_047511655.1 of Castor canadensis. Classification (NCBI taxonomy): domain Eukaryota; kingdom Metazoa; phylum Chordata; class Mammalia; order Rodentia; family Castoridae; genus Castor; species Castor canadensis. The sequence continues at coordinate 23,047,666 of NC_133403.1, forward strand.
AATACTGATTCGCAGGAATTATTCCTTTCTAAACCATATTCAATTCTCGTAGGGAAAAAAGGTGCTAGATGCTGCATCTTGTTAAACAGATATTTTTATTTGAAGAGACAGATGTCTTCCTTCAACTCAATGGAAAATGCCTAGTTGGAGCCAACGGCATCTATCTGCACCTTGAAACACCGAAGTTGCCGGAAGTTTTTCTCTCAAAACTAGCTCAATTCTCTCAGGAAAAGAATGTGCTAGATGCTCCTGCATTGAACAATGAAGGATTTCCTCGAGAGACACATGTGTTTCATCACCTCCCCTGAATAGGCCTATTTGAAGCACCAGGAGACTTTCTCCCCTTTGAAAACTTTCCTTTCCAGGACATATTCCTTACAAAACATAACACAAGTCTCACATATAAAAAAGGTGCTAGATGCTCCTGCTGCTAACACAGGTGTTTTTCACTTGAGGGATACATGGGTTTCTTCAACTTAGCTGAATAGGCCTATTTGCAACCAAATGAGTGCTTTTCCACCTCGAAAACAATTTTTACTGGAAATCTTCCTTTCACAAGTAACTCAATTCTCAGAGGAATACAATGTGCTAGATGCTACCTTTCTACCACATTTGGTTTTCTTTGGAGAGTTACATGCGTTTCTTCCCCTCACTTGAATAGGCTTATTTGGAGCAAAAAGTGCCCATCTCCACCTTGAATCACCTAATTTTCACGAAGTATTTCTTTCCAAAGTTAACTCAGTTATCACAGAGAAACAATGTGCTACTAGCTTCTGCTTCTACAGAGGTGGATTTCCTTCTAGAGATACATGTGTTTCTTGAAGTAAGATGAATTGGTGGATCTGCAGCCAAATGAGCCTTTTCCATCTGGAAAACTTTGGTTCGCAGGAAGTACTCCTTTCAAAAACTTTCTGAGTGTCACGGGATAACAATGTGCTCGAGGCGGCAGCCACTTTCATAGCTGGTTTTCTTTGGAGAGATACATATGGTTCTTCAACTCAGGTGAATAGGCCTATTTGGAGGAAACTGAGGCTATGTCCACCTTAAAAGACCATGGTTGCAAGAAGTATTCTTTTCCTAAACTAACGCACTTCTCACAGGAAAACAATGTGCTCGGTGCTCCTGCTTCAAACATGGATGGTTTTCCTTTGAGAAATACCTGTGTTTCTTCAATTTAGCCAAGTAGGGCTATTTGGAATAAAATGAGCCTTTTTGACCTTGAAAACTGTGAATTGCAGGAATTACTCTTCTCAAGCTCCAATTCAACTCTCAAAGGGAAACATTGTGCTAGATGCTAGAGCTTCTACCATGCATACTTTTCTTTTAGAGAATAGCCCTAATGGACCAAACGCAGCCTATCTCCCCCTGCAAACACCTAAGATTCTTGAAGAATTCCTTTCAAAACTAACACAGTTCTCACAGGAAAACATGTGCGTCTAACATGGATGGTTTTCTTTTGACAGATACATGTGTTTCTTCAACTTAGCTGACTAGGCCTATTTGAAATGAGGTGAGCCTCCTCCTTTGAATATTGACATTTGCAGGGTGCATTGCTTTCAAAAACTAAATGAATTCTCATAGGGAAGCACTGTGCTAGATGTGGAAGTTTCTAATATTGATGGAATTCTTTGCATACATGCATGTGAATCTTCAATTCACCCAAATAGGTCTATTTCGAGTAAGCACATGCTCTCTCCACCTTGAAACGCCTAGGTGGCAGTAAGTATTCCTTTCAAAAATAACTCAAGTCTCAAAGGGAAACAACGTGCTAAATGCAAATGCTTCCATCACAGACGGTTTCCTTTTGAGAGGTCCATGTGTTACATCTCCTTAGGGGAATAGGCCTGTTTGGAGCAAAATGATCCTTTCTCCACTTTGAAAACTATGATTTGCAGGACGTATTCCTTTCAAAATGTAACTCCAGTCTCACAAGGAAACAGAGTGGTAGATTCTTTGCATCTAACACAGATTTTGTTCTTTCGAGATACACACATGATTCATCAACTTCCTTGAACTGGCCTATTTGCAAGAAAATGAGACTTTCTCCACCTTGAAAAGTATCAATTGCAGGAGTTATCCTTCCAAAACCTTTGGGAAGTCTCACAGGAAAACAATGTGGTTGCAACTCCTGCTTCTATCTAGATGGTTTTCTTTCTAGGAATGCATGTGTTTCATCAACTGAGTTGACTAGGAACACAATGAGCCTATGTCCAGCTTGAAAACTATGATTAGCAGGATGTATTCCTTTCAAAAACTAACTCAATTCTCAAAGGCCAACAATGTGCTACAAGCTGCGGCTTCCAATATAGGTGATTGTCTTTTTAGCTATACCTGTGTTTCTTCAACTCACCTAAATAGGCCTACTTAGTGCAAACAGAGTCTATCTGCACCTTGAAACACCTACGTGGCAGGAAATAATCCTTTCCAAAATGAATCAATTCTCAAAAGAACAAGGTGCTAAATGGTGCAGTTTCTAGCATCCATGGTTTTCTTTGGGGAGGAACATGTGTTACTTCAACTCAGCTGAATAGGCCTATTTGGAGCAAACACAGCCTATCTCCACTTTGACACACCAAAGTTGCTGGAAGCATTCCTTTCCAAAACTGACACAGTTCTCCCTGGAATACAATGTGTTAGATGTTCCGGCTTCTAACATGCATGGTTTTCTTTGCAGAGATACATGGGTTTCTTCAACTCAGCTGAATATACTTGAAAGGAGCAAACAGAGTCTATCTCCACCTTCACCCACCTTAGTTCCAGGAAGTATTCCTTTGGCAAACTAACCTAATTCTACAGGGAAACAATGTGGTAAAACCTCCTGGTTCTAACACAGATGATTGACTTTCAAGAGATACATGTGATTCTTCAAGTTAGCTGCATAGGCCTCTTTGGAACAAAATGAGTCTTTCTCCACCTAGAAAATACTGATTCGCAGGAATTATTCCTTTCTAAACCATATTCAATTCTCGTAGGGAAAAAAGGTGCTAGATGCTGCATCTTGTTAAACAGATATTTTTATTTGAAGAGACTGATGTCTTCCTTCATCTCAATGGAAAATGCCTAGTTGGAGCCAACGGCATCAATCTGCACCTTGAAACACCGAAGTTGCAGGAAGTTTTTCTGTCAACACTAGCTCAATTCTCTCAGGAAAAGAATGTGCTAGATGCTCCTGCATTGAACAATGAAGGATTTCCTCGAGAGACACATGTGTTTCATCACCTCCCCTGAATAGGCCTATTTGAAGCACCAGGAGACTTTCTCCCCTTTGAAAACTTTCCTTTGCAGGACATTTTCCTTTCAAAACATAACACAAGTCTCACATGTAAAAAAGGTGCTAGATGCTCCTGCTGCTAACACAGGTGTTTTTCATTTGAGGGATACATGGGTTCCTTCAACTTAGCTGAATAGGCCTATTTGCAACCAAATGAGTGCTTTTCCACCTCGAAAACAATTTTTACTGGAAATCTTCCTTTCACAAGTAACTCAATTCTCAGAGGAATACAATGTGCTAGATGCTACCTTTCTACCACATTTGGTTTTCTTTGGAGAGTTACATGCGTTTCTTCCCCTCACTTGAATAGGCTTATTTGGAGCAAAAAGTGCCCATCTCCACCTTGAATCACCTAATTTTCACGAAGTATTTCTTTCCAAAGTTAACTCAGTTATCACAGAGAAACAATGTGCTGCTAGCTTCTGCTTCTAGAGAGTTGGATTTCCTTCGAGAGATACATGTGTTTCTTGAAGTAAGATGAATTGGTGGATCTGCAGCCAAATGAGCCTTTTCCATCTGGAAAACTTTGGTTCGCAGGAAGTACTCCTTTCAAAAACTTTCTGAGTGTCACGGGATAACAATGTGCTCGAGGCGGCAGCCACTTTCATAGCTGGTTTTCTTTGGAGAGATACATATGGTTCTTCAACTCAGGTGAATAGGCCTATTTGGAGGAAACTGAGGCTATGTCCACCTTAAAAGACCATGGTTGCAAGAAGTATTCTTTTCCTAAACTAACGCACTTCTCACAGGAAAACAATGTGCTAGGTGCTCCTGCTTCAAACATGGATGGTTTTCCTTTGAGAAATACCTGTGTTTCTTCAACTTAGCCAAATAGGGCTATTTGGAATAAAATGAGCCTTTTTGACCTTGAAAACTGTGAATTGCAGGAATTACTCTTCTCAAGCTCCAATTCAACTCTCAAAGGGAAACATTGTGCTAGATGCTAGAGCTTCTACCATGCATACTTTTCTTTTAGAGTATAGCCCTAATGGACCAAACGCAGCCTATCTCCCCCTGCAAACACCTAAGATTCTTGAAGAATTCCTTTCAAAACTAACACAGTTCTCACAGGAAAACATGTGCCTCTAACATGGATGGTTTTCTTTTGACAGATACATGTGTTTCTTCAACTTAGCAGACTAGGCGTATTTGAAATGAGGTGAGCCTCCTCCTTTGAATATTGACATTTGCAGGGTGCATTGCTTTCAAAAACTAAATGAATTCTCATAGGGAAGCACTGTGCTAGATGTGGAAGTTTCTAATATTGATGGAATTCTTTGCATACATGCATGTGAATCTTCAATTCACCCAAATAGGTCTATTTCGAGTAAGCACATGCTCTCTCCACCTTGAAACGCCTAGGTGGCAGTAAGTATTCCTTTCAAAAATAACTCAAGTCTCAAAGGGAAACAACGTGCTAAATGCAAATGCTTCCATCACAGACGGTTTCCTTTTGAGAGGTCCATGTGTTACATCTCCTTAGGGGAATAGGCCTGTTTGGAGCAAAATGATCCTTTCTCCACTTTGAAAACTATGATTTGCAGGACGTATTCCTTTCAAAATGTAACTCCAGTCTCACAAGGAAACAGAGTGGTAGATTCTTTGCATCTAACACAGATTTTGTTCTTTCGAGATACACACATGATTCATCAACTTCCTTGAACTGGCCTATTTGCAAGAAAATGAGACTTTCTCCACCTTGAAAAGTATCAATTGCAGGAGTTATCCTTCCAAAACCTTTGGGAAGTCTCACAGGAAAACAATGTGGTTGCAACTCCTGCTTCTATCTAGATGGTTTTCTTTCTAGGAATGCATGTGTTTCATCAACTGAGTTGACTAGGAACACAATGAGCCTATGTCCAGCTTGAAAACTATGATTAGCAGGATGTATTCCTTTCAAAAACTAACTCAATTCTCAAAGGCCAACAATGTGCTACAAGCTGCGGCTTCCAATATAGGTGATTGTCTTTTTAGCTATACCTGTGTTTCTTCAACTCACCTAAATAGGCCTACTTAGTGCAAACAGAGTCTATCTGCACCTTGAAACACCTACGTGGCAGGAAATAATCCTTTCCAAAATGAATCAATTCTCAAAAGAACAAGGTGCTAAATGGTGCAGTTTCTAGCATCCATGGTTTTCTTTGGGGAGGAACATGTGTTACTTCAACTCAGCTGAATAGGCCTATTTGGAGCAAACACAGCCTATCTCCACTTTGACACACCAAAGTTGCTGGAAGCATTCCTTTCCAAAACTGACACAGTTCTCCCTGGAATACAATGTGTTAGATGTTCCGGCTTCTAACATGCATGGTTTTCTTTGCAGAGATACATGGGTTTCTTCAACTCAGCTGAATATACTTGAAAGGAGCAAACAGAGTCTATCTCCACCTTCACCCACCTTAGTTCCAGGAAGTATTCCTTTGGCAAACTAACCTAATTCTACAGGGAAACAATGTGGTAAAACCTCCTGGTTCTAACACAGATGATTGACTTTCAAGAGATACATGTGATTCTTCAAGTTAGCTGCATAGGCCTCTTTGGAACAAAATGAGTCTTTCTCCACCTAGAAAATACTGATTCGCAGGAATTATTCCTTTCTAAACCATATTCAATTCTCGTAGGGAAAAAAGGTGCTAGATGCTGCATCTTGTTAAACAGATATTTTTATTTGAAGAGACTGATGTCTTCCTTCAACTCAATGGAAAATGCCTAGTTGGAGCCAACGGCATCTATCTGCACCTTGAAACACCGAAGTTGCAGGAAGTTTTTCTGTCAACACTAGCTCAATTCTCTCAGGAAAAGAATGTGCTAGATGCTCCTGCATTGAACAATGAAGGATTTCCTCGAGAGACACATGTGTTTCATCACCTCCCCTGAATAGGCCTATTTGAAGCACCAGGAGACTTTCTCCCCTTTGAAAACTTTCCTTTGCAGGACATTTTCCTTTCAAAACATAACACAAGTCTCACATGTAAAAAAGGTGCTAGATGCTCCTGCTGCTAACACAGGTGTTTTTCATTTGAGGGATACATGGGTTCCTTCAACTTAGCTGAATAGGCCTATTTGCAACCAAATGAGTGCTTTTCCACCTCGAAAACAATTTTTACTGGAAATCTTCCTTTCACAAGTAACTCAATTCTCAGAGGAATACAATGTGCTAGATGCTACCTTTCTACCACATTTGGTTTTCTTTGGAGAGTTACATGCGTTTCTTCCCCTCACTTGAATAGGCTTATTTGGAGCAAAAAGTGCCCATCTCCACCTTGAATCACCTAATTTTCACGAAGTATTTCTTTCCAAAGTTAACTCAGTTATCACAGAGAAACAATGTGCTGCTAGCTTCTGCTTCTACAGAGATGGATTTCCTTCGAGAGATACATGTGTTTCTTGAAGTAAGATGAATTGGTGGATCTGCAGCCAAATGAGCCTTTTCCATCTGGAAAACTTTGGTTCGCAGGAAGTACTCCTTTCAAAAACTTTCTGAGTGTCACGGGATAACAATGTGCTCGAGGCGGCAGCCACTTTCATAGCTGGTTTTCTTTGGAGAGATACATATGGTTCTTCAACTCAGGTGAATAGGCCTATTTGGAGGAAACTGAGGCTATGTCCACCTTAAAAGACCATGGTTGCAAGAAGTATTCTTTTCCTAAACTAACGCACTTCTCACAGGAAAACAATGTGCTAGGTGCTCCTGCTTCAAACATGGATGGTTTTCCTTTGAGAAATACCTGTGTTTCTTCAACTTAGCCAAATAGGGCTATTTGGAATAAAATGAGCCTTTTTGACCTTGAAAACTGTGAATTGCAGGAATTACTCTTCTCAAGCTCCAATTCAACTCTCAAAGGGAAACATTGTGCTAGATGCTAGAGCTTCTACCATGCATACTTTTCTTTTAGAGTATAGCCCTAATGGACCAAACGCAGCCTATCTCCCCCTGCAAACACCTAAGATTCTTGAAGAATTCCTTTCAAAACTAACACAGTTCTCACAGGAAAACATGTGCCTCTAACATGGATGGTTTTCTTTTGACAGATACATGTGTTTCTTCAACTTAGCAGACTAGGCGTATTTGAAATGAGGTGAGCCTCCTCCTTTGAATATTGACATTTGCAGGGTGCATTGCTTTCAAAAACTAAATGAATTCTCATAGGGAAGCACTGTGCTAGATGTGGAAGTTTCTAATATTGATGGAATTCTTTGCATACATGCATGTGAATCTTCAATTCACCCAAATAGGTCTATTTCGAGTAAGCACATGCTCTCTCCACCTTGAAACGCCTAGGTGGCAGTAAGTATTCCTTTCAAAAATAACTCAAGTCTCAAAGGGAAACAACGTGCTAAATGCAAATGCTTCCATCACAGACGGTTTCCTTTTGAGAGGTCCATGTGTTACATCTCCTTAGGGGAATAGGCCTGTTTGGAGCAAAATGATCCTTTCTCCACTTTGAAAACTATGATTTGCAGGATGTATTCCTTTCAAAATGTAACTCCAGTCTCACAAGGAAACAGAGTGGTAGATTCTTTGCATCTAACACAGATTTTGTTCTTTCGAGATACACACATGATTCATCAACTTCCTTGAACTGGCCTATTTGCAAGAAAATGAGACTTTCTCCACCTTGAAAAGTATCAATTGCAGGAGTTATCCTTCCAAAACCTTTGGGAAGTCTCACAGGAAAACAATGTGGTTGCAACTCCTGCTTCTATCTAGATGGTTTTCTTTCTAGGAATGCCTGCGTTTCATCAACTGAGTTGACTAGGAACACAATGAGCCTATGTCCAGCTTGAAAACTATGATTAGCAGGATGTATTCCTTTCAAAAACTAACTCAATTCTCAAAGGCCAACAATGTGCTACAAGCTGCGGCTTCCAATATAGGTGATTGTCTTTTTAGCTATACCTGTGTTTCTTCAACTCACCTAAATAGGCCTACTTAGTGCAAACAGAGTCTATCTGCACCTTGAAACACCTACGTGGCAGGAAATAATCCTTTCCAAAATGAATCAATTCTCAAAAGAACAAGGTGCTAAATGCTGCAGTTTCTAGCATCCATGGTTTTCTTTGGGGAGGAACATGTGTTACTTCAACTCAGCTGAATAGGCCTATTTGGAGCAAACACAGCCTATCTCCACTTTGACACACCAAAGTTGCTGGAAGCATTCCTTTCCAAAACTGACACAGTTCTCCCTGGAATACAATGTGTTAGATGTTCCGGCTTCTAACATGCATGGTTTTCTTTGCAGAGATACATGGGTTTCTTCAACTCAGCTGAATATACTTGAAAGGAGCAAACAGAGTCTATCTCCACCTTCACCCACCTTAGTTCCAGGAAGTATTCCTTTGGCAAACTAACCTAATTCTACAGGGAAACAATGTGGTAAAACCTCCTGGTTCTAACACAGATGATTGACTTTCAAGAGATACATGTGATTCTTCAAGTTAGCTGCATAGGCCTCTTTGGAACAAAATGAGTCTTTCTCCACCTAGAAAATACTGATTCGCAGGAATTATTCCTTTCTAAACCATATTCAATTCTCGTAGGGAAAAAAGGTGCTAGATGCTGCATCTTGTTAAACAGATATTTTTATTTGAAGAGACTGATGTCTTCCTTCATCTCAATGGAAAATGCCTAGTTGGAGCCAACGGCATCTATCTGCACCTTGAAACACCGAAGTTGCAGGAAGTTTTTCTGTCAACATTAGCTCAATTCTCTCAGGAAAAGAATGTGCTAGATGCTCCTGCATTGAACAATGAAGGATTTCCTCGAGAGACACATGTGTTTCATCACCTCCCCTGAATAGGCCTATTTGAAGCACCAGGAGACTTTCTCCCCTTTGAAAACTTTCCTTTGCAGGACATTTTCCTTTCAAAACATAACACAAGTCTCACATGTAAAAAAGGTGCTAGATGCTCCTGCTGCTAACACAGGTGTTTTTCATTTGAGGGATACATGGGTTCCTTCAACTTAGCTGAATAGGCCTATTTGCAACCAAATGAGTGCTTTTCCACCTCGAAAACAATTTTTACTGGAAATCTTCCTTTCACAAGTAACTCAATTCTCAGAGGAATACAATGTGCTAGATGCTACCTTTCTACCACATTTGGTTTTCTTTGGAGAGTTACATGCGTTTCTTCCCCTCACTTGAATAGGCTTATTTGGAGCAAAAAGTGCCCATCTCCACCTTGAATCACCTAATTTTCACGAAGTATTTCTTTCCAAAGTTAACTCAGTTATCACAGAGAAACAATGTGCTGCTAGCTTCTGCTTCTACAGAGATGGATTTCCTTCGAGAGATACATGTGTTTCTTGAAGTAAGATGAATTGGTGGATCTGCAGCCAAATGAGCCTTTTCCATCTGGAAAACTTTGGTTCGCAGGAAGTACTCCTTTCAAAAACTTTCTGAGTGTCACGGGATAACAATGTGCTCGAGGCGGCAGCCACTTTCATAGCTGGTTTTCTTTGGAGAGATACATATGGTTCTTCAACTCAGGTGAATAGGCCTATTTGGAGGAAACTGAGGCTATGTCCACCTTAAAAGACCATGGTTGCAAGAAGTATTCTTTTCCTAAACTAACGCACTTCTCACAAGAAAACAATGTGCTAGGTGCTCCTGCTTCAAACATGGATGGTTTTCCTTTGAGAAATACCTGTGTTTCTTCAACTTAGCCAAATAGGGCTATTTGGAATAAAATGAGCCTTTTTGACCTTGAAAACTGTGAATTGCAGGAATTACTCTTCTCAAGCTCCAATTCAACTCTCAAAGGGAAACATTGTGCTAGATGCTAGAGCTTCTACCATGCATACTTTTCTTTTAGAGTATAGCCCTAATGGACCAAACGCAGCCTATCTCCCCCTGCAAACACCTAAGATTCTTGAAGAATTCCTTTCAAAACTAACACAGTTCTCACAGGAAAACATGTGCCTCTAACATGGATGGTTTTCTTTTGACAGATACATGTGTTTCTTCAACTTAGCAGACTAGGCGTATTTGAAATGAGGTGAGCCTCCTCCTTTGAATATTGACATTTGCAGGGTGCATTGCTTTCAAAAACTAAATGAATTCTCATAGGGAAGCACTGTGCTAGATGTGGAAGTTTCTAATATTGATGGAATTCTTTGCATACATGCATGTGAATCTTCAATTCACCCAAATAGGTCTATTTCGAGTAAGCACATGCTCTCTCCACCTTGAAACGCCTAGGTGGCAGTAAGTATTCCTTTCAAAAATAACTCAAGTCTCAAAGGGAAACAACGTGCTAAATGCAAATGCTTCCATCACAGACGGTTTCCTTTTGAGAGGTCCATGTGTTACATCTCCTTAGGGGAATAGGCCTGTTTGGAGCAAAATGATCCTTTCTCCACTTTGAAAACTATGATTTGCAGGACGTATTCCTTTCAAAATGTAACTCCAGTCTCACAAGGAAACAGAGTGGTAGATTCTTTGCATCTAACACAGATTTTGTTCTTTCGAGATACACACATGATTCATCAACTTCCTTGAACTGGCCTATTTGCAAGAAAATGAGACTTTCTCCACCTTGAAAAGTATCAATTGCAGGAGTTATCCTTCCAAAACCTTTGGGAAGTCTCACAGGAAAACAATGTGGTTGCAACTCCTGCTTCTATCTAGATGGTTTTCTTTCTAGGAATGCCTGTGTTTCATCAACTGAGTTGACTAGGAACACAATGAGCCTATGTCCAGCTTGAAAACTATGATTAGCAGGATGTATTCCTTTCAAAAACTAACTCAATTCTCAAAGGCCAACAATGTGCTACAAGCTGCGGCTTCCAATATAGGTGATTGTCTTTTTAGCTATACCTGTGTTTCTTCAACTCACCTAAATAGGCCTACTTAGTGCAAACAGAGTCTATCTGCACCTTGAAACACCTACGTGGCAGGAAATAATCCTTTCCAAAATGAATCAATTCTCAAAAGAACAAGGTGCTAAATGGTGCAGTTTCTAGCATCCATGGTTTTCTTTGGGGAGGAACATGTGTTACTTCAACTCAGCTGAATAGGCCTATTTGGAGCAAACACAGCCTATCTCCACTTTGACACACCAAAGTTGCTGGAAGCATTCCTTTCCAAAACTGACACAGTTCTCCCTGGAATACAATGTGTTAGATGTTCCGGCTTCTAACATGCATGGTTTTCTTTGCAGAGATACATGGGTTTCTTCAACTCAGCTGAATATACTTGAAAGGAGCAAACAGAGTCTATCTCCACCTTCACCCACCTTAGTTCCAGGAAGTATTCCTTTGGCAAACTAACCTAATTCTACAGGGAAACAATGTGGTAAAACCTCCTGGTTCTAACACAGATGATTGACTTTCAAGAGATACATGTGATTCTTCAAGTTAGCTGCATAGGCCTCTTTGGAACAAAATGAGTCTTTCTCCACCTAGAAAATACTGATTCGCAGGAATTATTCCTTTCTAAACCATATTCAATTCTCGTAGGGAAAAAAGGTGCTAGATGCTGCATCTTGTTAAACAGATATTTTTATTTGAAGAGACTGATGTCTTCCTTCATCTCAATGGAAAATGCCTAGTTGGAGCCAACGGCATCTATCTGCACCTTGAAACACCGAAGTTGCAGGAAGTTTTTCTGTCAACACTAGCTCAATTCTCTCAGGAAAAGAATGTGCTAGATGCTCCTGCATTGAACAATGAAGGATTTCCTCGAGAGACACATGTGTTTCATCACCTCCCCTGAATAGGCCTATTTGAAGCACCAGGAGACTTTCTCCCCTTTGAAAACTTTCCTTTGCAGGACATTTTCCTTTCAAAACATAACACAAGTCTCACATGTAAAAAAGGTGCTAGATGCTCCTGCTGCTAACACAGGTGTTTTTCATTTGAGGGATACATGGGTTCCTTCAACTTAGCTGAATAGGCCTATTTGCAACCAAATGAGTGCTTTTCCACCTCGAAAACAATTTTTACTGGAAATCTTCCTTTCACAAGTAACTCAATTCTCAGAGGAATACAATGTGCTAGATGCTACCTTTCTACCACATTTGGTTTTCTTTGGAGAGTTACATGCGTTTCTTCCCCTCACTTGAATAGGCTTATTTGGAGCAAAAAGTGCCCATCTCCACCTTGAATCACCTAATTTTCACGAAGTATTTCTTTCCAAAGTTAACTCAGTTATCACAGAGAAACAATGTGCTGCTAGCTTCTGCTTCTACAGAGATGGATTTCCTTCGAGAGATACATGTGTTTCTTGAAGTAAGATGAATTGGTGGATCTGCAGCCAAATGAGCCTTTTCCATCTGGAAAACTTTGGTTCGCAGGAAGTACTCCTTTCAAAAACTTTCTGAGTGTCACGGGATAACAATGTGCTCGAGGCGGCAGCCACTTTCATAGCTGGTTTTCTTTGGAGAGATACATATGGTTCTTCAACTCAGGTGAATAGGCCTATTTGGAGGAAACTGAGGCTATGTCCACCTTAAAAGACCATGGTTGCAAGAAGTATTCTTTTCCTAAACTAACGCACTTCTCACAGGAAAACAATGTGCTAGGTGCTCCTGCTTCAAACATGGATGGTTTTCCTTTGAGAAATACCTGTGTTTCTTCAACTTAGCCAAATAGGGCTATTTGGAATAAAATGAGCCTTTTTGACCTTGAAAACTGTGAATTGCAGGAATTACTCTTCTCAAGCTCCAATTCAACTCTCAAAGGGAAACATTGTGCTAGATGCTAGAGCTTCTACCATGCATACTTTTCTTTTAGAGTATAGCCCTAATGGACCAAACGCAGCCTATCTCCCCCTGCAAACACCTAAGATTCTTGAAGAATTCCTTTCAAAACTAACACAGTTCTCACAGGAAAACATGTGCGCCTAACATGGATGGTTTTCTTTTGACAGATACATGTGTTTCTTCAACTTAGCAGACTAGGCGTATTTGAAATGAGGTGAGCCTCCTCCTTTGAATATTGACATTTGCAGGGTGCATTGCTTTCAAAAACTAAATGAATTCTCATAGGGAAGCACTGTGCTAGATGTGGAAGTTTCTAATATTGATGGAATTCTTTGCATACATGCATGTGAATCTTCAATTCACCCAAATAGGTCTATTTCGAGTAAGCACATGCTCTCTCCACCTTGAAACGCCTAGGTGGCAGTAAGTATTCCTTTCAAAAATAACTCAAGTCTCAAAGGGAAACAACGTGCTAAATGCAAATGCTTCCATCACAGACGGTTTCCTTTTGAGAGGTCCATGTGTTACATCTCCTTAGGGGAATAGGCCTGTTTGGAGCAAAATGATCCTTTCTCCACTTTGAAAACTATGATTTGCAGGACGTATTCCTTTCAAAATGTAACTCCAGTCTCACAAGGAAACAGAGTGGTCGATTCTTTGCATCTAACACAGATTTTGTTCTTTCGAGATACACACATGATTCATCAACTTCCTTGAACTGGCCTATTTGCAAGAAAATGAGACTTTCTCCACCTTGAAAAGTATCAATTGCAGGAGAATGGGAAGTCTCACAGGAAAACAATGTGGTTGCAACTCCTGCTTCTATCTAGATGGTTTTCTTTCTAGGAATGCATGTGTTTCATCAACTGAGTTGACTAGGAACACAATGAGCCTATGTCCACCTTGAAAACTATGATTAGCAGGATGTATTCCTTTCAAAAACTAACTCAATTCTCAAAGGCCAACAATGTGCTACAAGCTGCGGCTTCCAATATAGGTGATTGTCTTTTTAGCTATACCTGTGTTTCTTCAACTCACCTAAATAGGCCTACTTAGTGCAAACAGAGTCTATCTGCACCTTGAAACACCTACGTGGCAGGAAATAATCCTTTCCAAAATGAATCAATTCTCAAAAGAACAAGGTGCTAAATGGTGCAGTTTCTAGCATCCATGGTTTTCTTTGGGGAGGAACATGTGTTACTTCAACTCAGCTGAATAGGCCTATTTGGAGCAAACACAGCCTATCTCCACTTTGACACACCAAAGTTGCTGGAAGCATTCCTTTCCAAAACTGACACAGTTCTCCCTGGAATACAATGTGTTAGATGTTCCGGCTTCTAACATGCATGGTTTTCTTTGCAGAGATACATGGGTTTCTTCAACTCAGGTGAATATACTTGAAAGGAGCAAACAGAGTCTATCTCCACCTTCACCCACCTTAGTTCCAGGAAGTATTCCTTTGGCAAACTAACCTAATTCTACAGGGAAACAATGTGGTAAAACCTCCTGGTTCTAACACAGATGATTGACTTTCAAGAGATACATGTGATTCTTCAAGTTAGCTGCATAGGCCTCTTTGGAACAAAATGAGTCTTTCTCCACCTAGAAAATACTGATTCGCAGGAATTATTCCTTTCTAAACCATATTCAATTCTCGTAGGGAAAAAAGGTGCTAGATGCTGCATCTTGTTAAACAGATATTTTTATTTGAAGAGACTGATGTCTTCCTTCATCTCAATGGAAAATGCCTAGTTGGAGCCAACGGCATCTATCTGCACCTTGAAACACCGAAGTTGCAGGAAGTTTTTCTGTCAACACTAGCTCAATTCTCTCAGGAAAAGAATGTGCTAGATGCTCCTGCATTGAACAATGAAGGATTTCCTCGAGAGACACATGTGTTTCATCACCTCCCCTGAATAGGCCTATTTGAAGCACCAGGAGACTTTCTCCCCTTTGAAAACTTTCCTTTGCAGGACATTTTCCTTTCAAAACATAACACAAGTCTCACATGTAAAAAAGGTGCTAGATGCTCCTGCTGCTAACACAGGTGTTTTTCATTTGAGGGATACATGGGTTCCTTCAACTTAGCTGAATAGGCCTATTTGCAACCAAATGAGTGCTTTTCCGCCTCGAAAACAATTTTTACTGGAAATCTTCCTTTCACAAGTAACTCAATTCTCAGAGGAATACAATGTGCTAGATGCTACCTTTCTACCACATTTGGTTTTCTTTGGAGAGTTACATGCGTTTCTTCCCCTCACTTGAATAGGCTTATTTGGAGCAAAAAGTGCCCATCTCCACCTTGAATCACCTAATTTTCACGAAGTATTTCTTTCCAAAGTTAACTCAGTTATCACAGAGAAACAATGTGCTGCTAGCTTCTGCTTCTACAGAGATGGATTTCCTTCGAGAGATACATGTGTTTCTTGAAGTAAGATGAATTGGTGGATCTGCAGCCAAATGAGCCTTTTCCATCTGGAAAACTTTGGTTCGCAGGAAGTACTCCTTTCAAAAACTTTCTGAGTGTCACGGGATAACAATGTGCTCGAGGCGGCAGCCACTTTCATAGCTGGTTTTCTTTGGAGAGATACATATGGTTCTTCAACTCAGGTGAATAGGCCTATTTGGAGGAAACTGAGGCTATGTCCACCTTAAAAGACCATGGTTGCAAGAAGTATTCTTTTCCTAAACTAACGCACTTCTCACAGGAAAACAATGTGCTAGGTGCTCCTGCTTCAAACATGGATGGTTTTCCTTTGAGAAATACCTGTGTTTCTTCAACTTAGCCAAGTAGGGCTATTTGGAATAAAATGAGCCTTTTTGACCTTGAAAACTGTGAATTGCAGGAATTACTCTTCTCAAGCTCCAATTCAACTCTCAAAGGGAAACATTGTGCTAGATGCTAGAGCTTCTACCATGCATACTTTTCTTTTAGAGAATAGCCCTAATGGACCAAACGCAGCCTATCTCCCCCTGCAAACACCTAAGATTCATGAAGAATTCCTTTCAAAAACTAACACAGTTCTCACAGGAAAACATGTGCCTCTAACATGGATGGTTTTCCTTTGACAGATACATGTGTTTCTTCAACTTAGCTGACTAGGCCTATTTGAAATGAGGTGAGCCGACTACTTTGAATATTTACATTTGCAGGGTGCATTGCTTTCAAAAACTAAATGAATTCTCATAGGGAAGCACTGTGCTAGATGTGGCAGTTTCTAACATTGATGGAATTCTTTGCATACATGCATGTGAATCTTCAATTCACACAAATAGGTCTATTTCGAGTAAGCACATGCTCTCTCCACCTTCAAACGCCTAGGTGGCAGTAAGTATTCCTTTCAAAAATAACTCAAGTCTCAAAGGGAAACAACGTGCTAAATGCAAATGCTTCCATCACAGACGGTTTCCTTTTGAGAGGTCCATGTGTTACATTTCCTTAGGGTAATAGGCCTGTTTGGAGCAAAATGATCCTTTCTCCACTTTGAAAACTATGATTTGCAGGACGTATTCCTTTCAAAATGTAACTCCAGTCTCACAAGGAAACAGAGTGGTAGATTCTTTGCATCTAACACAGATTTTGTTCTTTCGAGATACACACATGATTCATCAACTTCCTTGAACTGGCCTATTTGCAAGAAAATGAGAATTTCTCCACCTTGAAAAGTATCAATTGCAGGAGTTACCTTCCAAAACCTTTGGGAAGTCTCACAGGAAAACAATGTTGTTGCAACTCCTGCTTCTATCTAGATGGTTTTCTTTCTAGGAATGCGTGTGTTTCATCAACTGAGTTAACTAGGAACACAATGAGCCTATGTCCAGCTTGAAAACTATGATTAGCAGGATGTATTCCTTTCAAAAACTAACTCAATTCTCCAAAGCCAACAAGGTGCTAGAAGCTGCGGCTTCCAATATAGGTGATTGTCTTTTTAGCTATACCTGTGTTTCTTCAACTCACCTAAATAGGCCTACTTAGTGCAAACAGAGTCTATCTGCACCTTGAAACACCTACGTGGCAGGAAATAATCCTTTCCAAAATGAATCAATTCTCAAAAGAACAAGGTGCTAAATGCTGCAGTTTCTAGCATCCATGGTTTTCTTTGGGGAGGAACATGTGTTACTTCAACTCAGCTGAATAGGCCTATTTGGAGCAAACACAGCCTATCTCCACTTTGACACACCAAAGTTGCAGGAAGCATTCCTTTCCAAAACTGACACAGTTCTCCCTGGAATACAATGTGTTAGATGCTCCGGCTTCTAACATACATGGTTTTCTTTGCAGAGATACATGGGTTTCTTCAACTCACCTGAATATAGAAAGGAGCAAACAGAGTCTATCTCCACCTTCACCCACCTTAGTTCCAGGAAGTATTCCTTTTTCAAACTAACCTAATTCTACAGGGAAACAATGTGGTAAAACCTCCTGGTTCTAACACAGATGATTGACTTTCAAGAGATACATGTGATTCTTCAAGTTAGCTGCATAGGCCTCTTTGGAACAAAATGAGTCTTTCTCCACCTAGAAAATACTGATTCGCAGGAATTATTCCTTTCTAAACCATATTCAATTCTCGTAGGGAAAAAAGGTGCTAGATGCTGCATCTTGTTAAACAGATATTTTTATTTGAAGAGACAGATGTCTTCCTTCAACTCAATGGAAAATGCCTAGTTGGAGCCAACGGCATCTATCTGCACCTTGAAACATCGAAGTTGCAGGAAGTTTTTCTCTCAACACTAGCTCAATTCTCTCAGGAAAAGAATGTGCTAGATGCTCCTGCATTGAACAATGAAGGATTTCCTCGAGAGACACATGTGTTTCATCACCTCCCCTGAATAGGCCTATTTGAAGCACCAGGAGACTTTCTCCCCTTTGAAAACTTTCCTTTGCAGGACATTTTCCTTTCAAAACATAACACAAGTCTCACATGTAAAAAAGGTGCTAGATGCTCCTGCTGCTAACACAGGTGTTTTTCATTTGAGGGATACATGGGTTCCTTCAACTTAGCTGAATAGGCCTATTTGCAACCAAATGAGTGCTTTTCCACCTCGAAAACAATTTTTACTGGAAATCTTCCTTTCACAAGTAACTCAATTCTCAGAGGAATACAATGTGCTAGATGCTACCTTTCTACCACATTTGGTTTTCTTTGGAGAGTTACATGCGTTTCTTCCCCTCACTTGAATAGGCTTATTTGGAGCAAAAAGTGCCCATCTCCACCTTGAATCACCTAATTTTCACGAAGTATTTCTTTCCAAAGTTAACTCAGTTATCACAGAGAAACAATGTGCTGCTAGCTTCTGCTTCTACAGAGATGGATTTCCTTCGAGAGATACATGTGTTTCTTGAAGTAAGATGAATTGGTGGATCTGCAGCCAAATGAGCCTTTTCCATCTGGAAAACTTTGGTTCGCAGGAAGTACTCCTTTCAAAAACTTTCTGAGTGTCACGGGATAACAATGTGCTCGAGGCGGCAGCCATTTTCATAGCTGGTTTTCTTTGGAGAGATACATATGGTTCTTCAACTCAGGTGAATAGGCCTATTTGGAGGAAACTGAGGCTATGTCCACCTTAAAAGGCCATGGTTGCAAGAAGTATTCTTTTCCTAAACTAACGCACTTCTCACAGGAAAACAATGTGCTAGGTGCTCCTGCTTCAAACATGGATGGTTTTCCTTTGAGAAATACCTGTGTTTCTTCAACTTAGCCAAATAGGGCTATTTGGAATAAAATGAGCCTTTTTGACCTTGAAAACTGTGAATTGCAGGAATTACTCTTCTCAAGCTCCAATTCAACTCTCAAAGGGAAACATTGTGCTAGATGCTAGAGCTTCTACCATGCATACTTTTCTTTTAGAGTATAGCCCTAATGGACCAAACGCAGCCTATCTCCCCCTGCAAACACCTAAGATTCTTGAAGAATTCCTTTCAAAACTAACACAGTTCTCACAGGAAAACATGTGCCTCTAACATGGATGGTTTTCTTTTGACAGATACATGTGTTTCTTCAACTTAGCAGACTAGGCGTATTTGAAATGAGGTGAGCCTCCTCCTTTGAATATTGACATTTGCAGGGTGCATTGCTTTCAAAAACTAAATGAATTCTCATAGGGAAGCACTGTGCTAGATGTGGAAGTTTCTAATATTGATGGAATTCTTTGCATACATGCATGTGAATCTTCAATTCACCCAAATAGGTCTATTTCGAGTAAGCACATGCTCCCTCCACCTTGAAACGCCTAGGTGGCAGTAAGTATTCCTTTCAAAAATAACTCAAGTCTCAAAGGGAAACAACGTGCTAAATGCAAATGCTTCCATCACAGACGGTTTCCTTTTGAGAGGTCCATGTGTTACATCTCCTTAGGGGAATAGGCCTGTTTGGAGCAAAATGATCCTTTCTCCACTTTGAAAACTATGATTTGCAGGACGTATTCCTTTCAAAATGTAACTCCAGTCTCACAAGGAAACAGAGTGGTAGATTCTTTGCATCTAACACAGATTTTGTTCTTTCGAGATACACACATGATTCATCAACTTCCTTGAACTGGCCTATTTGCAAGAAAATGAGACTTTCTCCACCTTGAAAAGTATCAATTGCAGGAGTTATCCTTCCAAAACCTTTGGGAAGTCTCACAGGAAAACAATGTGGTTGCAACTCCTGCTTCTATCTAGATGGTTTTCTTTCTAGGAATGCATGTGTTTCATCAACTGAGTTGACTAGGAACACAATGAGCCTATGTCCAGCTTGAAAACTATGATTAGCAGGATGTATTCCTTTCAAAAACTAACTCAATTCTCAAAGGCCAACAATGTGCTACAAGCTGCGGCTTCCAATATAGGTGATTGTCTTTTTAGCTATACCTGTGTTTCTTCAACTCACCTAAATAGGCCTACTTAGTGCAAACAGAGTCTATCTGCACCTTGAAACACCTACGTGGCAGGAAATAATCCTTTCCAAAATGAATCAATTCTCAAAAGAACAAGGTGCTAAATGGTGCAGTTTCTAGCATCCATGGTTTTCTTTGGGGAGGAACATGTGTTACTTCAACTCAGCTGAATAGGCCTATTTGGAGCAAACACAGCCTATCTCCACTTTGACACACCAAAGTTGCTGGAAGCATTCCTTTCCAAAACTGACACAGTTCTCCCTGGAATACAATGTGTTAGATGTTCCGGCTTCTAACATGCATGGTTTTCTTTGCAGAGATACATGGGTTTCTTCAACTCAGCTGAATATACTTGAAAGGAGCAAACAGAGTCTATCTCCACCTTCACCCACCTTAGTTCCAGGAAGTATTCCTTTGGCAAACTAACCTAATTCTACAGGGAAACAATGTGGTAAAACCTCCTGGTTCTAACACAGATGATTGACTTTCAAGAGATACATGTGATTCTTCAAGTTAGCTGCATAGGCCTCTTTGGAACAAAATGAGTCTTTCTCCACCTAGAAAATACTGTTTCGCAGGAATTATTCCTTTCTAAACCATATTCAATTCTCGTAGGGAAAAAAGGTGCTAGATGCTGCATCTTGTTAAACAGATATTTTTATTTGAAGAGACTGATGTCTTCCTTCATCTCAATGGAAAATGCCTAGTTGGAGCCAACGGCATCTATCTGCACCTTGAAACACCGAAGTTGCAGGAAGTTTTTCTGTCAACACTAGCTCAATTCTCTCAGGAAAAGAATGTGCTAGATGCTCCTGCATTGAACAATGAAGGATTTCCTCGAGAGACACATGTGTTTCATCACCTCCCCTGAATAGGCCTATTTGAAGCACCAGGAGACTTTCTCCCCTTTGAAAACTTTCCTTTGCAGGACATTTTCCTTTCAAAACATAACACAAGTCTCACATGTAAAAAAGGTGCTAGATGCTCCTGCTGCTAACACAGGTGTTTTTCATTTGAGGGATACATGGGTTCCTTCAACTTAGCTGAATAGGCCTATTTGCAACCAAATGAGTGCTTTTCCACCTCGAAAACAATTTTTACTGGAAATCTTCCTTTCACAAGTAACTCAATTCTCAGAGGAATACAATGTGCTAGATGCTACCTTTCTACCACATTTGGTTTTCTTTGGAGAGTTACATGCGTTTCTTCCCCTCACTTGAATAGGCTTATTTGGAGCAAAAAGTGCCCATCTCCACCTTGAATCACCTAATTTTCACGAAGTATTTCTTTCCAAAGTTAACTCAGTTATCACAGAGAAACAATGTGCTGCTAGCTTCTGCTTCTACAGAGATGGATTTCCTTCGAGAGATACATGTGTTTCTTGAAGTAAGATGAATTGGTGGATCTGCAGCCAAATGAGCCTTTTCCATCTGGAAAACTTTGGTTCGCAGGAAGTACTCCTTTCAAAAACTTTCTGAGTGTCACGGGATAACAATGTGCTCGAGGCGGCAGCCACTTTCATAGCTGGTTTTCTTTGGAGAGATACATATGGTTCTTCAACTCAGGTGAATAGGCCTATTTGGAGGAAACTGAGGCTATGTCCACCTTAAAAGACCATGGTTGCAAGAAGTATTCTTTTCCTAAACTAACGCACTTCTCACAGGAAAACAATGTGCTAGGTGCTCCTGCTTCAAACATGGATGGTTTTCCTTTGAGAAATACCTGTGTTTCTTCAACTTAGCCAAATAGGGCTATTTGGAATAAAATGAGCCTTTTTGACCTTGAAAACTGTGAATTGCAGGAATTACTCTTCTCAAGCTCCAATTCAACTCTCAAAGGGAAACATTGTGCTAGATGCTAGAGCTTCTACCATGCATACTTTTCTTTTAGAGTATAGCCCTAATGGACCAAACGCAGCCTATCTCCCCCTGCAAACACCTAAGATTCTTGAAGAATTCCTTTCAAAACTAACACAGTTCTCACAGGAAAACATGTGCCTCTAACATGGATGGTTTTCTTTTGACAGATACATGTGTTTCTTCAACTTAGCAGACTAGGCGTATTTGAAATGAGGTGAGCCTCCTCCTTTGAATATTGACATTTGCAGGGTGCATTGCTTTCAAAAACTAAATGAATTCTCATAGGGAAGCACTGTGCTAGATGTGGAAGTTTCTAATATTGATGGAATTCTTTGCATACATGCATGTGAATCTTCAATTCACCCAAATAGGTCTATTTCGAGTAAGCACATGCTCTCTCCACCTTGAAACGCCTAGGTG
The DNA here is from genome assembly GCF_047511655.1 of Castor canadensis. Taxonomy (NCBI): domain Eukaryota; kingdom Metazoa; phylum Chordata; class Mammalia; order Rodentia; family Castoridae; genus Castor; species Castor canadensis. Next base: position 23,069,803 of record NC_133403.1, read on the forward strand.
GCAGTAAGTATTCCTTTCAAAAATAACTCAAGTCTCAAAGGGAAACAACGTGCTAAATGCAAATGCTTCCATCACAGACGGTTTCCTTTTGAGAGGTCCATGTGTTACATCTCCTTAGGGGAATAGGCCTGTTTGGAGCAAAATGATCCTTTCTCCACTTTGAAAACTATGATTTGCAGGACGTATTCCTTTCAAAATGTAACTCCAGTCTCACAAGGAAACAGAGTGGTAGATTCTTTGCATCTAACACAGATTTTGTTCTTTCGAGATACACACATGATTCATCAACTTCCTTGAACTGGCCTATTTGCAAGAAAATGAGACTTTCTCCACCTTGAAAAGTATCAATTGCAGGAGTTATCCTTCCAAAACCTTTGGGAAGTCTCACAGGAAAACAATGTGGTTGCAACTCCTGCTTCTATCTAGATGGATTTCTTTCTAGGAATGCATGTGTTTCATCAACTGAGTTGACTAGGAACACAATGAGCCTATGTCCAGCTTGAAAACTATGATTAGCAGGATGTATTCCTTTCAAAAACTAACTCAATTCTCAAAGGCCAACAATGTGCTACAAGCTGCGGCTTCCAATATAGGTGATTGTCTTTTTAGCTATACCTGTGTTTCTTCAACTCACCTAAATAGGCCTACTTAGTGCAAACAGAGTCTATCTGCACCTTGAAACACCTACGTGGCAGGAAATAATCCTTTCCAAAATGAATCAATTCTCAAAAGAACAAGGTGCTAAATGCTGCAGTTTCTAGCATCCATGGTTTTCTTTGGGGAGGAACATGTGTTACTTCAACTCAGCTGAATAGGCCTATTTGGAGCAAACACAGCCTATCTCCACTTTGACACACCAAAGTTGCTGGAAGCATTCCTTTCCAAAACTGACACAGTTCTCCCTGGAATACAATGTGTTAGATGTTCCGGCTTCTAACATGCATGGTTTTCTTTGCAGAGATACATGGGTTTCTTCAACTCAGGTGAATATACTTGAAAGGAGCAAACAGAGTCTATCTCCACCTTCACCCACCTTAGTTCCAGGAAGTATTCCTTTGGCAAACTAACCTAATTCTACAGGGAAACAATGTGGTAAAACCTCCTGGTTCTAACACAGATGATTGACTTTCAAGAGATACATGTGATTCTTCAAGTTAGCTGCATAGGCCTCTTTGGAACAAAATGAGTCTTTCTCCACCTAGAAAATACTGATTCGCAGGAATTATTCCTTTCTAAACCATATTCAATTCTCGTAGGGAAAAAAGGTGCTAGATGCTGCATCTTGTTAAACAGATATTTTTATTTGAAGAGACTGATGTCTTCCTTCATCTCAATGGAAAATGCCTAGTTGGAGCCAACGGCATCTATCTGCACCTTGAAACACCGAAGTTGCAGGAAGTTTTTCTGTCAACACTAGCTCAATTCTCTCAGGAAAAGAATGTGCTAGATGCTCCTGCATTGAACAATGAAGGATTTCCTCGAGAGACACATGTGTTTCATCACCTCCCCTGAATAGGCCTATTTGAAGCACCAGGAGACTTTCTCCCCTTTGAAAACTTTCCTTTGCAGGACATTTTCCTTTCAAAACATAACACAAGTCTCACATGTAAAAAAGGTGCTAGATGCTCCTGCTGCTAACACAGGTGTTTTTCATTTGAGGGATACATGGGTTCCTTCAACTTAGCTGAATAGGCCTATTTGCAACCAAATGAGTGCTTTTCCGCCTCGAAAACAATTTTTACTGGAAATCTTCCTTTCACAAGTAACTCAATTCTCAGAGGAATACAATGTGCTAGATGCTACCTTTCTACCACATTTGGTTTTCTTTGGAGAGTTACATGCGTTTCTTCCCCTCACTTGAATAGGCTTATTTGGAGCAAAAAGTGCCCATCTCCACCTTGAATCACCTAATTTTCACGAAGTATTTCTTTCCAAAGTTAACTCAGTTATCACAGAGAAACAATGTGCTGCTAGCTTCTGCTTCTACAGAGATGGATTTCCTTCGAGAGATACATGTGTTTCTTGAAGTAAGATGAATTGGTGGATCTGCAGCCAAATGAGCCTTTTCCATCTGGAAAACTTTGGTTCACAGGAAGTACTCCTTTCAAAAACTTTCTGAGTGTCACGGGATAACAATGTGCTCGAGGCGGCAGCCACTTTCATAGCTGGTTTTCTTTGGAGAGATACATATGGTTCTTCAACTCAGGTGAATAGGCCTATTTGGAGGAAACTGAGGCTATGTCCACCTTAAAAGACCATGGTTGCAAGAAGTATTCTTTTCCTAAACTAACGCACTTCTCACAGGAAAACAATGTGCTAGGTGCTCCTGCTTCAAACATGGATGGTTTTCCTTTGAGAAATACCTGTGTTTCTTCAACTTAGCCAAGTAGGGCTATTTGGAATAAAATGAGCCTTTTTGACCTTGAAAACTGTGAATTGCAGGAATTACTCTTCTCAAGCTCCAATTCAACTCTCAAAGGGAAACATTGTGCTAGATGCTAGAGCTTCTACCATGCATACTTTTCTTTTAGAGAATAGCCCTAATGGACCAAACGCAGCCTATCTCCCCCTGCAAACACCTAAGATTCATGAAGAATTCCTTTCAAAAACTAACACAGTTCTCACAGGAAAACATGTGCCTCTAACATGGATGGTTTTCCTTTGACAGATACATGTGTTTCTTCAACTTAGCTGACTAGGCCTATTTGAAATGAGGTGAGCCGACTACTTTGAATATTGACATTTGCAGGGTGCATTGCTTTCAAAAACTAAATGAATTCTCATAGGGAAGCACTGTGCTAGATGTGGCAGTTTCTAACATTGATGGAATTCTTTGCATACATGCATGTGAATCTTCAATTCACCCAAATAGGTCTATTTCGAGTAAGCACATGCTCTCTCCACCTTCAAACGCCTAGGTGGCAGTAAGTATTCCTTTCAAAAATAACTCAAGTCTCAAAGGGAAACAACGTGCTAAATGCAAATGCTTCCATCACAGACGGTTTCCTTTTGAGAGGTCCATGTGTTACATCTCCTTAGGGAAATAGGCCTGTTTGGAGCAAAATGATCCTTTCTCCACTTTGAAAACTATGATTTGCAGGACGTATTCCTTTCAAAATGTAACTCCAGTCTCACAAGGAAACAGAGTGGTAGATTCTTTGCATCTAACACAGATTTTGTTCTTTCGAGATACACACATGATTCATCAACTTCCTTGAACTGGCCTATTTGCAAGAAAATGAGACTTTCTCCACCTTGAAAAGTATCAATTGCAGGAGTTATCCTTCCAAAACCTTTGGGAAGTCTCACAGGAAAACAATGTGGTTGCAACTCCTGCTTCTATCTAGATGGTTTTCTTTCTAGGAATGCATGTGTTTCATCAACTGAGTTGACTAGGAACACAATGAGCCTATGTCCAGCTTGAAAACTATGATTAGCAGGATGTATTCCTTTCAAAAACTAACTCAATTCTCAAAGGCCAACAATGTGCTACAAGCTGCGGCTTCCAATATAGGTGATTGTCTTTTTAGCTATACCTGTGTTTCTTCAACTCACCTAAATAGGCCTACTTAGTGCAAACAGAGTCTATCTGCACCTTGAAACACCTACGTGGCAGGAAATAATCCTTTCCAAAATGAATCAATTCTCAAAAGAACAAGGTGCTAAATGCTGCAGTTTCTAGCATCCATGGTTTTCTTTGGGGAGGAACATGTGTTACTTCAACTCAGCTGAATAGGCCTATTTGGAGCAAACACAGCCTATCTCCACTTTGACACACCAAAGTTGCTGGAAGCATTCCTTTCCAAAACTGACACAGTTCTCCCTGGAATACAATGTGTTAGATGTTCCGGCTTCTAACATGCATGGTTTTCTTTGCAGAGATACATGGGTTTCTTCAACTCAGGTGAATATACTTGAAAGGAGCAAACAGAGTCTATCTCCACCTTCACCCACCTTAGTTCCAGGAAGTATTCCTTTGGCAAACTAACCTAATTCTACAGGGAAACAATGTGGTAAAACCTCCTGGTTCTAACACAGATGATTGACTTTCAAGAGATACATGTGATTCTTCAAGTTAGCTGCATAGGCCTCTTTGGAACAAAATGAGTCTTTCTCCACCTAGAAAATACTGATTCGCAGGAATTATTCCTTTCTAAACCATATTCAATTCTCGTAGGGAAAAAAGGTGCTAGATGCTGCATCTTGTTAAACAGATATTTTTATTTGAAGAGACTGATGTCTTCCTTCATCTCAATGGAAAATGCCTAGTTGGAGCCAACGGCATCTATCTGCACCTTGAAACACCGAAGTTGCAGGAAGTTTTTCTGTCAACACTAGCTCAATTCTCTCAGGAAAAGAATGTGCTAGATGCTCCTGCATTGAACAATGAAGGATTTCCTCGAGAGACACATGTGTTTCATCACCTCCCCTGAATAGGCCTATTTGAAGCACCAGGAGACTTTCTCCCCTTTGAAAACTTTCCTTTGCAGGACATTTTCCTTTCAAAACATAACACAAGTCTCACATGTAAAAAAGGTGCTAGATGCTCCTGCTGCTAACACAGGTGTTTTTCATTTGAGGGATACATGGGTTCCTTCAACTTAGCTGAATAGGCCTATTTGCAACCAAATGAGTGCTTTTCCGCCTCGAAAACAATTTTTACTGGAAATCTTCCTTTCACAAGTAACTCAATTCTCAGAGGAATACAATGTGCTAGATGCTACCTTTCTACCACATTTGGTTTTCTTTGGAGAGTTACATGCGTTTCTTCCCCTCACTTGAATAGGCTTATTTGGAGCAAAAAGTGCCCATCTCCACCTTGAATCACCTAATTTTCACGAAGTATTTCTTTCCAAAGTTAACTCAGTTATCACAGAGAAACAATGTGCTGCTAGCTTCTGCTTCTACAGAGATGGATTTCCTTCGAGAGATACATGTGTTTCTTGAAGTAAGATGAATTGGTGGATCTGCAGCCAAATGAGCCTTTTCCATCTGGAAAACTTTGGTTCGCAGGAAGTACTCCTTTCAAAAACTTTCTGAGTGTCACGGGATAACAATGTGCTCGAGGCGGCAGCCACTTTCATAGCTGGTTTTCTTTGGAGAGATACATATGGTTCTTCAACTCAGGTGAATAGGCCTATTTGGAGGAAACTGAGGCTATGTCCACCTTAAAAGACCATGGTTGCAAGAAGTATTCTTTTCCTAAACTAACGCACTTCTCACAGGAAAACAATGTGCTAGGTGCTCCTGCTTCAAACATGGATGGTTTTCCTTTGAGAAATACCTGTGTTTCTTCAACTTAGCCAAATAGGGCTATTTGGAATAAAATGAGCCTTTTTGACCTTGAAAACTGTGAATTGCAGGAATTACTCTTCTCAAGCTCCAATTCAACTCTCAAAGGGAAACATTGTGCTAGATGCTAGAGCTTCTACCATGCATACTTTTCTTTTAGAGTATAGCCCTAATGGACCAAACGCAGCCTATCTCCCCCTGCAAACACCTAAGATTCTTGAAGAATTCCTTTCAAAACTAACACAGTTCTCACAGGAAAACATGTGCCTCTAACATGGATGGTTTTCTTTTGACAGATACATGTGTTTCTTCAACTTAGCAGACTAGGCGTATTTGAAATGAGGTGAGCCTCCTCCTTTGAATATTGACATTTGCAGGGTGCATTGCTTTCAAAAACTAAATGAATTCTCATAGGGAAGCACTGTGCTAGATGTGGAAGTTTCTAATATTGATGGAATTCTTTGCATACATGCATGTGAATCTTCAATTCACCCAAATAGGTCTATTTCGAGTAAGCACATGCTCTCTCCACCTTGAAACGCCTAGGTGGCAGTAAGTATTCCTTTCAAAAATAACTCAAGTCTCAAAGGGAAACAACGTGCTAAATGCAAATGCTTCCATCACAGACGGTTTCCTTTTGAGAGGTCCATGTGTTACATCTCCTTAGGGGAATAGGCCTGTTTGGAGCAAAATGATCCTTTCTCCACTTTGAAAACTATGATTTGCAGGACGTATTCCTTTCAAAATGTAACTCCAGTCTCACAAGGAAACAGAGTGGTAGATTCTTTGCATCTAACACAGATTTTGTTCTTTCGAGATACACACATGATTCATCAACTTCCTTGAACTGGCCTATTTGCAAGAAAATGAGACTTTCTCCACCTTGAAAAGTATCAATTGCAGGAGTTATCCTTCCAAAACCTTTGGGAAGTCTCACAGGAAAACAATGTGGTTGCAACTCCTGCTTCTATCTAGATGGATTTCTTTCTAGGAATGCATGTGTTTCATCAACTGAGTTGACTAGGAACACAATGAGCCTATGTCCAGCTTGAAAACTATGATTAGCAGGATGTATTCCTTTCAAAAACTAACTCAATTCTCAAAGGCCAACAATGTGCTACAAGCTGCGGCTTCCAATATAGGTGATTGTCTTTTTAGCTATACCTGTGTTTCTTCAACTCACCTAAATAGGCCTACTTAGTGCAAACAGAGTCTATCTGCACCTTGAAACACCTACGTGGCAGGAAATAATCCTTTCCAAAATGAATCAATTCTCAAAAGAACAAGGTGCTAAATGCTGCAGTTTCTAGCATCCATGGTTTTCTTTGGGGAGGAACATGTGTTACTTCAACTCAGCTGAATAGGCCTATTTGGAGCAAACACAGCCTATCTCCACTTTGACACACCAAAGTTGCTGGAAGCATTCCTTTCCAAAACTGACACAGTTCTCCCTGGAATACAATGTGTTAGATGTTCCGGCTTCTAACATGCATGGTTTTCTTTGCAGAGATACATGGGTTTCTTCAACTCAGGTGAATATACTTGAAAGGAGCAAACAGAGTCTATCTCCACCTTCACCCACCTTAGTTCCAGGAAGTATTCCTTTGGCAAACTAACCTAATTCTACAGGGAAACAATGTGGTAAAACCTCCTGGTTCTAACACAGATGATTGACTTTCAAGAGATACATGTGATTCTTCAAGTTAGCTGCATAGGCCTCTTTGGAACAAAATGAGTCTTTCTCCACCTAGAAAATACTGATTCGCAGGAATTATTCCTTTCTAAACCATATTCAATTCTCGTAGGGAAAAAAGGTGCTAGATGCTGCATCTTGTTAAACAGATATTTTTATTTGAAGAGACTGATGTCTTCCTTCATCTCAATGGAAAATGCCTAGTTGGAGCCAACGGCATCTATCTGCACCTTGAAACACCGAAGTTGCAGGAAGTTTTTCTGTCAACACTAGCTCAATTCTCTCAGGAAAAGAATGTGCTAGATGCTCCTGCATTGAACAATGAAGGATTTCCTCGAGAGACACATGTGTTTCATCACCTCCCCTGAATAGGCCTATTTGAAGCACCAGGAGACTTTCTCCCCTTTGAAAACTTTCCTTTGCAGGACATTTTCCTTTCAAAACATAACACAAGTCTCACATGTAAAAAAGGTGCTAGATGCTCCTGCTGCTAACACAGGTGTTTTTCATTTGAGGGATACATGGGTTCCTTCAACTTAGCTGAATAGGCCTATTTGCAACCAAATGAGTGCTTTTCCGCCTCGAAAACAATTTTTACTGGAAATCTTCCTTTCACAAGTAACTCAATTCTCAGAGGAATACAATGTGCTAGATGCTACCTTTCTACCACATTTGGTTTTCTTTGGAGAGTTACATGCGTTTCTTCCCCTCACTTGAATAGGCTTATTTGGAGCAAAAAGTGCCCATCTCCACCTTGAATCACCTAATTTTCACGAAGTATTTCTTTCCAAAGTTAACTCAGTTATCACAGAGAAACAATGTGCTGCTAGCTTCTGCTTCTACAGAGATGGATTTCCTTCGAGAGATACATGTGTTTCTTGAAGTAAGATGAATTGGTGGATCTGCAGCCAAATGAGCCTTTTCCATCTGGAAAACTTTGGTTCGCAGGAAGTACTCCTTTCAAAAACTTTCTGAGTGTCACGGGATAACAATGTGCTCGAGGCGGCAGCCACTTTCATAGCTGGTTTTCTTTGGAGAGATACATATGGTTCTTCAACTCAGGTGAATAGGCCTATTTGGAGGAAACTGAGGCTATGTCCACCTTAAAAGACCATGGTTGCAAGAAGTATTCTTTTCCTAAACTAACGCACTTCTCACAGGAAAACAATGTGCTAGGTGCTCCTGCTTCAAACATGGATGGTTTTCCTTTGAGAAATACCTGTGTTTCTTCAACTTAGCCAAGTAGGGCTATTTGGAATAAAATGAGCCTTTTTGACCTTGAAAACTGTGAATTGCAGGAATTACTCTTCTCAAGCTCCAATTCAACTCTCAAAGGGAAACATTGTGCTAGATGCTAGAGCTTCTACCATGCATACTTTTCTTTTAGAGAATAGCCCTAATGGACCAAACGCAGCCTATCTCCCCCTGCAAACACCTAAGATTCATGAAGAATTCCTTTCAAAAACTAACACAGTTCTCACAGGAAAACATGTGCCTCTAACATGGATGGTTTTCCTTTGACAGATACATGTGTTTCTTCAACTTAGCTGACTAGGCCTATTTGAAATGAGGTGAGCCGACTACTTTGAATATTGACATTTGCAGGGTGCATTGCTTTCAAAAACTAAATGAATTCTCATAGGGAAGCACTGTGCTAGATGTGGCAGTTTCTAACATTGATGGAATTCTTTGCATACATGCATGTGAATCTTCAATTCACCCAAATAGGTCTATTTCGAGTAAGCACATGCTCTCTCCACCTTCAAACGCCTAGGTGGCAGTAAGTATTCCTTTCAAAAATAACTCAAGTCTCAAAGGGAAACAACGTGCTAAATGCAAATGCTTCCATCACAGACGGTTTCCTTTTGAGAGGTCCATGTGTTACATCTCCTTAGGGAAATAGGCCTGTTTGGAGCAAAATGATCCTTTCTCCACTTTGAAAACTATGATTTGCAGGACGTATTCCTTTCAAAATGTAACTCCAGTCTCACAAGGAAACAGAGTGGTAGATTCTTTGCATCTAACACAGATTTTGTTCTTTCGAGATACACACATGATTCATCAACTTCCTTGAACTGGCCTATTTGCAAGAAAATGAGACTTTCTCCACCTTGAAAAGTATCAATTGCAGGAGTTATCCTTCCAAAACCTTTGGGAAGTCTCACAGGAAAACAATGTGGTTGCAACTCCTGCTTCTATCTAGATGGTTTTCTTTCTAGGAATGCATGTGTTTCATCAACTGAGTTGACTAGGAACACAATGAGCCTATGTCCAGCTTGAAAACTATGATTAGCAGGATGTATTCCTTTCAAAAACTAACTCAATTCTCAAAGGCCAACAATGTGCTACAAGCTGCGGCTTCCAATATAGGTGATTGTCTTTTTAGCTATACCTGTGTTTCTTCAACTCACCTAAATAGGCCTACTTAGTGCAAACAGAGTCTATCTGCACCTTGAAACACCTACGTGGCAGGAAATAATCCTTTCCAAAATGAATCAATTCTCAAAAGAACAAGGTGCTAAATGCTGCAGTTTCTAGCATCCATGGTTTTCTTTGGGGAGGAACATGTGTTACTTCAACTCAGCTGAATAGGCCTATTTGGAGCAAACACAGCCTATCTCCACTTTGACACACCAAAGTTGCTGGAAGCATTCCTTTCCAAAACTGACACAGTTCTCCCTGGAATACAATGTGTTAGATGTTCCGGCTTCTAACATGCATGGTTTTCTTTGCAGAGATACATGGGTTTCTTCAACTCAGGTGAATATACTTGAAAGGAGCAAACAGAGTCTATCTCCACCTTCACCCACCTTAGTTCCAGGAAGTATTCCTTTGGCAAACTAACCTAATTCTACAGGGAAACAATGTGGTAAAACCTCCTGGTTCTAACACAGATGATTGACTTTCAAGAGATACATGTGATTCTTCAAGTTAGCTGCATAGGCCTCTTTGGAACAAAATGAGTCTTTCTCCACCTAGAAAATACTGATTCGCAGGAATTATTCCTTTCTAAACCATATTCAATTCTCGTAGGGAAAAAAGGTGCTAGATGCTGCATCTTGTTAAACAGATATTTTTATTTGAAGAGACTGATGTCTTCCTTCATCTCAATGGAAAATGCCTAGTTGGAGCCAACGGCATCTATCTGCACCTTGAAACACCGAAGTTGCAGGAAGTTTTTCTCTCAAAACTAGCTCAATTCTCTCAGGAAAAGAATGTGCTAGATGCTCCTGCATTGAACAATGAAGGATTTCCTCGAGAGACACATGTGTTTCATCACCTCCCCTGAATAGGCCTATTTGAAGCACCAGGAGACTTTCTCCCCTTTGAAAACTTTCCTTTGCAGGACATTTTCCTTTCAAAACATAACACAAGTCTCACATGTAAAAAAGGTGCTAGATGCTCCTGCTGCTAACACAGGTGTTTTTCATTTGAGGGATACATGGGTTCCTTCAACTTAGCTGAATAGGCCTATTTGCAACCAAATGAGTGCTTTTCCGCCTCGAAAACAATTTTTACTGGAAATCTTCCTTTCACAAGTAACTCAATTCTCAGAGGAATACAATGTGCTAGATGCTACCTTTCTACCACATTTGGTTTTCTTTGGAGAGTTACATGCGTTTCTTCCCCTCACTTGAATAGGCTTATTTGGAGCAAAAAGTGCCCATCTCCACCTTGAATCACCTAATTTTCACGAAGTATTTCTTTCCAAAGTTAACTCAGTTATCACAGAGAAACAATGTGCTGCTAGCTTCTGCTTCTACAGAGATGGATTTCCTTCGAGAGATACATGTGTTTCTTGAAGTAAGATGAATTGGTGGATCTGCAGCCAAATGAGCCTTTTCCATCTGGAAAACTTGGGTTCGCAGGAAGTACTCCTTTCAAAAACTTTCTGAGTGTCACGGGATAACAATGTGCTCGAGGCGGCAGCCACTTTCATAGCTGGTTTTCTTTGGAGAGATACATATGGTTCTTCAACTCAGGTGAATAGGCCTATTTGGAGGAAACTGAGGCTATGTCCACCTTAAAAGACCATGGTTGCAAGAAGTATTCTTTTCCTAAACTAACGCACTTCTCACAGGAAAACAATGTGCTAGGTGCTCCTGCTTCAAACATGGATGGTTTTCCTTTGAGAAATACCTGTGTTTCTTCAACTTAGCCAAGTAGGGCTATTTGGAATAAAATGAGCCTTTTTGACCTTGAAAACTGTGAATTGCAGGAATTACTCTTCTCAAGCTCCAATTCAACTCTCAAAGGGAAACATTGTGCTAGATGCTAGAGCTTCTACCATGCATACTTTTCTTTTAGAGTATAGCCCTAATGGACCAAACGCAGCCTATCTCCCCCTGCAAACACCTAAGATTCTTGAAGAATTCCTTTCAAAACTAACACAGTTCTCACAGGAAAACATGTGCCTCTAACATGGATGGTTTTCTTTTGACAGATACATGTGTTTCTTCAACTTAGCAGACTAGGCGTATTTGAAATGAGGTGAGCCTCCTTTGAATATTGACATTTGCAGGGTGCATTGCTTTCAAAAACTAAATGAATTCTCATAGGGAAGCACTGTGCTAGATGTGGAAGTTTCTAATATTGATGGAATTCTTTGCATACATGCATGTGAATCTTCAATTCACCCAAATAGGTCTATTTCGAGTAAGCACATGCTCTCTCCACCTTCAAACGCCTAGGTGGCAGTAAGTATTCCTTTCAAAAATAACTCAAGTCTCAAAGGGAAACAACGTGCTAAATGCAAATGCTTCCATCACAGACGGTTTCCTTTTGAGAGGTCCATGTGTTACATCTCCTTAGGGGAATAGGCCTGTTTGGAGCAAAATGATCCTTTCTCCACTTTGAAAACTATGATTTGCAGGACGTATTCCTTTCAAAATGTAACTCCAGTCTCACAAGGAAACAGAGTGGTAGATTCTTTGCATCTAACACAGATTTTGTTCTTTCGAGATACACACATGATTCATCAACTTCCTTGAACTGGCCTATTTGCAAGAAAATGAGAATTTCTCCACCTTGAAAAGTATCAATTGCAGGAGTTATCCTTCCAAAACCTTTGGGAAGTCTCACAGGAAAACAATGTGGTTGCAACTCCTGCTTCTATCTAGATGGTTTTCTTTCTAGGAATGCATGTGTTTCATCAACTGAGTTGACTAGGAACACAATGAGCCTATGTCCAGCTTGAAAACTATGATTAGCAGGATGTATTCCTTTCAAAAACTAACTCAATTCTCAAAGGCCAACAATGTGCTACAAGCTGCGGCTTCCAATATAGGTGATTGTCTTTTTAGCTATACCTGTGTTTCTTCAACTCACCTAAATAGGCCTACTTAGTGCAAACAGAGTCTATCTGCACCTTGAAACACCTACGTGGCAGGAAATAATCCTTTCCAAAATGAATCAATTCTCAAAAGAACAAGGTGCTAAATGCTGCAGTTTCTAGCATCCATGGTTTTCTTTGGGGAGGAACATGTGTTACTTCAACTCAGCTGAATAGGCCTATTTGGAGCAAACACAGCCTATCTCCACTTGGACACACCAAAGTTGCAGGAAGCATTCCTTTCCAAAACTGACACAGTTCTCCCTGGAATACAATGTGTTAGATGCTCCGGCTTCTAACATACATGGTTTTCTTTGCAGAGATACATGGGTTTCTTCAACTCACCTGAATATAGAAAGGAGCAAACAGAGTCTATCTCCACCTTCACCCACCTTAGTTCCAGGAAGTATTCCTTTGGCAAACTAACCTAATTCTACAGGGAAACAATGTGGTAAAACCTCCTGGTTCTAACACAGATGATTGACTTTCAAGAGATACATGTGATTCTTCAAGTTAGCTGCATAGGCCTCTTTGGAACAAAATGAGTCTTTCTCCACCTAGAAAATACTGATTCGCAGGAATTATTCCTTTCTAAACCATATTCAATTCTCGTAGGGAAAAAAGGTGCTAGATGCTGCATCTTGTTAAACAGATATTTTTATTTGAAGAGACAGATGTCTTCCTTCAACTCAATGGAAAATGCCTAGTTGGAGCCAACGGCATCTATCTGCACCTTGAAACACCGAAGTTGCAGGAAGTTTTTCTCTCAACACTAGCTCAATTCTCTCAGGAAAAGAATGTGCTAGATGCTCCTGCATTGAACAATGAAGGATTTCCTCGAGAGACACATGTGTTTCATCACCTCCCCTGAATAGGCCTATTTGAAGCACCAGGAGACTTTCTCCCCTTTGAAAACTTTCCTTTGCAGGACATTTTCCTTTCAAAACATAACACAAGTCTCACATGTAAAAAAGGTGCTAGATGCTCCTGCTGCTAACACAGGTGTTTTTCATTTGAGGGATACATGGGTTCCTTCAACTTAGCTGAATAGGCCTATTTGCAACCAAATGAGTGCTTTTCCACCTCGAAAACAATTTTTACTGTAAATCTTCCTTTCACAAGTAACTCAATTCTCAGAGGAATACAATGTGCTAGATGCTACCTTTCTACCACATTTGGTTTTCTTTGGAGAGTTACATGCGTTTCTTCCCCTCACTTGAATAGGCTTATTTGGAGCAAAAAGTGCCCATCTCCACCTTGAATCACCTAATTTTCACGAAGTATTTCTTTCCAAAGTTAACTCAGTTATCACAGAGAAACAATGTGCTGCTAGCTTCTGCTTCTAGAGAGATGGATTTCCTTCGAGAGATACATGTGTTTCTTGAAGTAAGATGAATTGGTGGATCTGCAGCCAAATGAGCCTTTTCCATCTGGAAAACATTGGTTCGCAAGAAGTACTCCTTTCAAAAACTTTCTGAGTGTCACGGGATAACAATGTGCTCGAGGCGGCAGCCACTTTCATAGCTGGTTTTCTTTGGAGAGATACATATGGTTCTTCAACTCAGGTGAATAGGCCTATTTAGAGGAAACTGAGGCTATGTCCACCTTAAAAGACCATGGTTGCAAGAAGTATTCTTTTCCTAAACTAACGCACTTCTCACAGGAAAAGAATGTGCTCGGTGCTCCTGCTTCAAACATGGATGGTTTTCCTTTGAGAAATACCTGTGTTTCTTCAATTTAGCCAAGTAGGGCTATTTGGAATAAAATGAGCCTTTTTGACCTTGAAAACTGTGAATTGCAGGAATTACTCTTCTCAAGCTCCAATTCAACTCTCAAAGGGAAACATTGTGCTAGATGCTAGAGCTTCTACCATGTATACTTTTCTTTTAGAGTATAGCCCTAATGGACCAAACGCAGCCTATCTCCCCCTGCAAACACCTAAGATTCTTGAAGAATTCCTTTCAAAACTAACACAGTTCTCACAGGAAAACATGTGCCTCTAACATGGATGGTTTTCTTTTGACAGATACATGTGTTTCTTCAACTTAGGTGACTAGGCCTATTTGAAATGAGGTGAGCCTCCTCCTTTGAATATTGACATTTGCAGGGTGCATTGCTTTCAAAAACTAAATGAATTCTCATAGGGAAGCACTGTGCTAGATGTGGAAGTTTCTAATATTGATGGAATTCTTTGCATACATGCATGTGAATCTTCAATTCACCCAAATAGGTCTATTTCGAGTAAGCACATGCTCTCTCCACCTTGAAACGCCTAGGTGGCAGTAAGTATTCCTTTCAAAAATAACTCAAGTCTCAAAGGGAAACAACGTGCTAAATGCAAATGCTTCCATCACAGACCGTTTCCTTTTGAGAGGTCCATGTGTTACATCTCCTTAGGGGAATAGGCCTGTTTGGAGCAAAATGATCCTTTCTCCACTTTGAAAACTATGATTTGCAGGACGTATTCCTTTCAAAATGTAACTCCAGTCTCACAAGGAAACAGAGTGGTAGATTCTTTGCATCTAACACAGATTTTGTTCTTTCGAGATACACACATGATTCATCAACTTCCTTGAACTGGCCTATTTGCAAGAAAATGAGACTTTCTCCACCTTGAAAAGTATCAATTGCAGGAGTTATCCTTCCAAAACCTTTGGGAAGTCTCACAGGAAAACAATGTGGTTGCAACTCCTGCTTCTATCTAGATGGTTTTCTTTCTAGGAATGCATGTGTTTCATCAACTGAGTTGACTAGGAACACAATGAGCCTATGGCCAGCTTGAAAACTATGATTAGCAGGATGTATTCCTTTCAAAAACTAACTCAATTCTCAAAGGCCAACAATGTGCTACAAGCTGCGGCTTCCAATATAGGTGATTGTCTTTTTAGCTATACCTGTGTTTCTTCAACTCACCTAAATAGGCCTACTTAGTGCAAACAGAGTCTATCTGCACCTTGAAACACCTACGTGGCAGGAAATAATCCTTTCCAAAATGAATCAATTCTCAAAAGAACAAGGTGCTAAATGCTGCAGTTTCTAGCATCCATGGTTTTCTTTGGGGAGGAACATGTGTTACTTCAACTCACCTGAATAGGATTATTTGGAGCAAACACAGCCTATCTCCACTTGGACACACCAAAGTTGCAGGAAGCATTCCTTTCCAAAACTGACACAGTTCTCCCTGGAATACAATGTGTTAGATGCTCCGGCTTCTAACATACATGGTTTTCTTTGCAGAGATACATGGGTTTCTTCAACTCACCTGAATATAGAAAGGAGCAAACAGAGTCTATCTCCACCTTCACCCACCTTAGTTCCAGGAAGTATTCCTTTGGCAAACTAACCTAATTCTACAGGGAAACAATGTGGTAAAACCTCCTGGTTCTAACACAGATGATTGACTTTCAAGAGATACATGTGATTCTTCAAGTTAGCTGCATAGGCCTCTTTGGAACAAAATGAGTCTTTCTCCACCTAGAAAATACTGATTCGCAGGAATTATTCCTTTCTAAACCATATTCAATTCTCGTAGGGAAAAAAGGTGCTAGATGCTGCATCTTATTAAACAGATATTTTTATTTGAAGAGACAGATGTCTTCCTTCAACTCAATGGAAAATGCCTAGTTGGAGCCAACGGCATCTATCTGCACCTTGAAACAACGAAGTTGCAGGAAGTTTTTCTCTCAAAACTAGCTCAATTCTCTCAGGAAAAGAATGTGCTAGATGCTCCTGCATTGAACAATGAAGGATTTCCTCGAGAGACACATGTGTTTCATCACCTCCCCTGAATAGGCCTATTTGAAGCACCAGGAGACTTTCTCCCCTTTGAAAACTTTCCTTTGCAGGACATTTTCCTTTCAAAACATAACACAAGTCTCACATGTAAAAAAGGTGCTAGATGCTCCTGCTGCTAACACAGGTGTTTTTCATTTGAGGGATACATGGGTTCCTTCAACTTAGCTGAATAGGCCTATTTGCAACCAAATGAGTGCTTTTCCACCTCGAAAACAATTTTTACTGGAAATCTTCCTTTCACAAGTAACTCAATTCTCAGAGGAATACAATGTGCTAGATGCTACCTTTCTACCACATTTGGTTTTCTTTGGAGAGTTACATGCGTTTCTTCCCCTCACTTGAATAGGCTTATTTGGAGCAAAAAGTGCCCATCTCCACCTTGAATCACCTAATTTTCACGAAGTATTTCTTTCCAAAGTTAACTCAGTTATCACAGAGAAACAATGTGCTGCTAGCTTCTGCTTCTACAGAGATGGATTTCCTTCGAGAGATACATGTGTTTCTTGAAGTAAGATGAATTGGTGGATCTGCAGCCAAATGAGCCTTTTCCATTTGGAAAACTTTGGTTCGCAGGAAGTACTCCTTTCAAAAACTTTCTGAGTGTCACGGGATAACAATGTGCTCGAGGCGGCAGCCACTTTCATAGCTGGTTTTCTTGGAGAGATACATATGGTTCTTCAACTCAGGTGAATAGGCCTATTTGGAGGAAACTGAGGCTATGTCCACCTTAAAAGACCATGGTTGCAAGAAGTATTCTTTTCCTAAACTAACGCACTTCTCACAGGAAAACAATGTGCTAGGTGCTCCTGCTTCAAACATGGATGGTTTTCCTTTGAGAAATACCTGTGTTTCTTCAACTTAGCCAAATAGGGCTATTTGGAATAAAATGAGCCTTTTTGACCTTGAAAACTGTGAATTGCAGGAATTACTCTTCTCAAGCTCCAATTCAACTCTCAAAGGGAAACATTGTGCTAGATGCTAGAGCTTCTACCATGCATACTTTTCTTTTAGAGTATAGCCCTAATGGACCAAACGCAGCCTATCTCCCCCTGCAAACACCTAAGATTCTTGAAGAATTCCTTTCAAAACTAACACAGTTCTCACAGGAAAACATGTGCTTCTAACATGGATGGTTTTCTTTTGACAGATACATGTGTTTCTTCAACTTAGCAGACTAGGCGTATTTGAAATGAGGTGAGCCTCCTCCTTTGAATATTGACATTTGCAGGGTGCATTGCTTTCAAAAACTAAATGAATTCTCATAGGGAAGCACTGTGCTAGATGTGGAAGTTTCTAATATTGATGGAATTCTTTGCATACATGCATGTGAATCTTCAATTCACCCAAATAGGTCTATTTCGAGTAAGCACATGCTCTCTCCACCTTGAAACGCCTAGGTGGCAGTAAGTATTCCTTTCAAAAATAACTCAAGTCTCAAAGGGAAACAACGTGCTAAATGCAAATGCTTCCATCACAGACGGTTTCCTTTTGAGAGGTCCATGTGTTACATCTCCTTAGGGGAATAGGCCTGTTTGGAGCAAAATGATCCTTTCTCCACTTTGAAAACTATGATTTGCAGGACGTATTCCTTTCAAAATGTAACTCCAGTCTCACAAGGAAACAGAGTGGTAGATTCTTTGCATCTAACACAGATTTTGTTCTTTCGAGATACACACATGATTCATCAACTTCCTTGAACTGGCCTATTTGCAAGAAAATGAGACTTTCTCCACCTTGAAAAGTATCAATTGCAGGAGTTATCCTTCCAAAACCTTTGGGAAGTCTCACAGGAAAACAATGTGGTTGCAACTCCTGCTTCTATCTAGATGGTTTTCTTTCTAGGAATGCATGTGTTTCATCAACTGAGTTGACTAGGAACACAATGAGCCTATGTCCAGCTAGAAAACTATGATTAGCAGGATGTATTCCTTTCAAAAACTAACTCAATTCTCAAAGGCCAACAATGTGCTACAAGCTGCGGCTTCCAATATAGGTGATTGTCTTTTTAGCTATACCTGTGTTTCTTCAACTCACCTAAATAGGCCTACTTAGTGCAAACAGAGTCTATCTGCACCTTGAAACACCTACGTGGCAGGAAATAATCCTTTCCAAAATGAATCAATTCTCAAAAGAACAAGGTGCTAAATGCTGCAGTTTCTAGCATCCATGGTTTTCTTTGGGGAGGAACATGTGTTACTTCAACTCAGCTGAATAGGCCTATTTGGAGCAAACACAGCCTATCTCCACTTTGACACACCAAAGTTGCTGGAAGCATTCCTTTCCAAAACTGACACAGTTCTCCCTGGAATACAATGTGTTAGATGTTCCGGCTTCTAACATGCATGGTTTTCTTTGCAGAGATACATGGGTTTCTTCAACTCAGCTGAATATACTTGAAAGGAGCAAACAGAGTCTATCTCCACCTTCACCCACCTTAGTTCCAGGAAGTATTCCTTTGGCAAACTAACCTAATTCTGCAGGGAAACAATGTGGTAAAACCTCCTGGTTCTAACACAGATGATTGACTTTCAAGAGATACATGTGATTCTTCAAGTTAGCTGCATAGGCCTCTTTGGAACAAAATGAGTCTTTCTCCACCTAGAAAATACTGATTCGCAGGAATTATTCCTTTCTAAACCATATTCAATTCTCGTAGGGAAAAAAGGTGCTAGATGCTGCATCTTGTTAAACAGATATTTTTATTTGAAGAGACTGATGTCTTCCTTCATCTCAATGGAAAATGCCTAGTTGGAGCCAACGGCATCTATCTGCACCTTGAAACACCGAAGTTGCAGGAAGTTTTTCTGTCAACACTAGCTCAATTCTCTCAGGAAAAGAATGTGCTAGATGCTCCTGCATTGAACAATGAAGGATTTCCTCGAGAGACACATGTGTTTCATCACCTCCCCTGAATAGGCCTATTTGAAGCACCAGGAGACTTTCTCCCCTTTGAAAACTTTCCTTTGCACGACATTTTCCTTTCAAAACATAAGACAAGTCTCACATGTAAAAAAGGTGCTAGATGCTCCTGCTGCTAACACAGGTGTTTTTCATTTGAGGGATACATGGGTTCCTTCAACTTAGCTGAATAGGCCTATTTGCAACCAAATGAGTGCTTTTCCACCTCGAAAACAATTTTTACTGGAAATCTTCCTTTCACAAGTAACTCAATTCTCAGAGGAATACAATGTGCTAGATGCTACCTTTGTACCACATTTGGTTTTCTTTGGAGAGTTACATGCGTTTCTTCCCCTCACTTGAATAGGCTTATTTGGAGCAAAAAGTGCCCATCTCCACCTTGAATCACCTAATTTTCACGAAATATTTCTTTCCAAAGTTAACTCAGTTATCACAGAGAAACAATGTGCTGCTAGCTTCTGCTTCTACAGAGATGGATTTCCTTCGAGAGATACATGTGTTTCTTGAAGTAAGATGAATTGGTGGATCTGCAGCCAAATGAGCCTTTTCCATCTGGAAAACATTGGTTCGCAAGAAGTACTCCTTTCAAAAACTTTCTGAGTGTCACGGGATAACAATGTGCTCGAGGCGGCAGCCACTTTCATAGCTGGTTTTCTTTGGAGAGATACATATGGTTCTTCAACTCAGGTGAATAGGCCTATTTAGAGGAAACTGAGGCTATGTCCACCTTAAAAGACCATGGTTGCAAGAAGTATTCTTTTCCTAAACTAACGCACTTCTCACAGGAAAACAATGTGCTCGGTGCTCCTGCTTCAAACATGGATGGTTTTCCTTTGAGAAATACCTGTGTTTCTTCAATTTAGCCAAGTAGGGCTATTTGGAATAAAATGAGCCTTTTTGACCTTGAAAACTGTGAATTGCAGGAATTACTCTTCTCAAGCTCCAATTCAACTCTCAAAGGGAAACATTGTGCTAGATGCTAGAGCTTCTACCATGTATACTTTTCTTTTAGAGTATAGCCCTAATGGACCAAACGCAGCCTATCTCCCCCTGCAAACACCTAAGATTCTTGAAGAATTCCTTTCAAAACTAACACAGTTCTCACAGGAAAACATGTGCCTCTAACATGGATGGTTTTCTTTTGACAGATACATGTGTTTCTTCAACTTAGCTGACTAGGCCTATTTGAAATGAGGTGAGCCTCCTCCTTTGAATATTGACATTTGCAGGGTGCATTGCTTTCAAAAACTAAATGAATTCTCATAGGGAAGCACTGTGCTAGATGTGGAAGTTTCTAATATTGATGGAATTCTTTGCATACATGCATGTGAATCTTCAATTCACCCAAATAGGTCTATTTCGAGTAAGCACATGCTCTCTCCACCTTGAAACGCCTAGGTGGCAGTAAGTATTCCTTTCAAAAATAACTCAAGTCTCAAAGGGAAACAACGTGCTAAATGCAAATGCTTCCATCACAGACGGTTTCCTTTTGAGAGGTCCATGTGTTACATCTCCTTAGGGGAATAGGCCTGTTTGGAGCAAAATGATCCTTTCTCCACTTTGAAAACTATGATTTGCAGGACGTATTCCTTTCAAAATGTAACTCCAGTCTCACAAGGAAACAGAGTGGTAGATTCTTTGCATCTAACACAGATTTTGTTCTTTCGAGATACACACATGATTCATCACCTTCCTTGAACTGGCCTATTTGCAAGAAAATGAGAATTTCTTCACCTTGAAAAGTATCAATTGCAGGAGTTATCCTTCCAAAACCTTTGGGAAGTCTCACAGGAAAACAATGTGGTTGCAACTCCTGCTTCTATCTAGATGGTTTTCTTTCTAGGAATGCATGTGTTTAATCAACTGAGTTGACTAGGAACACAATGAGCCTATGTCCAGCTTGAAAACTATGATTAGCAGGATGTATTCCTTTCAAAAACTAACTCAATTCTCAAAGGCCAACAATGTGCTACAAGCTGCGGCTTCCAATATAGGTGATTGTCTTTTTAGCTATACCTGTGTTTCTTCAACTCACCTAAATAGGCCTACTTAGTGCAAACAGAGTCTATCTGCACCTTGAAACACCTACGTGGCAGGAAATAATCCTTTCCAAAATGAATCAATTCTCAAAAGAACAAGGTGCTAAATGCTGCAGTTTCTAGCATCCATGGTTTTCTTTGGGGAGGAACATGTGTTACTTCAACTCAGCTGAATAGGCCTATTTGGAGCAAACACAGCCTATCTCCTCTTTGAAACACCAAAGGTGCAGGAAGCATTCCTTTCCAAAACTGACACAGTTCTCCCTGGAATACAATGTGTTAGATGCTCCGGCTTCTAACATACATGGTTTTCTTTGCAGAGATACATGGGTTTCTTCAACTCACCTGAATATAGAAAGGAGCAAACAGAGTCTATCTCCACCTTCACCCACCTTAGTTCCAGGAAGTATTCCTTTGGCAAACTAACCTAATTCTACAGGGAAACAATGTGGTAAAACCTCCTGGTTCTAACACAGATGATTGACTTTCAAGAGATACATGTGATTCTTCAAGTTAGCTGCATAGGCCTCTTTGGAACAAAATGAGTCTTTCTCCACCTAGAAAATACTGATTCGCAGGAATTATTCCTTTCTAAACCATATTCAATTCTCGTAGGGAAAAAAGGTGCTAGATGCTGCATCTTGTTAAACAGATATTTTTATTTGAAGAGACAGATGTCTTCCTTCAACTCAATGGAAAATGCCTAGTTGGAGCCAACGGCATCAATCTGCACCTTGAAACACCGAAGTTGCAGGAAGTTTTTCTGTCAACACTAGCTCAATTCTCTCAGGAAAAGAATGTGCTAGATGCTCCTGCATTGAACAATGAAGGATTTCCTCGAGAGACACATGTGTTTCATCACCTCCCCTGAATAGGCCTATTTGAAGCACCAGGAGACTTTCTCCCCTTTGAAAACTTTCCTTTGCAGGACATTTTCCTTTCAAAACATAACACAAGTCTCACATGTAAAAAAGGTGCTAGATGCTCCTGCTGCTAACACAGGTGTTTTTCATTTGAGGGATACATGGGTTCCTTCAACTTAGCTGAATAGGCCTATTTGCAACCAAATGAGTGCTTTTCCACCTCGAAAACAATTTTTACTGGAAATCTTCCTTTCACAAGTAACTCAATTCTCAGAGGAATACAATGTGCTAGATGCTACCTTTCTACCACATTTGGTTTTCTTTGGAGAGTTACATGCGTTTCTTCCCCTCACTTGAATAGGCTTATTTGGAGCAAAAAGTGCCCATCTCCACCTTGAATCACCTAATTTTCACGAAGTATTTCTTTCCAAAGTTAACTCAGTTATCACAGAGAAACAATGTGCTGCTAGCTTCTGCTTCTACAGAGATGGATTTCCTTCGAGAGATACATGTGTTTCTTGAAGTAAGATGAATTGGTGGATCTGCAGCCAAATGAGCCTTTTCCATCTGGAAAACTTTGGTTCGCAGGAAGTACTCCTTTCAAAAACTTTCTGAGTGTCACGGGATAACAATGTGCTCGAGGCGGCAGCCACTTTCATAGCTGGTTTTCTTTGGAGAGATACATATGGTTCTTCAACTCAGGTGAATAGGCCTATTTGGAGGAAACTGAGGCTATGTCCACCTTAAAAGACCATGGTTGCAAGAAGTATTCTTTTCCTAAACTAACGCACTTCTCACAGGAAAACAATGTGCTAGGTGCTCCTGCTTCAAACATGGATGGTTTTCCTTTGAGAAATACCTGTGTTTCTTCAACTTAGCCAAGTAGGGCTATTTGGAATAAAATGAGCCTTTTTGACCTTGAAAACTGTGAATTGCAGGAATTACTCTTCTCAAGCTCCAATTCAACTCTCAAAGGGAAACATTGTGCTAGATGCTAGAGCTTCTACCATGCATAATTTTCTTTAAAGAATAGCCCTAATGGACCAAACGCAGCCTATCTCCCCCTGCAAACACCTAAGATTCTTGAAGAATTCCTTTCAAAACTAACACAGTTCTCACAGGAAAACAAGTGCCTCTAACATGGATGGTTTTCTTTTGACAGATACATGTGTTTCTTCAACTTAGCTGCCTAGGCCTATTTGAAATGAGGTGAGCCTCCTCCTTTGAATATTGACATTTGCAGGGTGCATTGCTTTCAAAAACTAAATGAATTCTCATAGGTAAGCACTGTGCTAGATGTGGAAGTTTCTAATATTGATGGAATTCTTTGCATACATGCATGTGAATCTTCAATTCACCCAAATAGGTCTATTTCGAGTAAGCACATGCTCTCTCCACCTTGAAACGCCTAGGTGGCAGTAAGTATTCCTTTCAAAAATAACTCAAGTCTCAAAGGGAAACAACGTGCTAAATGCAAATGCTTCCATCACAGACGGTTTCCTTTTGAGAGGTCCATGTGTTACATCTCCTTAGGGGAATAGGCCTGTTTGGAGCAAAATGATCCTTTCTCCACTTTGAAAACTATGATTTGCAGGACGTATTCCTTTCAAAATGTAACTCCAGTCTCACAAGGAAACAGAGTGGTAGATTCTTTGCATCTAACACAGATTTTGTTCTTTCGAGATACACACATGATTCATCAACTTCCTTGAACTGGCCTATTTGCAAGAAAATGAGAATTTCTCCACCTTGAAAAGTATCAATTGCAGGAGTTATCCTTCCAAAACCTTTGGGAAGTCTCACAGGAAAACAATGTGGTTGCAACTCCTGCTTCTATCTAGATGGTTTTCTTTCTAGGAATGCATGTGTTTCATCAACTGAGTTGACTAGGAACACAATGAGCCTATGTCCAGCTTGAAAAGTATGATTAGCAGGATGTATTCCTTTCAAAAACTAACTCAATTCTCAAAGGCCAACAATGTGCTACAAGCTGCGGCTTCCAATATAGGTGATTGTCTTTTTAGCTATACCTGTGTTTCTTCAACTCACCTAAATAGGCCTACTTAGTGCAAACAGAGTCTATCTGCACCTTGAAACACCTACGTGGCAGGAAATAATCCTTTCCACAATGAATCAATTCTCAAAAGAACAAGGTGCTAAATGCTGCAGTTTCTAGCATCCATGGTTTTCTTTGGGGAGGAACATGTGTTACTTCAACTCACGGGAATAGGCCTATTTGGAGCAAACACAGCCTATCTCCACTTGGACACACCAAAGTTGCAGGAAGCATTCCTTTCCAAAACTGACACAGTTCTCCCTGGAATACAATGTGTTAGATGCTCCGGCTTCTAACATACATGGTTTTCTTTGCAGAGATACATGGGTTTCTTCAACTCACCTGAATATAGAAAGGAGCAAACAGAGTCTATCTCCACCTTCACCCACCTTAGTTCCAGGAAGTATTCCTTTGGCAAACTAACCTAATTCTACAGGGAAACAATGTGGTAAAACCTCCTGGTTCTAACACAGATGATTGACTTTCAAGAGATACATGTGATTCTTCAAGTTAGCTGCATAGGCCTCTTTGGAACAAAATGAGTCTTTCTCCACCTAGAAAATACTGATTCGCAGGAATTATTCCTTTCTAAACCATATTCAATTCTCGTAGGGAAAAAAGGTGCTAGATGCTGCATCTTGTTAAACAGATATTTTTATTTGAAGAGACTGATGTCTTCCTTCAACTCAATGGAAAATGCCTTGTTGGAGCCAACGGCATCTATCTGCACCTTGAAACACCGAAGATGCAGGAAGTTTTTCTCTCAAAACTAGCTCAATTCTCTCAGGAAAAGAATGTGCTAGATGCTCCTGCATTGAACAATGAAGGATTTCCTCGAGAGACACATGTGTTTCATCACCTCCCCTGAATAGGCCTATTTGAAGCACCAGGAGACTTTCTCCCCTTTGAAAACTTTCCTTTGCAGGACATTTTCCTTTCAAAACATAACACAAGTCTCACATGTAAAAAAGGTGCTAGATGCTCCTGCTGCTAACACAGGTGTTTTTCATTTGAGGGATACATGGGTTCCTTCAACTTAGCTGAATAGGCCTATTTGCAACCAAATGAGTGCTTTTCCACCTCGAAAACAATTTTTACTGGAAATCTTCCTTTCACAAGTAACTCAATTCTCAGAGGAATACAATGTGCTAGATGCTACCTTTCTACCACATTTGGTTTTCTTTGGAGAGTTACATGCGTTTCTTCCCCTCACTTGAATAGGCTTATTTGGAGCAAAAAGTGCCCATCTCCACCTTGAATCACCTAATTTTCACGAAGTATTTCTTTCCAAAGTTAACTCAGTTATCACAGAGAAACAATGTGCTGCTAGCTTCTGCTTCTACAGAGATGGATTTCCTTCGAGAGATACATGTGTTTCTTGAAGTAAGATGAATTGGTGGATCTGCAGCCAAATGAGCCTTTTCCATCTGGAAAACTTTGGTTCGCAGGAAGTACTCCTTTCAAAAACTTTCTGAGTGTCACGGGATAACAATGTGCTCGAGGCGGCAGCCACTTTCATAGCTGGTTTTCTTTGGAGAGATACATATGGTTCTTCAACTCAGGTGAATAGGCCTATTTGGAGGAAACTGAGGCTATGTCCACCTTAAAAGACCATGGTTGCAAGAAGTATTCTTTTCCTAAACTAACGCACTTCTCACAGGAAAACAATGTGCTAGGTGCTCCTGCTTCAAACATGGATGGTTTTCCTTTGAGAAATACCTGTGTTTCTTCAACTTAGCCAAGTAGGGCTATTTGGAATAAAATGAGCCTTTTTGACCTTGAAAACTGTGAATTGCAGGAATTACTCTTCTCAAGCTCCAATTCAACTCTCAAAGGGAAACATTGTGCTAGATGCTAGAGCTTCTACCATGCATAATTTTCTTTAAAGAATAGCCCTAATGGACCAAACGCAGCCTATCTCCCCCTGCAAACACCTAAGATTCTTGAAGAATTCCTTTCAAAACTAACACAGTTCTCACAGGAAAACATGTGCCTCTAACATGGATGGTTTTCTTTTGACAGATACATGTGTTTCTTCAACTTAGCTGACTAGGCGTATTTGAAATGAGGTGAGCCTCCTCCTTTGAATATTGACATTTGCAGGGTGCATTGCTTTCAAAAACTAAATGAATTCTCATAGGGAAGCACTGTGCTAGATGTGGCAGTTTCTAATATTGATGGAATTCTTTGCATACATGCATGTGAATCTTCAATTCACCCAAATAGGTCTATTTCGAGTAAGCACATGCTCTGTCCACCTTGAAACGCCTAGGTGGCAGTAAGTATTCCTTTCAAAAATAACTCAAGTCTCAAAGGGAAACAACGTGCTAAATGCAAATGCTTCCATCACAGACGGTTTCCTTTTGAGAGGTCCATGTGTTACATCTCCTTAGGGGAATAGGCCTGTTTGGAGCAAAATGATCCTTTCTCCACTTTGAAAACTATGATTTGCAGGACGTATTCCTTTCAAAATGTAACTCCAGTCTCACAAGGAAACAGAGTGGTAGATTCTTTGCATCTAACACAGATTTTGTTCTTTCGAGATACACACATGATTCATCAACTTCCTTGAACTGGCATATTTGCAAGAAAATGAGAATTTCTCCACCTTGAAAAGTATCAATTGCAGGAGTTATCCTTCCAAAACCTTTGGGAAGTCTCACAGGAAAACAATGTGGTTGCAACTCCTGCTTCTATCTAGATGGTTTTCTTTCTAGGAATGCATGTGTTTCATCAACTGAGTTGACTAGGAACACAATGAGCCTATGTCCAGCTTGAAAACTATGATTAGCAGGATGTATTCCTTTCAAAAACTAACTCAATTCTCAAAGGCCAACAATGTGCTACAAGCTGCGGCTTCCAATATAGGTGATTGTCTTTTTAGCTATACCTGTGTTTCTTCAACTCACCTAAATAGGCCTACTTAGTGCAAACAGAGTCTATCTGCACCTTGAAACACCTACGTGGCAGGAAATAATCCTTTCCAAAATGAATCAATTCTCAAAAGAACAAGGTGCTAAATGCTGCAGTTTCTAGCATCCATGGTTTTCTTTGGGGAGGAACATGTGTTACTTCAACTCAGCTGAATAGGCCTATTTGGAGCAAACACAGCCTATCTCCACTTGGACACACCAAAGTTGCAGGAAGCATTCCTTTCCAAAACTGACACAGTTCTCCCTGGAATACAATGTGTTAGATGCTCCGGCTTCTAACATATATGGTTTTCTTTGCAGAGATACATGGGTTTCTTCAACTCAGCTGAATATACTTGAAAGGAGCAAACAGAGTCTATCTCCACTTTCACCCACCTTAGTTCCAGGAAGTATTCCTTTGGCAAACTAACCTAATTCTACAGGGAAACCATGTGGTAAAACCTCCTGGTTCTAACACAGATGATTGACTTTCAAGAGATACATGTGATTCTTCAAGTTAGCTGCATAGGCCTCTTTGGAACAAAATGAGTCTTTCTCCACCTAGAAAATACTGATTCGCAGGAATTATTCCTTTCTAAACCATATTCAATTCTCGTAGGGAAAAAAGGTGCTAGATGCTGCATCTTGTTAAACAGATATTTTTATTTGAAGAGACTGATGTCTTCCTTCATCTCAATGGAAAATGCCTAGTTGGAGCCAACGGCATCTATCTGCACCTTGAAACACCGAAGTTGCAGGAAGTTTTTCTCTCAAAACTAGCTCAATTCTCTCAGGAAAAGAATGTGCTAGATGCTCCTGCATTGAACAATGAAGGATTTCCTCGAGAGACACATGTGTTTCATCACCTCCCCTGAATAGGCCTATTTGAAGCACCAGGAGACTTTCTCCCCTTTGAAAACTTTCCTTTGCAGGACATTTTCCTTTCAAAACATAACACAAGTCTCACATGTAAAAAAGGTGCTAGATGCTCCTGCTGCTAACACAGGTGTTTTTAATTTGAGGGATACATGGGTTCCTTCAACTTAGCTGAATAGGCCTATTTGCAACCAAATGAGTGCTTTTCCACCTGGAAAACAATTTTTACTGGAAATCTTCCTTTCACAAGTAACTCAATTCTCAGAGGAATACAATGTGCTGGATGCTACCTTTCTACCACATTTGGTTTTCTTTGGAGAGTTACATGCTTTTCTTCCCCTCACTTGAATAGGCTTATTTGGAGCAAAAAGTGCCCATCTCCACCTTGAATCACCTAATTTTCACGAAGTATTTCTTTCCAAAGTTAACTCAGTTATCACAGAGAAACAATGTGCTGCTAGCTTCTGCTTCTACAGAGATGGATTTCCTTCGAGAGATACATGTGTTTCTTGAAGTAAGATGAATTGGTGGATCTGCAGCCAAATGAGCCTTTTCCATCTGGAAAACTTTGGTTCGCAGGAAGTACTCCTTTCAAAAACTTTCTGAGTGTCACGGAATAACAATGTGCTCGAGGCGCCAGCCACTTTCATAGCTGGTTTTCTTTGGAGAGATACATATGGTTCTTCAACTCAGGTGAATAGGCCTATTTGGAGGAAACTGAGGCTATGTCCACCTTAAAAGACCATGGTTGCAAGAAGTATTCTTTTCGTAAACTAACGCACTTCTCACAGGAAAAGAATGTGCTCGGTGCTCCTGCTTCAAACATGGATGGTTTTCCTTTGAGAAATACCTGTGTTTCTTCAACTTAGTCAAGTAGGGCTATTTGGAATAAAATGAGCCTTTTTGACCTTGAAAACTGTGAATTGCAGGAATTACTCTTCTCAAGCTCCAATTCAACTCTCAAAGGGAAACATTGTGCTAGATGCTAGAGCTTCTACCATGCATACTTATCTTTTAGAGTATAGCCCTAATGGACCAAACGCAGCCTATCTCCCCCTGCAAACACCTAAGATTCTTGAAGAATTCCTTTCAAAACTAACACAGTTCTCACAGGAAAACATGTGCCTCTAACATGGATGGTTTTCTTTTGACAGATACATGTGTTTCTTCAACTTAGCAGACTAGGCCTATTTGAAATGAGGTAAGCCTCCTCCTTTGAATATTGACATTTGCAGGGTGCATTGCTTTCAAAAACTAAATGAATTCTCATAGGGAAGCACTGTGCTAGATGTGGAAGTTTCTAATATTGATGGAATTCTTTGCATACATGCATGTGAATCTTCAATTCACCCAAATAGGTCTATTTCGAGTAAGCACATGCTCTCTCCACCTTGAAACGCCTAGGTGGCAGTAAGTATTCCTTTCAAAAATAACTCAAGTCTCAAAGGGAAACAACGTGCTAAATGCAAATGCTTCCATCACAGACGGTTTCCTTTTGAGAGGTCCATGTGTTACATCTCCTTAGGGGAATAGGCCTGTTTGGAGCAAAATGATCCTTTCTCCACTTTGAAAACTATGATTTGCAGGACGTATTCCTTTCAAGATGTAACTCCAGTCTCACAAGGAAACAGAGTGGTAGATTCTTTGCATCTAACACAGATTTTGTTCTTTCGAGATACACACATGATTCATCAACTTCCTGGAACTGGCCTATTTGCAAGAAAATGAGAATTTCTCCACCTTGAAAAGTATCAATTGCAGGAGTTATCCTTCCAAAACCTTTGGGAAGTCTCACAGGAAAACAATGTGGTTGCAACTCCTGCTTCTATCTAGATGGTTTTCTTTCTAGGAATGCATGTGTTTCATCAACTGAGTTGACTAGGAACACAATGAGCCTATGTCCAGCTTGAAAACTATGATTAGCAGGATGTATTCCTTTCAAAAATTAACTCAATTCTCAAAGGCCAACAATGTGCTACAAGCTGCGGCTTCCAATATAGGTGATTGTCTTTTTAGCTATACCTGTGTTTCTTCAACTCACCTAAATAGGCCTACTTAGTGCAAACAGAGTCTATCTGCACCTTGAAACACCTACGTGGCAGGAAATAATCCTTTCCACAATGAATCAATTCTCAAAAGAACAAGGTGCTAAATGCTGCAGTTTCTAGCATCCATGGTTTTCTTTGGGGAGGAACATGTGTTACTTCAACTCAGCTGAATAGGCCTATTTGGAGCAAACACAGCCTATCTCCACTTGGACACACCAAAGTTGCAGGAAGCATTCCTTTCCAAAACTGACACAGTTCTCCCTGGAATACAAAGTGTTAGATGCTCCGGCTTCTAACATACATGGTTTTCTTTGCAGAGATACATGGGTTTCTTCAACTCACCTGAATATAGAAAGGAGCAAACAGAGTCTATCTCCACCTTCACCCACCTTAGTTCCAGGAAGTATTCCTTTGGCAAACTAACCTAATTCTACAGGGAAACAATGTGGTAAAACCTCCTGGTTCTAACACAGATGATTGACTTTCAAGAGATACATGTGATTCTTCAAGTTAGCTGCATAGGCCTCTTTGGAACAAAATGAGTCTTTCTCCACCTAGAAAATACTGATTCGCAGGAATTATTCCTTTCTAAACCATATTCAATTCTCGTAGGGAAAAAAGGTGCTAGATGCTGCATCTTGTTAAACAGATATTTTTATTTGAAGAGACAGATGTCTTCCTTCAACTCAATGGAAAATGCCTTGTTGGAGCCAACGGCATCTATCTGCACCTTGAAACACCGAAGTTGCAGGAAGTTTTTCTCTCAACACTAGCTCAATTCTCTCAGGAAAAGAATGTGCTAGATGCTCCTGCATTGAACAATGAAGGATTTCCTCGAGAGACACATGTGTTTCATCACCTCCCCTGAATAGGCCTATTTGAAGCACCAGGAGACTTTCTCCCCTTTGAAAACTTTCCTTTGCAGGACATTTTCCTTTCAAAACATAACACAAGTCTCACATGTAAAAAAGGTGCTAGATGCTCCTGCTGCTAACACAGGTGTTTTTCATTTGAGGGATACATGGGTTCCTTCAACTTAGCTGAATAGGCCTATTTGCAACCAAATGAGTGCTTTTCCACCTCGAAAACAATTTTTACTGGAAATCTTCCTTTCACAAGTAACTCAATTCTCAGAGGAATACAATGTGCTGGATGCTACCTTTCTACCACATTTGGTTTTCTTTGGAGAGTTACATGCGTTTCTTCCCCTCACTTGAATAGGCTTATTTGGAGCAAAAAGTGCCCATCTCCACCTTGAATCACCTAATTTTCACGAAGTATTTCTTTCCAAAGTTAACTCAGTTATCACAGAGAAACAATGTGCTGCTAGCTTCTGCTTCTAGAGAGATGGATTTCCTTCGAGAGATACATGTGTTTCTTGAAGTAAGATGAATTGGTGGATCTGCAGCCAAATGAGCCTTTTCCATCTGGAAAACTTTGGTTCGCAAGACGTACTCCTTTCAAAAACTTTCTGAGTGTCACGGGATAACAATGTGCTCGAGGCGGCAGCCACTTTCATAGCTGGTTTTCTTTGGAAAGATACATATGGTTCTTCAACTCAGGTGAATAGGCCTATTTAGAGGAAACTGAGGCTATGTCCACCTTAAAAGACCATGGTTGCAAGAAGTATTCTTTTCCTAAACTAACGCACTTCTCACAGGAAAACAATGTGCTCGGTGCTCCTGCTTCAAACATGGATGGTTTTCCTTTGAGAAATACCTGTGTTTCTTCAATTTAGCCAAGTAGGGCTATTTGGAATAAAATGAGCCTTTTTGACCTTGAAAACTGTGAATTGCAGGAATTACTCTTCTCAAGCTCCAATTCAACTCTCAAAGGGAAACATTGTGCTAGATGCTAGAGCTTCTACCATGCATACTTATCTTTTAGAGTATAGCCCTAATGGACCAAACGCAGCCTATCTCCCCCTGCAAACACCTAAGATTCTTGAAGAATTCCTTTCAAAACTAACACAGTTCTCACAGGAAAACATGTGCCTCTAACATGGATGGTTTTCTTTTGACAGATACATGTGTTTCTTCAACTTAGCAGACTAGGCCTATTTGAAATGAGGTGAGCCTCCTCCTTTGAATATTGACATTTGCAGGGTGCATTGCTTTCAAAAACTAAATGAATTCTCATAGGGAAGCACAGTGCTAGATGTGGAAGTTTCTAATATTGATGGAATTCTTTGCATACATGCATGTGAATCTTCAATTCACCCAAATAGGTCTATTTCGAGTAAGCACATGCTCTCTCCACCTTGAAACGCCTAGGTGGCAGTAAGTATTCCTTTCAAAAATAACTCAAGTCTCAAAGGGAAACAACGTGCTAAATGCAAATGCTTCCATCACAGACGGTTTCCTTTTGAGAGGTCCATGTGTTACATCTCCTTAGGGGAATAGGCCTGTTTGGAGCAAAATGATCCTTTCTCCACTTTGAAAACTATGATTTGCAGGACGTATTCCTTTCAAGATGTAACTCCAGTCTCACAAGGAAACAGAGTGGTAGATTCTTTGCATCTAACACAGATTTTGTTCTTTCGAGATACACACATGATTCATCAACTTCCTTGAACTGGCCTATTTGCAAGAAAATGAGACTTTCTCCACCTTGAAAAGTATCAATTGCAGGAGTTATCCTTCCAAAACCTTTGGGAAGTCTCACAGGAAAACAATGTGGTTGCAACTCCTGCTTCTATCTAGATGGTTTTCTTTCTAGGAATGCATGTGTATCATCAACTGAGTTGACTAGGAACACAATGAGCCTATGTCCAGCTTGAAAACTATGATTAGCAGGATGTATTCCTTTCAAAAACTAACTCAATTCTCAAAGGCCAACAATGTGCTACAAGCTGCGGCTTCCAATATAGGTGATTGTCTTTTTAGCTATACCTGTGTTTCTTCAACTCACCTAAATAGGCCTACTTAGTGCAAACAGAGTCTATCTGCACCTTGAAACACCTACGTGGCAGGAAATAATCCTTTCCACAATGAATCAATTCTCAAAAGAACAAGGTGCTAAATGCTGCAGTTTCTAGCATCCATGGTTTTCTTTGGGGAGGAACATGTGTTACTTCAACTCACCTGAATAGGCCTATTTGGAGCAAACACAGCCTATCTCCACTTGGACACACCAAAGTTGCAGGAAGCATTCCTTTCCAAAACTGACACAGTTCTCCCTGGAATACAATGTGTTAGATGCTCCGGCTTCTAACATACATGGTTTTCTTTGCAGAGATACATGGGTTTCTTCAACTCACCTGAATATAGAAAGGAGCAAACAGAGTCTATCTCCACCTTCACCCACCTTAGTTCCAGGAAGTATTCCTTTGGCAAACTAACCTAATTCTACAGGGAAACAATGTGGTAAAACCTCCTGGTTCTAACACAGATGATTGACTTTCAAGAGATACATGTGATTCTTCAAGTTAGCTGCATAGGCCTCTTTGGAACAAAATGAGTCTTTCTCCACCTAGAAAATACTGATTCGCAGGAATTATTCCTTTCTAAACCATATTCAGTTCTCGTAGGGAAAAAAGGTGCTAGATGCTGCATCTTGTTAAACAGATATTTTTATTTGAAGAGACAGATGTCTTCCTTCAACTCAATGGAAAATGCCTAGTTGGAGCCAACGGCATCTATCTGCACCTTGAAACACCGAAGTTGCAGGAAGTTTTTCTCTCAAAACTAGCTCAATTCTCTCAGGAAAAGAATGTGCTAGATGCTCCTGCATTGAACAATGAAGGATTTCCTCGAGAGACACATGTGTTTCATCACCTCCCCTGAATAGGCCTATTTGAAGCACCAGGAGACTTTCTCCCCTTTGAAAACTTTCCTTTGCAGGACATTTTCCTTTCAAAACATAACACAAGTCTCACATGTAAAAAAGGTGCTAGATGCTCCTGCTGCTAACACAGGTGTTTTTCATTGGAGGGATACATGGGTTCCTTCAACTTAGCTGAATAGGCCTATTTGCAACCAAATGAGTGCTTTTCCACCTCGAAAACAATTTTTACTGGAAATCTTCCTTTCACAAGTAACTCAATTCTCAGAGGAATACAATGTGCTAGATGCTACCTTTCTACCACATTTGGTTTTCTTTGGAGAGTTACATGCGTTTCTTCCCCTCACTTGAATAGGCTTATTTGGAGCAAAAAGTGCCCATCTCCACCTTGAATCACCTAATTTTCACGAAGTATTTCTTTCCAAAGTTAACTCAGTTATCACAGAGAAACAATGTGCTGCTAGCTTCTGCTTCTACAGAGATGGATTTCCTTCGAGAGATACATGTGTTTCTTGAAGTAAGATGAATTGGTGGATCTGCAGCCAAATGAGCCTTTTCCATCTGGAAAACTTTGGTTCGCAGGAAGTACTCCTTTCAAAAACTTTCTGAGTGTCACGGGATAACAATGTGCTCGAGGCGGCAGCCACTTTCATAGCTGGTTTTCTTTGGAGAGATACATATGGTTCTTCAACTCAGGTGAATAGGCCTATTTGGAGGAAACTGAGGCTATGTCCACCTTAAAAGACCATGGTTGCAAGAAGTATTCTTTTCCTAAACTAACGCACTTCTCACAGGAAAACAATGTGCTCGGTGCTCCTGCTTCAAACATGGATGGTTTTCCTTTGAGAAATACCTGTGTTTCTTCAACTTAGTCAAGTAGGGCTATTTGGAATAAAATGAGCCTTTTTGACCTTGAAAACTGTGAATTGCAGGAATTACTCTTCTCAAGCTCCAATTCAACTCTCAAAGGGAAACATTGTGCTAGATGCTAGAGCTTCTACCATGCATACTTTTCTTTTAGAGAATAGCCCTAGTGGACCAAAAGCAGCCTATCTCCCCCTGCAAACACCTAAGATTCTTGAAGCATTCCTTTCAAAAACTAACACAGTTCTCACAGGAAAACATGTGCCTCTAACATGGATGGTTTTCCTTTGACAGATACATGTGTTTCTTCAACTTAGCTGACTAGGCCTATTTGAAATGAGGTGAGCCGACTACTTTGAATATTGACATTTGCAGGGTGCATTGCTTTCAAAAACTAAATGAATTCTCATAGGGAAGCACTGTGCTAGATGTGGAAGTTTCTAACATTGATGGAATTCTTTGCATACATGCATGTGAATCTTCAATTCACCCAAATAGGTCTATTTCGAGTAAGCACATGCTCTCTCCACCTTGAAACGCCTAGGTGGCAGTAAGTATTCCTTTCAAAAATAACTCAAGTCTCAAAGGGAAACAACGTGCTAAATGCAAATGCTTCCATCACAGACGGTTTCCTTTTGAGAGGTCCATGTGTTACATCTCCTTAGGGGAATAGGCCTGTTTGGAGCAAAATGATCCTTTCTCCACTTTGAAAACTATGATTTGCAGGACGTATTCCTTTCAAAATGTAACTCCAGTCTCACAAGGAAACAGAGTGGTAGATTCTTTGCATCTAACACAGATTTTGTTCTTTCGAGATACACACATGATTCATCAACTTCCTTGAAGTGGCCTATTTGCAAGAAAATGAGAATTTCTCCACCTTGAAAAGTATCAATTGCAGGAGTTATCCTTCCAAAACCTTTGGGAAGTCTCACAGGAAAACAATGTGGTTGCAACCTCTGCTTCTATCTAGATGGTTTTCTTTCTAGGAATGCATGTGTTTCATCAACTGAGTTGACTAGGAACACAATGAGCCTATGTCCAGCTTGAAAACTATGATTAGCAGGATGTATTCCTTTCAAAAACTAACTCAATTCTCAAAGGCCAACAATGTGCTACAAGCTGCAGCTTCCAATATAGGTGATTGTCTTTTTAGCTATACCTGTGTTTCTTCAACTCACCTAAATAGGCCTACTTAGTGCAAACAGAGTCTATCTGCACCTTGAAACACCTACGTGGCAGGAAATAATCCTTTCCAAAATGAATCAATTCTCAAAAGAACAAGGTGCTAAATGCTGCAGTTTCTAGCATCCATGGTTTTCTTTGGGGAGGAACATGTGTTACTTCAACTCACCTGAATAGGCCTATTTGGAGCAAACACAGCCTATCTCCACTTGGACACACCAAAGTTGCAGGAAGCATTCCTTTCCAAAACTGACACAGTTCTCCCTGGAATACAATGTGTTAGATGCTCCGGCTTCTAACATACATGGTTTTCTTTGCAGAGATACATGGGTTTCTTCAACTCACCTGAATATAGAAAGGAGCAAACAGAGTCTATCTCCACCTTCACCCACCTTAGTTCCAGGAAGTATTCCTTTGGCAAACTAACCTAATTCTACAGGGAAACAATGTGGTAAAACCTCCTGGTTCTAACACAGATGATTGACTTTCAAGAGATACATGTGATTCTTCAAGTTAGCTGCATAGGCCTCTTTGGAACAAAATGAGTCCTTCTCCACCTAGAAAATACTGATTCGCAGGAATTATTCCTTTCTAAACCATATTCAATTCTCGTAGGGAAAAAAGGTGCTAGATGCTGCATCTTGTTAAACAGATATTTTTATTTGAAGAGACAGATGTCTTCCTTCAACTCAATGGAAAATGCCTAGTTGGAGCCAACGGCATCTATCTGCACCTTGAAACACCGAAGTTGCAGGAAGTTTTTCTCTCAACACTAGCTCAATTCTCTCAGGAAAAGAATGTGCTAGATGCTCCTGCATTGAACAATGAAGGATTTCCTCGAGAGACACATGTGTTTCATCACCTCCCCTGAATAGGCCTATTTGAAGCACCAGGAGACTTTCTCCCCTTTGAAAACTTTCCTTTGCAGGACATTTTCCTTTCAAAACATAACACAAGTCTCACATGTAAAAAAGGTGCTAGATGCTCCTGCTGCTAACACAGGTGTTTTTCATTTGAGGGATACATGGGTTCCTTCAACTTAGCTGAATAGGCCTATTTGCAACCAAATGAGTGCTTTTCCACCTGGAAAACAATTTTTACTGGAAATCTTCCTTTCACAAGTAACTCAATTCTCAGAGGAATACAATGTGCTGGATGCTACCTTTCTACCACATTTGGTTTTCTTTGGAGAGTTACATGCGTTTCTTCCCCTCACTTGAATAGGCTTATTTGGAGCAAAAAGTGCCCATCTCCACCTTGAATCACCTAATTTTCACGAAGTATTTCTTTCCAAAGTTAACTCAGTTATCACAGAGAAACAATGTGCTGCTAGCTTCTGCTTCTAGAGAGATGGATTTCCTTCGAGAGATACATGTGTTTCTTGAAGTAAGATGAATTGGTGGATCTGCAGCCAAATGAGCCTTTTCCATCTGGAAAACTTTGGTTCGCAAGACGTACTCCTTTCAAAAACTTTCTGAGTGTCACGGGATAACAATGTGCTCGAGGCGGCAGCCACTTTCATAGCTGGTTTTCTTTGGAGAGATACATATGGTTCTTCAACTCAGGTGAATAGGCCTATTTAGAGGAAACTGAGGCTATGTCCACCTTAAAAGACCATGGTTGCAAGAAGTATTCTTTTCCTAAACTAACGCACTTCTCACAGGAAAACAATGTGCTCGGTGCTCCTGCTTCAAACATGGATGGTTTTCCTTTGAGAAATACCTGTGTTTCTTCAATTTAGCCAAGTAGGGCTATTTGGAATAAAATGAGCCTTTTTGACCTTGAAAACTGTGAATTGCAGGAATTACTCTTCTCAAGCTCCAATTCAACTCTCAAAGGGAAACATTGTGCTAGATGCTAGAGCTTCTACCATGCATACTTATCTTTTAGAGTATAGCCCTAATGGACCAAACGCAGCCTATCTCCCCCTGCAAACACCTAAGATTCTTGAAGAATTCCTTTCAAAACTAACACAGTTCTCACAGGAAAACATGTGCCTCTAACATGGATGGTTTTCTTTTGACAGATACATGTGTTTCTTCAACTTAGCTGACTAGGCCTATTTGAAATGAGGTGAGCCTCCTCCTTTGAATATTGACATTTGCAGGGTGCATTGCTTTCAAAAACTAAATGAATTCTCATAGGGAAGCACAGTGCTAGATGTGGAAGTTTCTAATACTGATGGAATTCTTTGCATACATGCATGTGAATCTTCAATTCACCCAAATAGGTCTATTTCGAGTAAGCACATGCTCTCTCCACCTTGAAACGCCTAGGTGGCAGTAAGTATTCCTTTCAAAAATAACTCAAGTCTCAAAGGGAAACAACGTGCTAAATGCAAATGCTTCCATCACAGACGGTTTCCTTTTGAGAGGTCCATGTGTTACATCTCCTTAGGGGAATAGGCCTGTTTGGAGCAAAATGATCCTTTCTCCACTTTGAAAACTATGATTTGCAGGACGTATTCCTTTCAAGATGTAACTCCAGTCTCACAAGGAAACAGAGTGGTAGATTCTTTGCATCTAACACAGATTTTGTTCTTTCGAGATACACACATGATTCATCAACTTCCTTGAACTGGCCTATTTGCAAGAAAATGAGACTTTCTCCACCTTGAAAAGTATCAATTGCAGGAGTTATCCTTCCAAAACCTTTGGGAAGTCTCACAGGAAAACAATGTGGTTGCAACTCCTGCTTCTATCTAGATGGTTTTCTTTCTAGGAATGCATGTGTATCATCAACTGAGTTGACTAGGAACACAATGAGCCTATGTCCAGCTTGAAAACTATGATTAGCAGGATGTATTCCTTTCAAAAACTAACTCAATTCTCAAAGGCCAACAATGTGCTACAAGCTGCGGCTTCCAATATAGGTGATTGTCTTTTTAGCTATACCTGTGTTTCTTCAACTCACCTAAATAGGCCTACTTAGTGCAAACAGAGTCTATCTGCACCTTGAAACACCTACGTGGCAGGAAATAATCCTTTCCAAAATGAATCAATTCTCAAAAGAACAAGGTGCTAAATGCTGCAGTTTCTAGCATCCATGGTTTTCTTTGGGGAGGAACATGTGTTACTTCAACTCACCTGAATAGGCCTATTTGGAGCAAACACAGCCTATCTCCACTTGGACACACCAAAGTTGCAGGAAGCATTCCTTTCCAAAACTGACACAGTTCTCCCTGGAATACAATGTGTTAGATGCTCCGGCTTCTAACATACATGGTTTTCTTTGCAGAGATACATGGGTTTCTTCAACTCACCTGAATATAGAAAGGAGCAAACAGAGTCTATCTCCACCTTCACCCACCTTAGTTCCAGGAAGTATTCCTTTGGCAAACTAACCTAATTCTACAGGGAAACAATGTGGTAAAACCTTCTGGTTCTAACACAGATGATTGACTTTCAAGAGATACATGTGATTCTTCAAGTTAGCTGCATAGGCCTCTTTGGAACAAAATGAGTCTTTCTCCACCTAGAAAATACTTATTCGCATGAATTATTCCTTTCTAAACCATATTCAGTTCTCGTAGGGAAAAAAGGTGCTAGATGCTGCATCTTGTTAAACAGATATTTTTATTTGAAGAGACAGATGTCTTCCTTCAACTCAATGGAAAATGCCTAGTTGGAGCCAACGGCATCTATCTGCACCTTGAAACACCGAAGTTGCAGGAAGTTTTTCTCTCAAAACTAGCTCAATTCTCTCAGGAAAAGAATGTGCTAGATGCTCCTGCATTGAACAATGAAGGATTTCCTCGAGAGACACATGTGTTTCATCACCTCCCCTGAATAGGCCTATTTGAAGCACCAGGAGACTTTCTCCCCTTTGAAAACTTTCCTTTGCAGGACATTTTCCTTTCAAAACATAACACAAGTCTCACATGTAAAAAAGGTGCTAGATGCTCCTGCTGCTAACACAGGTGTTTTTCATTGGAGGGATACATGGGTTCCTTCAACTTAGCTGAATAGGCCTATTTGCAACCAAATGAGTGCTTTTCCACCTCGAAAACAATTTTTACTGGAAATCTTCCTTTCACAAGTAACTCAATTCTCAGAGGAATACAATGTGCTAGATGCTACCTTTCTACCACATTTGGTTTTCTTTGGAGAGTTACATGCGTTTCTTCCCCTCACTTGAATAGGCTTATTTGGAGCAAAAAGTGCCCATCTCCACCTTGAATCACCTAATTTTCACGAAGTATTTCTTTCCAAAGTTAACTCAGTTATCACAGAGAAACAATGTGCTGCTAGCTTCTGCTTCTACAGAGATGGATTTCCTTCGAGAGATACATGTGTTTCTTGAAGTAAGATGAATTGGTGGATCTGCAGCCAAATGAGCCTTTTCCATCTGGAAAACTTTGGTTCGCAGGAAGTACTCCTTTCAAAAACTTTCTGAGTGTCACGGGATAACAATGTGCTCGAGGCGGCAGCCACTTTCATAGCTGGTTTTCTTTGGAGAGATACATATGGTTCTTCAACTCAGGTGAATAGGCCTATTTGGAGGAAACTGAGGCTATGTCCACCTTAAAAGACCATGGTTGCAAGATGTATTCTTTTCCTAAACTAACGCACTTCTCACAGGAAAAGAATGTGCTCGGTGCTCCTGCTTCAAACATGGATGGTTTTCCTTTGAGAAATACCTGTGTTTCTTCAACTTAGTCAAGTAGGGCTATTTGGAATAAAATGAGCCTTTTTGACCTTGAAAACTGTGAATTGCAGGAATTACTCTTCTCAAGCTCCAATTCAACTCTCAAAGGGAAACATTGTGCTAGATGCTAGAGCTTCTACCATGCATACTTTTCTTTTAGATAATAGCCCTAATGGACCAAACGCAGCCTATCTCGCCCGGCAAACACCTAAGATTCATGAAGAATTCCTTTCAAAAACTAACACAGTTCTCACAGGAAAACCTGTGCCTCTAACATGGATGGTTTTCCTTTGACAGATACATGTGTTTCTTCAACTTAGCTGACTAGGCCTATTTGAAATGAGGTGAGCCGACTACTTTGAATATTGACATTTGCAGGGTGCATTGCTTTCAAAAACTAAATGAATTCTCATAGGGAAGCACTGTGCTAGATGTGGAAGTTTCTAACATTGATGGAATTCTTTGCATACATGCATGTGAATCTTCAATTCACCCAAATAGGTCTATTTCGAGTAAGCACATGCTCTCTCCACCTTGAAACGCCTAGGTGGCAGTAAGTATTCCTTTCAAAAATAACTCAAGTCTCAAAGGGAAACAACGTGCTAAATGCAAATGCTTCCATCACAGACGGTTTCCTTTTGAGAGGTCCATGTGTTACATCTCCTTAGGGGAATAGGCCTGTTTGGAGCAAAATGATCCTTTCTCCACTTTGAAAACTATGATTTGCAGGACGTATTCCTTTCAAAATGTAACTCCAGTCTCACAAGGAAACAGAGTGGTAGATTCTTTGCATCTAACACAGATTTTGTTCTTTCGAGATACACACATGATTCATCAACTTCCTTGAAGTGGCCTATTTGCAAGAAAATGAGAATTTCTCCACCTTGAAAAGTATCAATTGCAGGAGTTATCCTTCCAAAACCTTTGGGAAGTCTCACAGGAAAACAATGTGGTTGCAACTCCTGCTTCTATCTAGATGGTTTTCTTTCTAGGAATGCATGTGTTTCATCAACTGAGTTGACTAGGAACACAATGAGCCTATGTCCAGCTTGAAAACTATGATTAGCAGGATGTATTCCTTTCAAAAACTAACTCAATTCTCAAAGGCCAACAATGTGCTACAAGCTGCAGCTTCCAATATAGGTGATTGTCTTTTTAGCTATACCTGTGTTTCTTCAACTCACCTAAATAGGCCTACTTAGTGCAAACAGAGTCTATCTGCACCTTGAAACACCTACGTGGCAGGAAATAATCCT
This sequence comes from Castor canadensis, assembly GCF_047511655.1. Lineage (NCBI taxonomy): Eukaryota > Metazoa > Chordata > Mammalia > Rodentia > Castoridae > Castor > Castor canadensis. Next base: position 23,111,363 of record NC_133403.1, read on the forward strand.
TTCCAAAATGAATCAATTCTCAAAAGAACAAGGTGCTAAATGCTGCAGTTTCTAGCATCCATGGTTTTCTTTGGGGAGGAACATGTGTTACTTCAACTCACCTGAATAGGCCTATTTGGAGCAAACACAGCCTATCTCCACTTGGACACACCAAAGTTGCAGGAAGCATTCCTTTCCAAAACTGACACAGTTCTCCCTGGAATACAATGTGTTAGATGCTCCGGCTTCTAACATACATGGTTTTCTTTGCAGAGATACATGGGTTTCTTCAACTCACCTGAATATAGAAAGGAGCAAACAGAGTCTATCTCCACCTTCACCCACCTTAGTTCCAGGAAGTATTCCTTTGGCAAACTAACCTAATTCTACAGGGAAACAATGTGGTAAAACCTCCTGGTTCTAACACAGATGATTGACTTTCAAGAGATACATGTGATTCTTCAAGTTAGCTGCATAGGCCTCTTTGGAACAAAATGAGTCTTTCTCCACCTAGAAAATACTGATTCGCAGGAATTATTCCTTTCTAAACCATATTCAATTCTCGTAGGGAAAAAAGGTGCTAGATGCTGCATCTTGTTAAACAGATATTTTTATTTGAAGAGACAGATGTCTTCCTTCAACTCAATGGAAAATGCCTAGTTGGAGCCAACGGCATCTATCTGCACCTTGAAACACCGAAGTTGCAGGAAGTTTTTCTCTCAAAACTAGCTCAATTCTCTCAGGAAAAGAATGTGCTAGATGCTCCTGCATTGAACAATGAAGGATTTCCTCGAGAGACACATGTGTTTCATCACCTCCCCTGAATAGGCCTATTTGAAGCACCAGGAGACTTTCTCCCCTTTGAAAACTTTCCTTTGCAGGACATTTTCCTTTCAAAACATAACACAAGTCTCACATGTAAAAAAGGTGCTAGATGCTCCTGCTGCTAACACAGGTGTTTTTCATTTGAGGGATACATGGGTTCCTTCAACTTAGCTGAATAGGCCTATTTGCAACCAAATGAGTGCTTTTCCACCTCGAAAACAATTTTTACTGGAAATCTTCCTTTCACAAGTAACTCAATTCTCAGAGGAATACAATGTGCTAGATGCTACCTTTCTACCACATTTGGTTTTCTTTGGAGAGTTACATGCGTTTCTTCCCCTCACTTGAATAGGCTTATTTGGAGCAAAAAGTGCCCATCTCCACCTTGAATCACCTAATTTTCACGAAGTATTTCTTTCCAAAGTTAACTCAGTTATCACAGAGAAACAATGTGCTGCTAGCTTCTGCTTCTACAGAGATGGATTTCCTTCGAGAGATACATGTGTTTCTTGAAGTAAGATGAATTGGTGGATCTGCAGCCAAATGAGCCTTTTCCATCTGGAAAACTTTGGTTCGCAGGAAGTACTCCTTTCAAAAACTTTCTGAGTGTCACGGGATAACAATGTGCTCGAGGCGGCAGCCACTTTCATAGCTGGTTTTCTTTGGAGAGATACATATGGTTCTTCAACTCAGGTGGATAGGCCTATTTGGAGGAAACTGAGGCTATGTCCACCTTAAAAGACCATGGTTGCAAGAAGTATTCTTTTCCTAAACTAACGCACTTCTCACAGGAAAACAATGTGCTAGGTGCTCCTGCTTCAAACATGGATGGTTTTCCTTTGAGAAATACCTGTGTTTCTTCAACTTAGTCAAGTAGGGCTATTTGGAATAAAATGAGCCTTTTTGACCTTGAAAACTGTGAATTGCAGGAATTACTCTTCTCAAGCTCCAATTCAACTCTCAAAGGGAAACATTGTGCTAGATGCTAGAGCTTCTACCATGCATACTTTTCTTTTAGAGAATAGCCCTAATGGACCAAAAGCAGCCTATCTCCCCCTGCAAACACCTAAGATTCTTGAAGCATTCCTTTCAAAAACTAACACAGTTCTCACAGGAAAACATGTGCCTCTAACATGGATGGTTTTCCTTTGACAGATACATGTGTTTCTTCAACTTAGCTGACTAGGCCTATTTGAAATGAGGTGAGCCGACTACTTTGAATATTGACATTTGCAGGGTGCATTGCTTTCAAAAACTAAATGAATTCTCATAGGGAAGCACTGTGCTAGATGTGGAAGTTTCTAACATTGATGGAATTCTTTGCATACATGCATGTGAATCTTCAATTCACCCAAATAGGTCTATTTCGAGTAAGCACATGCTCTCTCCACCTTGAAACGCCTAGGTGGCAGTAAGTATTCCTTTCAAAAATAACTCAAGTTTCAAAGGGAAACAACGTGCTAAATGCAAATGCTTCCATCACAGACGGTTTCCTTTTGAGAGGTCCATGTGTTACATCTCCTTAGGGGAATAGGCCTGTTTGGAGTAAAATGATCCTTTCTCCACTTTGAAAACTATGATTTGCAGGACGTATTCCTTTCAAAATGTAACTCCAGTCTCACAAGGAAACAGAGTGGTAGATTCTTTGCATCTAACACAGATTTTGTTCTTTCGAGATACACACATGATTCATCAACTTCCTTGAACTGGCCTATTTGCAAGAAAATGAGAATTTCTCCACCTTGAAAAGTATCAATTGCAGGAGTTATCCTTCCAAAACCTTTGGGAAGTCTCACAGGAAAACAATGTGGTTGCAACTCCTGCTTCTATCTAGATGGTTTTCTTTCTAGGAATGCATGTGTTTCATCAACTGAGTTGACTAGGAACACAATGAGCCTATGTCCAGCTTGAAAACTATGATTAGCAGGATGTATTCCTTTCAAAAACTAACTCAATTCTCAAAGGCCAACAATGTGCTACAAGCTGCGGCTTCCAATATAGGTGATTGTCTTTTTAGCTATACCTGTGTTTCTTCAACTCACCTAAATAGGCCTACTTAGTGCAAACAGAGTCTATCTGCACCTTGAAACACCTACGTGGCAGGAAATAATCCTTTCCAAAATGAATCAATTCTCAAAAGAACAAGGTGCTAAATGCTGCAGTTTCTAGCATCCATGGTTTTCTTTGGGGAGGAACATGTGTTACTTCAACTCACCTGAATAGGCCTATTTGGAGCAAACACAGCCTATCTCCACTTGGACACACCAAAGTTGCAGGAAGCATTCCTTTCCAAAACTGACACAGTTCTCCCTGGAATACAATGTGTTAGATGCTCCGGCTTCTAACATACATGGTTTTCTTTGCAGAGATACATGGGTTTCTTCAACTCACCTGAATATAGAAAGGAGCAAACAGAGTCTATCTCCACCTTCACCCACCTTAGTTCCAGGAAGTATTCCTTTGGCAAACTAACCTAATTCTACAGGGAAACAATGTGGTAAAACCTCCTGGTTCTAACACAGATGATTGACTTTCAAGAGATACATGTGATTCTTCAAGTTAGCTGCATAGGCCTCTTTGGAACAAAATGAGTCTTTCTCCACCTAGAAAATACTGATTCGCAGGAATTATTCCTTTCTAAACCATATTCAATTCTCGTAGGGAAAAAAGGTGCTAGATGCTGCATCTTGTTAAACAGATATTTTTATTTGAAGAGACAGATGTCTTCCTTCAACTCAATGGAAAATGCCTAGTTGGAGCCAACGGCATCTATCTGCACCTTGAAACACCGAAGTTGCAGGAAGTTTTTCTCTCAAAACTAGCTCAATTCTCTCAGGAAAAGAATGTGCTAGATGCTCCTGCATTGAACAATGAAGGATTTCCTCGAGAGACACATGTGTTTCATCACCTCCCCTGAATAGGCCTATTTGAAGCACCAGGAGACTTTCTCCCCTTTGAAAACTTTCCTTTGCAGGACATTTTCCTTTCAAAACATAACACAAGTCTCACATGTAAAAAAGGTGCTAGATGCTCCTGCTGCTAACACAGGTGTTTTTCATTTGAGGGATACATGGGTTCCTTCAACTTAGCTGAATAGGCCTATTTGCAACCAAATGAGTGCTTTTCCACCTCGAAAACAATTTTTACTGGAAATCTTCCTTTCACAAGTAACTCAATTCTCAGAGGAATACAATGTGCTAGATGCTACCTTTCTACCACATTTGGTTTTCTTTGGAGAGTTACATGCGTTTCTTCCCCTCACTTGAATAGGCTTATTTGGAGCAAAAAGTGCCCATCTCCACCTTGAATCACCTAATTTTCACGAAGTATTTCTTTCCAAAGTTAACTCAGTTATCACAGAGAAACAATGTGCTGCTAGCTTCTGCTTCTACAGAGATGGATTTCCTTCGAGAGATACATGTGTTTCTTGAAGTAAGATGAATTGGTGGATCTGCAGCCAAATGAGCCTTTTCCATCTGGAAAACTTTGGTTCGCAGGAAGTACTCCTTTCAAAAACTTTCTGAGTGTCACGGGATAACAATGTGCTCGAGGCGGCAGCCACTTTCATAGCTGGTTTTCTTTGGAGAGATACATATGGTTCTTCAACTCAGGTGGATAGGCCTATTTGGAGGAAACTGAGGCTATGTCCACCTTAAAAGACCATGGTTGCAAGAAGTATTCTTTTCCTAAACTAACGCACTTCTCACAGGAAAAGAATGTGCTCGGTGCTCCTGCTTCAAACATGGATGGTTTTCCTTTGAGAAATACCTGTGTTTCTTCAACTTAGTCAAGTAGGGCTATTTGGAATAAAATGAGCCTTTTTGACCTTGAAAACTGTGAATTGCAGGAATTACTCTTCTCAAGCTCCAATTCAACTCTCAAAGGGAAACATTGTGCTAGATGCTAGAGCTTCTACCATGCATACTTTTCTTTTAGAGAATAGCCCTAATGGACCAAAAGCAGCCTATCTCCCCCTGCAAACACCTAAGATTCTTGAAGCATTCCTTTCAAAAACTAACACAGTTCTCACAGGAAAACATGTGCCTCTAACATGGATGGTTTTCCTTTGACAGATACATGTGTTTCTTCAACTTAGCTGACTAGGCCTATTTGAAATGAGGTTAGCCGACTACTTTGAATATTGACATTTGCAGGGTGCATTGCTTTCAAAAACTAAATGAATTCTCATAGGGAAGCACTGTGCTAGATGTGGAAGTTTCTAATATTGATGGAATTCTTTGCATACATGCATGTGAATCTTCAATTCACCCAAATAGGTCTATTTCGAGTAAGCACATGCTCTCTCCACCTTGAAACGCCTAGGTGGCGGTAAGTATTCCTTTCAAAAATAACTCAAGTCTCAAAGGGAAACAACGTGCTAAATGCAAATGCTTCCATCACAGATGGTTTCCTTTTAAGAGGTCCATGTGTTACATCTCCTTAGGGGAATAGGCCTGTTTGGAGCAAAATGATCTTTTCTCCACTTTGAAAACTATGATTTGCAGGACGTATTCCTTTCAAAATGTAACTCCAGTCTCACAAGGAAACAGAGTGGTAGATTCTTTGCATCTAACACAGATTTTGTTCTTTCGAGATACACACATGATTCATCAACTTCCTTGAACTGGCCTATTTGCAAGAAAATGAGAATTTCTCCACCTTGAAAAGTATCAATTGCAGGAGTTATCCTTCCAAAACCTTTGGGAAGTCTCACAGGAAAACAATGTGGTTGCAACTCCTGCTTCTATCTAGATGGTTTTCTTTCTAGGAATGCATGTGTTTCATCAACTGAGTTGACTAGGAACACAATGAGCCTATGTCCAGCTTGAAAACTATGATTAGCAGGATGTATTCCTTTCAAAAACTAACTCAATTCTCAAAGGCCAACAATGTGCTACAAGCTGCGGCTTCCAATATAGGTGATTGTCTTTTTAGCTATACCTGTGTTTCTTCAACTCACCTAAATAGGCCTACTTAGTGCAAACAGAGTCTATCTGCACCTTGAAACACGTGGCAGGAAATAATCCTTTCCAAAATGAATCAATTCTCAAAAGAACAAGGTGCTAAATGCTGCAGTTTCTAGCATCCATGGTTTTCTTTGGGGAGGAACATGTGTTACTTCAACTCAGCTGAATAGGCCTATTTGGAGCAAACACAGCCTATCTCCACTTGGACACACCAAAGTTGCAGGAAGCATTCCTTTCCAAAACTGACACAGTTCTCCCTGGAATACAATGTGTTAGATGCTCCGGCTTCTAACATACATGGTTTTCTTTGCAGAGATACATGGGTTTCTTCAACTCAGCTGAATATACTTGAAAGGAGCAAACAGAGTCTATCTCCACCTTCACCCACCTTAGTTCCAGGAAGTATTCCTTTGGCAAACTAACCTAATTCTACAGGGAAACAATGTGGTAAAACCTCCTGGTTCTAACACAGATGATTGACTTTCAAGAGATACATGTGATTCTTCAAGTTAGCTGCATAGGCCTCTTTGGAACAAAATGAGTCTTTCTCCACCTAGAAAATACTGATTCGCAGGAATTATTCCTTTCTAAACCATATTCAATTCTCGTAGGGAAAAAAGGTGCTAGATGCTGCATCTTGTTAAACAGATATTTTTATTTGAAGAGACTGATGTCTTCCTTCATCTCAATGGAAAATGCCTAGTTGGAGCCAACGGCATCTATCTGCACCTTGAAACACCGAAGTTGCAGGAAGTTTTTCTCTCAAAACTAGCTCAATTCTCTCAGGAAAAGAATGTGCTAGATGCTCCTGCATTGAACAATGAAGGATTTCCTCGAGAGACACATGTGTTTCATCACCTCCCCTGAATAGGCCTATTTGAAGCACCAGGAGACTTTCTCCCCTTTGAAAACTTTCCTTTGCAGGACATTTTCCTTTCAAAACATAACACAAGTCTCACATGTAAAAAAGGTGCTAGATGCTCCTGCTGCTAACACAGGTGTTTTTCATTTGAGGGATACATGGGTTCCTTCAACTTAGCTGAATAGGCCTATTTGCAACCAAATGAGTGCTTTTCCACCTGGAAAACAATTTTTACTGGAAATCTTCCTTTCACAAGTAACTCAATTCTCAGAGGAATACAATGTGCTAGATGCTACCTTTCTACCACATTTGGTTTTCTTTGGAGAGTTACATGCGTTTCTTCCCCTCACTTGAATAGGCTTATTTGGAGCAAAAAGTGCCCATCTCCACCTTGAATCACCTAATTTTCACGAAGTATTTCTTTCCAAAGTTAACTCAGTTATCACAGAGAAACAATGTGCTGCTAGCTTCTGCTTCTACAGAGATGGATTTCCTTCGAGAGATACATGTGTTTCTTGAAGTAAGATGAATTGGTGGATCTGCAGCCAAATGAGCCTTTTCCATCTGGAAAACTTTGGTTCGCAGGAAGTACTCCTTTCAAAAACTTTCTGAGTGTCACGGGATAACAATGTGCTCGAGGCGGCAGCCACTTTCATAGCTGGTTTTCTTTGGAGAGATACATATGGTTCTTCAACTCAGGTGAATAGGCCTATTTGGAGGAAACTGAGGCTATGTCCACCTTAAAAGACCATGGTTGCAAGAAGTATTCTTTTCCTAAACTAACGCACTTCTCACAGGAAAAGAATGTGCTCGGTGCTCCTGCTTCAAACATGGATGGTTTTCCTTTGAGAAATACCTGTGTTTCTTCAACTTAGCCAAGTAGGGCTATTTGGAATAAAATGAGCCTTTTTGACCTTGAAAACTGTGAATTGCAGGAATTACTCTTCTCAAGCTCCAATTCAACTCTCAAAGGGAAACATTGTGCTAGATGCTAGAGCTTCTACCATGCATACTTTTCTTTTAGAGAATAGCCCTAATGGACCAAACGCAGCCTATCTCCCCCTGCAAACACCTAAGATTCTTGAAGAGTTCCTTTCAAAAACTAACACAGTTCTCACTGGAAAACATGTGCCTCTAACATGGATGGTTTTCCTTTGACAGATACATGTGTTTCTTCAACTTAGCTGCCTAGGCCTATTTGAAATGAGGTGAGACTCCTACTTTGAATATTGACATTTGCAGGGTGCATTGCTTTCAAAAACTAAATGAATTCTCATAGGGAAGCACTGTGCTAGATGTGGCAGTTTCTAACATTGATGGATTTCTTTGCATACATGCATGTGAATCTTCAATTCACCCAAATAGGTCTATTTCGAGTAAGCACATGCTCTCTCCACCTTGAAACGCCTAGGTGGCAGTAAGTATTCCTTTCAAAAATAACTCAAGTCTCAAAGGGAAACAACGTGCTAAATGCAAATGCTTCCATCACAGACGGTTTCCTTTTGAGAGGTCCATGTGTTACATCTCCTTAGGGGAATAGGCCTGTTTGGAGCAAAATGATCCTTTCTCCACTTTGAAAACTATGATTTGCAGGACGTATTCCTTTCAAAATGTAACTCCAGTCTCACAAGGAAACAGAGTGGTAGATTCTTTGCATCTAACACAGATTTTGTTCTTTCGAGATACACACATGATTCATCAACTTCCTTGAACTGGCCTATTTGCAAGAAAATGAGAATTTCTCCACCTTGAAAAGTATCAATTGCAGGAGTTATCCTTCCAAAACCTTTGGGAAGTCTCACAGGAAAACAATGTGGTTGCAACTCCTGCTTCTATCTAGATGGTTTTCTTTCTAGGAATGCATGTGTTTCATCAACTGAGTTGACTAGGAACACAATGAGCCTATGTCCAGCTTGAAAACTATGATTAGCAGGATGTATTCCTTTCAAAAACTAACTCAATTCTCAAAGGCCAACAATGTGCTACAAGCTGCGGCTTCCAATATAGGTGATTGTCTTTTTAGCTATACCTGTGTTTCTTCAACTCACCTAAATAGGCCTACTTAGTGCAAACAGAGTCTATCTGCACCTTGAAACACTTACGTGGCATTAAATAATCCTTTCCAAAATGAATCAATTCTCAAAAGAACAAGGTGCTAAATGCTGCAGTTTCTAGCATCCATGGTTTTCTTTGGGGAGGAACATGTGTTACTTCAACTCAGCTGAATAGGCCTATTTGGAGCAAACACAGCCTATCTCCACTTGGACACACCAAAGTTGCAGGAAGCATTCCTTTCCAAAACTGACACAGTTCTCCCTGGAATACAATGTGTTAGATGCTCCGGCTTCTAACATACATGGTTTTCTTTGCAGAGATACATGGGTTTCTTCAACTCAGCTGAATATACTTGAAAGGAGCAAACAGAGTCTATCTCCACCTTCACCCACCTTAGTTCCAGGAAGTATTCCTTTGGCAAACTAACCTAATTCTACAGGGAAACAATGTGGTAAAACCTCCTGGTTCTAACACAGATGATTGACTTTCAAGAGATACATGTGATTCTTCAAGTTAGCTGCATAGGCCTCTTTGGAACAAAATGAGTCTTTCTCCACCTAGAAAATACTGATTCGCAGGAATTATTCCTTTCTAAACCATATTCAATTCTCGTAGGGAAAAAAGGTGCTAGATGCTGCATCTTGTTAAACAGATATTTTTATTTGAAGAGACTGATGTCTTCCTTCAACTCAATGGAAAATGCCTAGTTGGAGCCAACGGCATCTATCTGCACCTTGAAACACCGAAGTTGCAGGAAGTTTTTCTCTCAAAACTAGCTCAATTCTCTCAGGAAAAGAATGTGCTAGATGCTCCTGCATTGAACAATGAAGGATTTCCTCGAGAGACACATGTGTTTCATCACCTCCCCTGAATAGGCCTATTTGAAGCACCAGGAGACTTTCTCCCCTTTGAAAACTTTCCTTTGCAGGACATTTTCCTTTCAAAACATAACACAAGTCTCACATGTAAAAAAGGTGCTAGATGCTCCTGCTGCTAACACAGGTGTTTTTCATTTGAGGGATACATGGGTTCCTTCAACTTAGCTGAATAGGCCTATTTGCAACCAAATGAGTGCTTTTCCACCTTGAAAACAATTTTTCCTGGAAATCTTCCTTTCACAAGTAACTCAATTCTCAGAGGAATACAATGTGCTAGATGCTACCTTTCTACCACATTTGGTTTTCTTTGGAGAGTTACATGCGTTTCTTCCCCTCACTTGAATAGGCTTATTTGGAGCAAAAAGTGCCCATCTCCACCTTGAATCACCTAATTTTCACGAAGTATTTCTTTCCAAAGTTAACACAGTTATCACAGAGAAACAATGTGCTGCTAGCTTCTGCTTCTACAGAGATGGATTTCCTTCGAGAGATACATGTGTTTCTTGAAGTAAGATGAATTGGTGGATCTGCAGCCAAATGAGCCTTTTCCATCTGGAAAACTTTGGTTCGCAGGAAGTACTCCTTTCAAAAACTTTCTGAGTGTCACGGGATAACAATGTGCTCGAGGCGGCAGCCACTTTCATAGCTGGTTTTCTTTGGAGAGATACATATGGTTCTTCAACTCAGGTGAATAGGCCTATTTGGAGGAAACTGAGGCTATGTCCACCTTAAAAGACCATGGTTGCAAGAAGTATTCTTTTCCTAAACTAACGCACTTCTCACAGGAAAAGAATGTGCTCGGTGCTCCTGCTTCAAACATGGATGGTTTTCCTTTGAGAAATACCTGTGTTTCTTCAACTTAGTCAAGTAGGGCTATTTGGAATAAAATGAGCCTTTTTGACCTTGAAAACTGTGAATTGCAGGAATTACTCTTCTCAAGCTCCAATTCAACTCTCAAAGGGAAACATTGTGCTAGATGCTAGAGCTTCTACCATGCATACTTTTCTTTTAGAGTATAGCCCTAATGGACCAAACGCAGCCTATCTCCCCCTGCAAACACCTAAGATTCTTGAAGAATTCCTTTCAAAACTAACACAGTTCTCACAGGAAAACATGTGCCTCTAACATGGATGGTTTTCCTTTGACAGATACATGTGTTTCTTCAACTTAGCTGACTAGGCCTATTTGAAATGAGGTTAGCCGACTACTTTGAATATTGACATTTGCAGGGTGCATTGCTTTCAAAAACTAAATGAATTCTCATAGGGAAGCACTGTGCTAGATGTGGAAGTTTCTAATATTGATGGAATTCTTTGCATACATGCATGTGAATCTTCAATTCACCCAAATAGGTCTATTTCGAGTAAGCACATGCTCTCTCCACCTTGAAACGCCTAGGTGGCAGTAAGTATTCCTTTCAAAAATAACTCAAGTCTCAAAGGGAAACAACGTGCTAAATGCAAATGCTTCCATCACAGATGGTTTCCTTTTAAGAGGTCCATGTGTTACATCTCCTTAGGGGAATAGGCCTGTTTGGAGCAAAATGATCCTTTCTCCACTTTGAAAACTATGATTTGCAGGACGTATTCCTTTCAAAATGTAACTCCAGTCTCACAAGGAAACAGAGTGGTAGATTCTTTGCATCTAACACAGATTTTGTTCTTTCGAGATACACACATGATTCATCAACTTCCTTGAACTGGCCTATTTGCAAGAAAATGAGAATTTCTCCACCTTGAAAAGTATCAATTGCAGGAGTTATCCTTCCAAAACCTTTGGGAAGTCTCACAGGAAAACAATGTGCTTGCAACTCCTGCTTCTATCTAGATGGTTTTCTTTCTAGGAATGCATGTGTTTCATCAACTGAGTTGACTAGGAACACAATGAGCCTATGTCCAGCTTGAAAACTATGATTAGCAGGATGTATTCCTTTCAAAAACTAACTCAATTCTCAAAGGCCAACAATGTGCTACAAGCTGCGGCTTGCAATATAGGTGATTGTCTTTTTAGCTATACCTGTGTTTCTTCAACTCACCTAAATAGGCCTACTTAGTGCAAACAGAGTCTATCTGCACCTTGAAACACCTACGTGGCAGGAAATAATCCTTTCCACAATGAATCAATTCTCAAAAGAACAAGGTGCTAAATGCTGCAGTTTCTAGCATCCATGGTTTTCTTTGGGGAGGAACATGTGTTACTTCAACTCACGTGAATAGGCCTATTTGGAGCAAACACAGCCTATCTCCACTTGGACACACCAAAGTTGCAGGAAGCATTCCTTTCCAAAACTGACACAGTTCTCCCTGGAATACAATGTGTTAGATGCTCCGGCTTCTAACATACATGGTTTTCTTTGCAGAGATACATGGGTTTCTTCAACTCACCTGAATATAGAAAGGAGCAAACAGAGTCTATCTCCACCTTCACCCACCTTAGTTCCAGGAAGTATTCCTTTGGCAAACTAACCTAATTCTACAGGGAAACAATGTGGTAAAACCTCCTGGTTCTAACACAGATGATTGACTTTCAAGAGATACATGTGATTCTTCAAGTTAGCTGCATAGGCCTCTTTGGAACAAAATGAGTCTTTCTCCACCTAGAAAATACTGATTCGCAGGAATTATTCCTTTCTAAACCATATTCAATTCTCGTAGGGAAAAAAGGTGCTAGATGCTGCATCTTGTTAAACAGATATTTTTATTTGAAGAGACTGATGTCTTCCTTCATCTCAATGGAAAATGCCTAGTTGGAGCCAACGGCATCTATCTGCACCTTGAAACACCGAAGTTGCAGGAAGTTTTTCTCTCAAAACTAGCTCAATTCTCTCAGGAAAAGAATGTGCTAGATGCTCCTGCATTGAACAATGAAGGATTTCCTCGAGAGACACATGTGTTTCATCACCTCCCCTGAATAGGCCTATTTGAAGCACCAGGAGACTTTCTCCCCTTTGAAAACTTTCCTTTGCAGGACATTTTCCTTTCAAAACATAACACAAGTCTCACATGTAAAAAAGGTGCTAGATGCTCCTGCTGCTAACACAGGTGTTTTTCATTTGAGGGATACATGGGTTCCTTCAACTTAGCTGAATAGGCCTATTTGCAACCAAATGAGTGCTTTTCCACCTCGAAAACAATTTTTACTGGAAATCTTCCTTTCACAAGTAACTCAATTCTCAGAGGAATACAATGTGCTAGATGCTACCTTTCTACCACATTTGGTTTTCTTTGGAGAGTTACATGCGTTTCTTCCCCTCACTTGAATAGGCTTATTTGGAGCAAAAAGTGCCCATCTCCACCTTGAATCACCTAATTTTCACGAAGTATTTCTTTCCAAAGTTAACTCAGTTATCACAGAGAAACAATGTGCTGCTAGCTTCTGCTTCTACAGAGATGGATTTCCTTCGAGAGATACATGTGTTTCTTGAAGTAAGATGAATTGGTGGATCTGCAGCCAAATGAGCCTTTTCCATCTGGAAAACTTTGGTTCGCAGGAAGTACTCCTTTCAAAAACTTTCTGAGTGTCACGGGATAACAATGTGCTCGAGGCGGCAGCCACTTTCATAGCTGGTTTTCTTTGGAGAGATACATATGGTTCTTCAACTCAGGTGAATAGGCCTATTTGGAGGAAACTGAGGCTATGTCCACCTTAAAAGACCATGGTTGCAAGAAGTATTCTTTTCCTAAACTAACGCACTTCTCACAGGAAAACAATGTGCTCGGTGCTCCTGCTTCAAACATGGATGGTTTTCCTTTGAGAAATACCTGTGTTTCTTCAACTTAGTCAAGTAGGGCTATTTGGAATAAAATGAGCCTTTTTGACCTTGAAAACTGTGAATTGCAGGAATTACTCTTCTCAAGCTCCAATTCAACTCTCAAAGGGAAACATTGTGCTAGATGCTAGAGCTTCTACCATGCATACTTTTCTTTTAGAGTATAGCCCTAATGGACCAAACGCAGCCTATCTCCCCCTGCAAACACCTAAGATTCTTGAAGAATTCCTTTCAAAACTAACACAGTTCTCACAGGAAAACATGTGCCTCTAACATGGATGGTTTTCTTTTGACAGATACATGTGTTTCTTCAACTTAGCTGCCTAGGCCTATTTGAAATGAGGTGAGCCTCCTCCTTTGAATATTGACATTTGCAGGGTGCCTTGCTTTCAAAAACTAAATGAATTCTCATAGGGAAGCACTGTGCTAGATGTGGAAGTTTCTAATATTGATGGAATTCTTTGCATACATGCATGTGAATCTTCAATTCACCCAAATAGGTCTATTTCGAGTAAGCACATGCTCTCTCCACCTTGAAACGCCTAGGTGGCAGTAAGTATTCCTTTCAAAAATAACTCAAGTCTCAAAGGTAAACAACGTGCTAAATGCAAATGCTTCCATCACAGACGGTTTCCTTTTGAGAGGTCCATGTGTTACATCTCCTTAGGGGAATAGGCCTGTTTGGAGCAAAATGATCCTTTCTCCACTTTGAAAACTATGATTTGCAGGACGTATTCCTTTCAAAATGTAACTCCAGTCTCACAAGGAAACAGAGTGGTAGATTCTTTGTATCTAACACAGATTTTGTTCTTTCGAGATACACACATGATTCATCAACTTCCTTGAACTGGCCTATTTGCAAGAAAATGAGAATTTCTCCACCTTGAAAAGTATCAATTGCAGGAGTTATCCTTCCAAAACCTTTGGGAAGTCTCACAGGAAAACAATGTGGTTGCAACTCCTGCTTCTATCTAGATGGTTTTCTTTCTAGGAATGCATGTGTTTCATCAACTGAGTTGACTAGGAACACAATGAGCCTATGTCCAGCTTGAAAACTATGATTAGCAGGATGTATTCCTTTCAAAAACTAACTCAATTCTCAAAGGCCAACAATGTGCTACAAGCTGCGGCTTCCAATATAGGTGATTGTCTTTTTAGCTATACCTGTGTTTCTTCAACTCACCTAAATAGGCCTACTTAGTGCAAACAGAGTCTATCTGCACCTTGAAACACCTACGTGGCAGGAAATAATCCTTTCCACAATGAATCAATTCTCAAAAGAACAAGGTGCTAAATGCTGCAGTTTCTAGCATCCATGGTTTTCTTTGGGGAGGAACATGTGTTACTTCAACTCACGTGAATAGGCCTATTTGGAGCAAACACAGCCTATCTCCACTTGGACACACCAAAGTTGCAGGAAGCATTCCTTTCCAAAACTGACACAGTTCTCCCTGGAATACAATGTGTTAGATGCTCCGGCTTCTAACATACATGGTTTTCTTTGCAGAGATACATGGGTTTCTTCAACTCAGCTGAATATACTTGAAAGGAGCAAACAGAGTCTATCTCCACCTTCACCCACCTTAGTTCCAGGAAGTATTCCTTTGGCAAACTAACCTAATTCTACAGGGAAACAATGTGGTAAAACCTCCTGGTTCTAACACAGATGATTGACTTTCAAGAGATACATGTGATTCTTCAAGTTAGCTGCATAGGCCTCTTTGGAACAAAATGAGTCTTTCTCCACCTAGAAAATACTGATTCGCAGGAATTATTCCTTTCTAAACCATATTCAATTCTCGTAGGGAAAAAAGGTGCTAGATGCTGCATCTTGTTAAACAGATATTTTTATTTGAAGAGACTGATGTCTTCCTTCATCTCAATGGAAAATGCCTAGTTGGAGCCAACGGCATCTATCTGCACCTTGAAACACCGAAGTTGCAGGAAGTTTTTCTCTCAAAACTAGCTCAATTCTCTCAGGAAAAGAATGTGCTAGATGCTCCTGCATTGAACAATGAAGGATTTCCTCGAGAGACACATGTGTTTCATCACCTCCCCTGAATAGGCCTATTTGAAGCACCAGGAGACTTTCTCCCCTTTGAAAACTTTCCTTTGCAGGACATTTTCCTTTCAAAACATAACACAAGTCTCACATGTAAAAAAGGTGCTAGATGCTCCTGCTGCTAACACAGGTGTTTTTCATTTGAGGGATACATGGGTTCCTTCAACTTAGCTGAATAGGCCTATTTGCAACCAAATGAGTGCTTTTCCACCTCGAAAACAATTTTTACTGGAAATCTTCCTTTCACAAGTAACTCAATTCTCAGAGGAATACAATGTGCTAGATGCTACCTTTCTACCACATTTGGTTTTCTTTGGAGAGTTACATGCGTTTCTTCCCCTCACTTGAATAGGCTTATTTGGAGCAAAAAGTGCCCATCTCCACCTTGAATCACCTAATTTTCACGAAGTATTTCTTTCCAAAGTTAACTCAGTTATCACAGAGAAACAATGTGCTGCTAGCTTCTGCTTCTACAGAGATGGATTTCCTTCGAGAGATACATGTGTTTCTTGAAGTAAGATGAATTGGTGGATCTGCAGCCAAATGAGCCTTTTCCATCTGGAAAACTTTGGTTCGCAGGAAGTACTCCTTTCAAAAACTTTCTGAGTGTCACGGGATAACAATGTGCTCGAGGCGGCAGCCACTTTCATAGCTGGTTTTCTTTGGAGAGATACATATGGTTCTTCAACTCAGGTGAATAGGCCTATTTGGAGGAAACTGAGGCTATGTCCACCTTAAAAGACCATGGTTGCAAGAAGTATTCTTTTCCTAAACTAACGCACTTCTCACAGGAAAACAATGTGCTCGGTGCTCCTACTTCAAACATGGATGGTTTTCCTTTGAGAAATACCTGTGTTTCTTCAACTTAGTCAAGTAGGGCTATTTGGAATAAAATGAGCCTTTTTGACCTTGAATACTGTGAATTGCAGGAATTACTCTTCTCAAGCTCCAATTCAACTCTCAAAGGGAAACATTGTGCTAGATGCTAGAGCTTCTACCATGCATACTTTTCTTTTAGAGTATAGCCCTAATGGACCAAACGCAGCCTATCTCCCCCTGCAAACACCTAAGATTCTTGAAGAATTCCTTTCAAAACTAACACAGTTCTCACAGGAAAACATGTGCCTCTAACATGGATGGTTTTCTTTTGACAGATACATGTGTTTCTTCAACTTAGCAGACTAGGCCTATTTGAAATGAGGTAAGCCTCCTCCTTTGAATATTGACATTTGCAGGGTGCATTGCTTTCAAAAACTAAATGAATTCTCATAGGGAAGCACTGTGCTAGATGTGGAAGTTTCTAATATTGATGGAATTCTTTGCATACATGCATGTGAATCTTCAATTCACCCAAATAGGTCTATTTCGAGTAAGCACATGCTCTCTCCACCTTGAAACGCCTAGGTGGCAGTAAGTATTCCTTTCAAAAATAACTCAAGTCTCAAAGGGAAACAACGTGCTAAATGCAAATGCTTCCATCACAGACGGTTTCCTTTTGAGAGGTCCATGTGTTACATCTCCTTAGGGGAATAGGCCTGTTTGGAGCAAAATGATCCTTTCTCCACTTTGAAAACTATGATTTGCAGGACGTATTCCTTTCAAAATGTAACTCCAGTCTCACAAGGAAACAGAGTGGTAGATTCTTTGCATCTAACACAGATTTTGTTCTTTCGAGATACACACATGATTCATCAACTTCCTTGAACTGGCCTATTTGCAAGAAAATGAGAATTTCTCCACCTTGAAAAGTATCAATTGCAGGAGTTATCCTTCCAAAACCTTTGGGAAGTCTCACAGGAAAACAATGTGGTTGCAACTCCTGCTTCTATCTAGATGGTTTTCTTTCTAGGAATGCATGTGTTTCATCAACTGAGTTGACTAGGAACACAATGAGCCTATGTCCAGCTTGAAAACTATGATTAGCAGGATGTATTCCTTTCAAAAACTAACTCAATTCTCAAAGGCCAACAATGTGCTACAAGCTGCGGCTTGCAATATAGGTGATTGTCTTTTTAGCTATACCTGTGTTTCTTCAACTCACCTAAATAGGCCTACTTAGTGCAAACAGAGTCTATCTGCACCTTGAAACACCTACGTGGCAGGAAATAATCCTTTCCACAATGAATCAATTCTCAAAAGAACAAGGTGCTAAATGCTGCAGTTTCTAGCATCCATGGTTTTCTTTGGGGAGGAACATGTGTTACTTCAACTCACGTGAATAGGCCTATTTGGAGCAAACACAGCCTATCTCCACTTGGACACACCAAAGTTGCAGGAAGCATTCCTTTCCAAAACTGACACAGTTCTCCCTGGAATACAATGTGTTAGATGCTCCGGCTTCTAACATACATGGTTTTCTTTGCAGAGATACATGGGTTTCTTCAACTCACCTGAATATAGAAAGGAGCAAACAGAGTCTATCTCCACCTTCACCCACCTTAGTTCCAGGAAGTATTCCTTTGGCAAACTAACCTAATTCTACAGGGAAACAATGTGGTAAAACCTCCTGGTTCTAACACAGATGATTGACTTTCAAGAGATACATGTGATTCTTCAAGTTAGCTGCATAGGCCTCTTTGGAACAAAATGAGTCTTTCTCCACCTAGAAAATACTGATTCGCAGGAATTATTCCTTTCTAAACCATATTCAATTCTCGTAGGGAAAAAAGGTGCTAGATGCTGCATCTTGTTAAACAGATATTTTTATTTGAAGAGACTGATGTCTTCCTTCATCTCAATGGAAAATGCCTAGTTGGAGCCAACGGCATCTATCTGCACCTTGAAACACCGAAGTTGCAGGAAGTTTTTCTCTCAAAACTAGCTCAATTCTCTCAGGAAAAGAATGTGCTAGATGCTCCTGCATTGAACAATGAAGGATTTCCTCGAGAGACACATGTGTTTCATCACCTCCCCTGAATAGGCCTATTTGAAGCACCAGGAGACTTTCTCCCCTTTGAAAACTTTCCTTTGCAGGACATTTTCCTTTCAAAACATAACACAAGTCTCACATGTAAAAAAGGTGCTAGATGCTCCTGCTGCTAACACAGGTGTTTTTCATTTGAGGGATACATGGGTTCCTTCAACTTAGCTGAATAGGCCTATTTGCAACCAAATGAGTGCTTTTCCACCTCGAAAACAATTTTTACTGGAAATCTTCCTTTCACAAGTAACTCAATTCTCAGAGGAATACAATGTGCTAGATGCTACCTTTCTACCACATTTGGTTTTCTTTGGAGAGTTACATGCGTTTCTTCCCCTCACTTGAATAGGCTTATTTGGAGCAAAAAGTGCCCATCTCCACCTTGAATCACCTAATTTTCACGAAGTATTTCTTTCCAAAGTTAACTCAGTTATCACAGAGAAACAATGTGCTGCTAGCTTCTGCTTCTACAGAGATGGATTTCCTTCGAGAGAAACATGTGTTTCTTGAAGTAAGATGAATTGGTGGATCTGCAGCCAAATGAGCCTTTTCCATCTGGAAAACTTTGGTTCGCAGGAAGTACTCCTTTCAAAAACTTTCTGAGTGTCACGGGATAACAATGTGCTCGAGGCGGCAGCCACTTTCATAGCTGGTTTTCTTTGGAGAGATACATATGGTTCTTCAACTCAGGTGAATAGGCCTATTTGGAGGAAACTGAGGCTATGTCCACCTTAAAAGACCATGGTTGCAAGAAGTATTCTTTTCCTAAACTAACGCACTTCTCACAGGAAAACAATGTGCTCGGTGCTCCTGCTTCAAACATGGATGGTTTTCCTTTGAGAAATACCTGTGTTTCTTCAACTTAGTCAAGTAGGGCTATTTGGAATAAAATGAGCCTTTTTGACCTTGAAAACTGTGAATTGCAGGAATTACTCTTCTCAAGCTCCAATTCAACTCTCAAAGGGAAACATTGTGCTAGATGCTAGAGCTTCTACCATGCATACTTTTCTTTTAGAGTATAGCCCTAATGGACCAAACGCAGCCTATCTCCCCCTGCAAACACCTAAGATTCTTGAAGAATTCCTTTCAAAACTAACACAGTTCTCACAGGAAAACATGTGCCTCTAACATGGATGGTTTTCTTTTGACAGATACATGTGTTTCTTCAACTTAGCTGCCTAGGCCTATTTGAAATGAGGTGAGCCTCCTCCTTTGAATATTGACATTTGCAGGGTGCCTTGCTTTCAAAAACTAAATGAATTCTCATAGGGAAGCACTGTGCTAGATGTGGAAGTTTCTAATATTGATGGAATTCTTTGCATACATGCATGTGAATCTTCAATTCACCCAAATAGGTCTATTTCGAGTAAGCACATGCTCTCTCCACCTTGAAACGCCTAGGTGGCAGTAAGTATTCCTTTCAAAAATAACTCAAGTCTCAAAGGGAAACAACGTGCTAAATGCAAATGCTTCCATCACAGACGGTTTCCTTTTGAGAGGTCCATGTGTTACATCTCCTTAGGGGAATAGGCCTGTTTGGAGCAAAATGATCCTTTCTCCACTTTGAAAACTATGATTTGCAGGACGTATTCCTTTCAAAATGTAACTCCAGTCTCACAAGGAAACAGAGTGGTAGATTCTTTGTATCTAACACAGATTTTGTTCTTTCGAGATACACACATGATTCATCAACTTCCTTGAACTGGCCTATTTGCAAGAAAATGAGAATTTCTCCACCTTGAAAAGTATCAATTGCAGGAGTTATCCTTCCAAAACCTTTGGGAAGTCTCACAGGAAAACAATGTGGTTGCAACTCCTGCTTCTATCTAGATGGTTTTCTTTCTAGGAATGCATGTGTTTCATCAACTGAGTTGACTAGGAACACAATGAGCCTATGTCCAGCTTGAAAACTATGATTAGCAGGATGTATTCCTTTCAAAAACTAACTCAATTCTCAAAGGCCAACAATGTGTTACAAGCTGCGGCTTCCAATATAGGTGATTGTCTTTTTAGCTATACCTGTGTTTCTTCAACTCACCTAAATAGGCCTACTTAGTGCAAACAGAGTCTATCTGCACCTTGAAACACCTACGTGGCAGGAAATAATCCTTTCCACAATGAATCAATTCTCAAAAGAACAAGGTGCTAAATGCTGCAGTTTCTAGCATCCATGGTTTTCTTTGGGGAGGAACATGTGTTACTTCAACTCACGTGAATAGGCCTATTTGGAGCAAACACAGCCTATCTCCACTTGGACACACCAAAGTTGCAGGAAGCATTCCTTTCCAAAACTGACACAGTTCTCCCTGGAATACAATGTGTTAGATGCTCCGGCTTCTAACATACATGGTTTTCTTTGCAGAGATACATGGGTTTCTTCAACTCACCTGAATATAGAAAGGAGCAAACAGAGTCTATCTCCACCTTCACCCACCTTAGTTCCAGGAAGTATTCCTTTGGCAAACTAACCTAATTCTACAGGGAAACAATGTGGTAAAACCTCCTGGTTCTAACACAGATGATTGACTTTCAAGAGATACATGTGATTCTTCAAGTTAGCTGCATAGGCCTCTTTGGAACAAAATGAGTCTTTCTCCACCTAGAAAATACTGATTCGCAGGAATTATTCCTTTCTAAACCATATTCAATTCTCGTAGGGAAAAAGGTGCTAGATGCTGCATCTTGTTAAACAGATATTTTTATTTGAAGAGACTGATGTCTTCCTTCATCTCAATGGAAAATGCCTAGTTGGAGCCAACGGCATCTATCTGCACCTTGAAACACCGAAGTTGCAGGAAGTTTTTCTCTCAAAACTAGCTCAATTCTCTCAGGAAAAGAATGTGCTAGATGCTCCTGCATTGAACAATGAAGGATTTCCTCGAGAGACACATGTGTTTCATCACCTCCCCTGAATAGGCCTATTTGAAGCACCAGGAGACTTTCTCCCCTTTGAAAACTTTCCTTTGCAGGACATTTTCCTTTCAAAACATAACACAAGTCTCACATGTAAAAAAGGTGCTAGATGCTCCTGCTGCTAACACAGGTGTTTTTCATTTGAGGGATACATGGGTTCCTTCAACTTAGCTGAATAGGCCTATCTGCAACCAAATGAGTGCTTTTCCACCTCGAAAACAATTTTTACTGGAAATCTTCCTTTCACAAGTAACTCAATTCTCAGAGGAATACAATGTGCTAGATGCTACCTTTCTACCACATTTGGTTTTCTTTGGAGAGTTACATGCGTTTCTTCCCCTCACTTGAATAGGCTTATTTGGAGCAAAAAGTGCCCATCTCCACCTTTAATCACCTAATTTTCACGAAGTATTTCTTTCCAAAGTTAACTCAGTTATCACAGAGAAACAATGTGCTGCTAGCTTCTGCTTCTAGAGAGATGGATTTCCTTTGAGAGATACATGTGTTTCTTGAAGTAAGATGAATTGGTGGATCTGCAGCCAAATGAGCCTTTTCCATCTGGAAAACTTTGGTTCGCAAGAAGTACTCCTTTCAAAAACTTTCTGAGTGTCACGGGATAACAATGTGCTCTAGGCGGCAGCCACTTTCATAGCTGGTTTTCTTTGGAGAGATACATATGGTTCTTCAACTCAGGTGAATAGGCCTATTTAGAGGAAAATGAGGCTATGTCCACCTTAAAAGACCATGGTTGCAAGAAGTATTCTTTTCCTAAACTAACGCACTTCTCACAGGAAAACAATGTGCTCGGTGCTCCTGCTTCAAACATGGATGGTTTTCCTTTGAGAAATACCTGTGTTTCTTCAATTTAGCCAAGTAGGGCTATTTGGAATAAAATGAGCCTTTTTGACCTTGAAAACTGTGAATTGCAGGAATTACTCTTCTCAAGCTCCAATTCAACTCTCAAAGGGAAACATTTTGCTAGATGCTAGAGCTTCTACCATGTATACTTTTCTTTTAGAGTATAGCCCTAATGGACCAAACGCAGCCTATCTCCCCCTGCAAACACCTAAGATTCTTGAAGAATTCCTTTCAAAACTAACACAGTTCTCACAGGAAAACATGTGCCTCTAACATGGATGGTTTTCTTTTGACAGATACATGTGTTTCTTCAACTTAGCTGCCTAGGCCTATTTGAAATGAGGTGAGCCTCCTCCTTTGAATATTGACATTTGCAGGGTGCCTTGCTTTCAAAAACTAAATGAATTCTCATAGGGAAGCACTGTGCTAGATGTGGAAGTTTCTAATATTGATGGAATTCTTTGCATACATGCATGTGAATCTTCAATTCACCCAAATAGGTCTATTTCGAGTAAGCACATGCTCTCTCCACCTTGAAACGCCTAGGTGGCAGTAAGTATTCCTTTCAAAAATAACTCAAGTCTCAAAGGGAAACAACGTGCTAAATTCAAATGCTTCCATCACAGACGGTTTCCTTTTGAGAGGTCCATGTGTTACATCTCCTTAGGGGAATAGGCCTGTTTGGAGCAAAATGATCCTTTCTCCACTTTGAAAACTATGATTTGCAGGACGTATTCCTTTCAAAATGTAACTCCAGTCTCACAAGGAAACAGAGTGGTAGATTCTTTGCATCTAACACAGATTTTGTTCTTTCGAGATACACACATGATTCATCAACTTCCTTGAACTGGCCTATTTGCAAGAAAATGAGAATTTCTCCACCTTGAAAAGTATCAATTGCAGGAGTTATCCTTCCAAAACCTTTGGGAAGTCTCACAGGAAAACAATGTGGTTGCAACTCCTGCTTCTATCTAGATGGTTTTCTTTCTAGGAATGCATGTGTTTCATCAACTGAGTTGACTAGGAACACAATGAGCCTATGTCCAGCTTGAAAACTATGATTAGCAGGATGTATTCCTTTCAAAAACTAACTCAATTCTCAAAGGCCAACAATGTGCTACAAGCTGCGGCTTCCAATATAGGTGATTGTCTTTTTAGCTATACCTGTGTTTCTTCAACTCACCTAAATAGGCCTACTTAGTGCAAACAGAGTCTATCTGCACCTTGAAACACCTACGTGGCAGGAAATAATCCTTTCCAAAATGAATCAATTCTCAAAAGAACAAGGTGCTAAATGCTGCAGTTTCTAGCATCCATGGTTTTCTTTGGGGAGGAACATGTGTTACTTCAACTCACCTGAATAGGCCTATTTGGAGCAAACACAGCCTATCTCCACTTGGACACACCAAAGTTGCAGGAAGCATTCCTTTCCAAAACTGACACAGTTCTCCCTGGAATACAATGTGTTAGATGCTCCGGCTTCTAACATACATGGTTTTCTTTGCAGAGATACATGGGTTTCTTCAACTCACCTGAATATAGAAAGGAGCAAACAGAGTCTATCTCCACCTTCACCCACCTTAGTTCCAGGAAGTATTCCTTTGGCAAACTAACCTAATTCTACAGGGAAACAATGTGGTAAAACCTCCTGGTTCTAACACAGATGATTGACTTTCAAGAGATACATGTGATTCTTCAAGTTAGCTGCATAGGCCTCTTTGGAACAAAATGAGTCTTTCTCCACCTAGAAAATACTGATTCGCAGGAATTATTCCTTTCTAAACCATATTCAATTCTCGTAGGGAAAAAAGGTGCTAGATGCTGCATCTTGTTAAACAGATATTTTTATTTGAAGAGACAGATGTCTTCCTTCAACTCAATGGAAAATGCCTAGTTGGAGCCAATGGCATCTATCTGCACCTTGAAACACCGAAGTTGCAGGAAGTTTTTCTCTCAACACTAGCTCAATTCTCTCAGGAAAAGAATGTGCTAGATGCTCCTGCATTGAACAATGAAGGATTTCCTCGAGAGACACATGTGTTTCATCACCTCCCCTGAATAGGCCTATTTGAAGCACCAGGAGACTTTCTCCCCTTTGAAAACTTTCCTTTGCAGGACATTTTCCTTTCAAAACATAACACAAGTCTCACATGTAAAAAAGGTGCTAGATGCTCCTGCTGCTAACACAGGTGTTTTTCATTTGAGGGATACATGGGTTCCTTCAACTTAGCTGAATAGGCCTATTTGCAACCAAATGAGTGCTTTTCCACCTTGAAAACAATTTTTACTGGAAATCTTCCTTTCACAAGTAACTCAATTCTCAGAGGAATACAATGTGCTAGATGCTACCTTTCTACCACATTTGGTTTTCTTTGGAGAGTTACATGCGTTTCTTCCCCTCACTTGAATAGGCTTATTTGGAGCAAAAAGTGCCCATCTCCACCTTGAATCACCTAATTTTCACGAAGTATTTCTTTCCAAAGTTAACTCAGTTATCACAGAGAAACAATGTGCTGCTAGCTTCTGCTTCTACAGAGATGGATTTCCTTCGAGAGATACATGTGTTTCTTGAAGTAAGATGAATTGGTGGATCTGCAGCCAAATGAGCCTTTTCCATCTGGAAAACTTTGGTTCGCAGGAAGTACTCCTTTCAAAAACTTTCTGAGTGTCACGGGATAACAATGTGCTCGAGGCGGCAGCCACTTTCATAGCTGGTTTTCTTTGGAGAGATACATATGGTTCTTCAACTCAGGTGAATAGGCCTATTTGGAGGAAACTGAGGCTATGTCCACCTTAAAAGACCATGGTTGCAAGAAGTATTCTTTTCCTAAACTAACGCACTTCTCACAGGAAAACAATGTGCTCGGTGCTCCTGCTTCAAACATGGATGGTTTTCCTTTGAGAAATACCTGTGTTTCTTCAACTTAGTCAAGTAGGGCTATTTGGAATAAAATGAGCCTTTTTGACCTTGAAAACTGTGAATTGCAGGAATTACTCTTCTCAAGCTCCAATTCAACTCTCAAAGGGAAACATTGTGCTAGATGCTAGAGCTTCTACCATGCATACTTTTCTTTTAGAGTATAGCCCTAATGGACCAAACGCAGCCTATCTCCCCCTGCAAACACCTAAGATTCTTGAAGAATTCCTTTCAAAACTAACACAGTTCTCACAGGAAAACATGTGCCTCTAACATGGATGGTTTTCTTTTGACAGATACATGTGTTTCTTCAACTTAGCTGCCTAGGCCTATTTGAAATGAGGTGAGCCTCCTCCTTTGAATATTGACATTTGCAGGGTGCCTTGCTTTCAAAAACTAAATGAATTCTCATAGGGAAGCACTGTGCTAGATGTGGAAGTTTCTAATATTGATGGAATTCTTTGCATACATGCATGTGAATCTTCAATTCACCCAAATAGGTCTATTTCGAGTAAGCACATGCTCTCTCCACCTTGAAACGCCTAGGTGGCAGTAAGTATTCCTTTCAAAAATAACTCAAGTCTCAAAGGGAAACAACGTGCTAAATGCAAATGCTTCCATCACAGACGGTTTCCTTTTGAGAGGTCCATGTGTTACATCTCCTTAGGGGAATAGGCCTGTTTGGAGCAAAATGATCCTTTCTCCACTTTGAAAACTATGATTTGCAGGACGTATTCCTTTCAAAATGTAACTCCAGTCTCACAAGGAAACAGAGTGGTAGATTCTTTGCATCTAACACAGATTTTGTTCTTTCGAGATACACACATGATTCATCAACTTCCTTGAACTGGCCTATTTGCAAGAAAATGAGAATTTCTCCACCTTGAAAAGTATCAATTGCAGGAGTTATCCTTCCAAAACCTTTGGGAAGTCTCACAGGAAAACAATGTGGTTGCAACTCCTGCTTCTATCTAGATGGTTTTCTTTCTAGGAATGCATGTGTTTCATCAACTGAGTTGACTAGGAACACAATGAGCCTATGTCCAGCTTGAAAACTATGATTAGCAGGATGTATTCCTTTCAAAAACTAACTCAATTCTCAAAGGCCAACAATGTGCTACAAGCTGCGGCTTCCAATATAGGTGATTGTCTTTTTAGCTATACCTGTGTTTCTTCAACTCACCTAAATAGGCCTACTTAGTGCAAACAGAGTCTATCTGCACCTTGAAACACCTACGTGGCAGGAAATAATCCTTTCCAAAATGAATCAATTCTCAAAAGAACAAGGTGCTAAATGCTGCAGTTTCTAGCATCCATGGTTTTCTTTGGGGAGGAACATGTGTTACTTCAACTCACGTGAATAGGCCTATTTGGAG
The DNA here is from genome assembly GCF_047511655.1 of Castor canadensis. Classification (NCBI taxonomy): domain Eukaryota; kingdom Metazoa; phylum Chordata; class Mammalia; order Rodentia; family Castoridae; genus Castor; species Castor canadensis. The sequence goes on from NC_133403.1 coordinate 23,137,744, forward strand.
CAAACACAGCCTATCTCCACTTGGACAAACCAAAGTTGCAGGAAGCATTCCTTTCCAAAACTGACACAGTTCTCCCTGGAATACAATGTGTTAGATGCTCCGGCTTCTAACATACATGGTTTTCTTTGCAGAGATACATGGGTTTCTTCAACTCACCTGAATATAGAAAGGAGCAAACAGAGTCTATCTCCACCTTCACCCACCTTAGTTCCAGGAAGTATTCCTTTGGCAAACTAACCTAATTCTACAGGGAAACAATGTGGTAAAACCTCCTGGTTCTAACACAGATGATTGACTTTCAAGAGATACATGTGATTCTTCAAGTTAGCTGCATAGGCCTCTTTGGAACAAAATGAGTCTTTCTCCACCTAGAAAATACTGATTCGCAGGAATTATTCCTTTCTAAACCATATTCAATTCTCGTAGGGAAAAAAGGTGCTAGATGCTGCATCTTGTTAAACAGATATTTTTATTTGAAAAGACAGATGTCTTCCTTCAACTCAATGGAAAATGCCTAGTTGGAGCCAATGGCATCTATCTGCACCTTGAAACACCGAAGTTGCAGGAAGTTTTTCTCTCAACACTAGCTCAATTCTCTCAGGAAAAGAATGTGCTAGATGCTCCTGCATTGAACAATGAAGGATTTCCTCGAGAGACACATGTGTTTCATCACCTCCCCTGAATAGGCCTATTTGAAGCACCAGGAGACTTTCTCCCCTTTGAAAACTTTCCTTTGCAGGACATTTTCCTTTCAAAACATAACACAAGTCTCACATGTAAAAAAGGTGCTAGATGCTCCTGCTGCTAACACAGGTGTTTTTCATTTGAGGGATACATGGGTTCCTTCAACTTAGCTGAATAGGCCTATTTGCAACCAAATGAGTGCTTTTCCACCTCGAAAACAATTTTTACTGGAAATCTTCCTTTCACAAGTAACTCAATTCTCAGAGGAATACAATGTGCTAGATGCTACCTTTCTACCACATTTGGTTTTCTTTGGAGAGTTACATGCGTTTCTTCCCCTCACTTGAATAGGCTTATTTGGAGCAAAAAGTGCCCATCTCCACCTTTAATCACCTAATTTTCACGAAGTATTTCTTTCCAAAGTTAACTCAGTTATCACAGAGAAACAATGTGCTGCTAGCTTCTGCTTCTACAGAGATGGATTTCCTTCGAGAGATACATGTGTTTCTTGAAGTAAGATGAATTGGTGGATCTGCAGCCAAATGAGCCTTTTCCATCTGGAAAACTTTGGTTCACAGGAAGTACTCCTTTCAAAAACTTTCTGAGTGTCACGGGATAACAATGTGCTCGAGGCGGCAGCCACTTTCATAGCTGGTTTTCTTTGGAGAGATACATATGGTTCTTCAACTCAGGTGAATAGGCCTATTTAGAGGAAACTGAGGCTATGTCCACCTTAAAAGACCATGGTTGCAAGAAGTATTCTTTTCCTAAACTAACGCACTTCTCACAGGAAAACAATGTGCTCGGTGCTCCTGCTTCAAACATGGATGGTTTTCCTTTGAGAAATACCTGTGTTTCTTCAATTTAGCCAAGTAGGGCTATTTGGAATAAAATGAGCCTTTTTGACCTTGAAAACTGTGAATTGCAGGAATTACTCTTCTCAAGCTCACATTCAACTCTCAAAGGGAAACATTGTGCTAGATGCTAGAGCTTCTACCATGTATACTTTTCTTTTAGAGTATAGCCCTAATGGACCAAACGCAGCCTATCTCCCCCTGCAAACACCTAAGATTCTTGAAGAATTCCTTTCAAAACTAACACAGTTCTCACAGGAAAACATGTGCCTCTAACATGGATGGTTTTCTTTTGACAGATACATGTGTTTCTTCAACTTAGCTGACTAGGCCTATTTGAAATGAGGTGAGCCTCCTCCTTTGAATATTGACATTTGCAGGGTGCCTTGCTTTCAAAAACTAAATGAATTCTCATAGGGAAGCACTGTGCTAGATGTGGAAGTTTCTAATATTGATGGAATTCTTTGCATACATGCAGGTGAATCTTCAATTCACCCAAATAGGTCTATTTCGAGTAAGCACATGCTCTCTCCACCTTGAAACGCCTAGGTGGCAGTAAGTATTCCTTTCAAAAATAACTCAAGTCTCAAAGGGAAACAACGTGCTAAATGCAAATGCTTCCATCACAGACGGTTTCCTTTTGAGAGGTCCATGTGTTACATCTCCTTAGGGGAATAGGCCTGTTTGGAGCAAAATGATCCTTTCTCCACTTTGAAAACTATGATTTGCAGGACGTATTCCTTTCAAAATGTAACTCCAGTCTCACAAGGAAACAGAGTGGTAGATTCTTTGCATCTAACACAGATTTTGTTCTTTCGAGATACACACATGATTCATCAACTTCCTTGAACTGGCCTATTTGCAAGAAAATGAGAATTTCTCCACCTTGAAAAGTATCAATTGCAGGAGTTATCCTTCCAAAACCTTTGGGAAGTCTCACAGGAAAACAATGTGGTTGCAACTCCTGCTTCTATCTAGATGGTTTTCTTTCTAGGAATGCATGTGTTTCATCAACTGAGTTGACTAGGAACACAATGAGCCTATGTCCAGCTTGAAAACTATGATTAGCAGGATGTATTCCTTTCAAAAACTAACTCAATTCTCAAAGGCCAACAATGTGCTACAAGCTGCGGCTTCCAATATAGGTGATTGTCTTTTTAGCTATACCTGTGTTTCTTCAACTCACCTAAATAGGCCTACTTAGTGCAAACAGAGTCTATCTGCACCTTGAAACACCTACGTGGCAGGAAATAATCCTTTCCAAAATGAATCAATTCTCAAAAGAACAAGGTGCTAAATGCTGCAGTTTCTAGCATCCATGGTTTTCTTTGGGGAGGAACATGTGTTACTTCAACTCACCTGAATAGGCCTATTTGGAGCAAACACAGCCTATCTCCACTTGGACACACCAAAGTTGCAGGAAGCATTCCTATCCAAAACTGACACAGTTCTCCCTGGAATACAATGTGTTAGATGCTCCGGCTTCTAACATACATGGTTTTCTTTGCAGAGATACATGGGTTTCTTCAACTCACCTGAATATAGAAAGGAGCAAACAGAGTCTATCTCCACCTTCACCCACCTTAGTTCCAGGAAGTATTCCTTTGGCAAACTAACCTAATTCTACAGGGAAACAATGTGGTAAAACCTCCTGGTTCTAACACAGATGATTGACTTTCAAGAGATACATGTGATTCTTCAAGTTAGCTGCATAGGCCTCTTTGGAACAAAATGAGTCTTTCTCCACCTAGAAAATACTGATTCGCAGGAATTATTCCTTTCTAAACCATATTCAATTCTCGTAGGGAAAAAAGGTGCTAGATGCTGCATCTTGTTAAACAGATATTTTTATTTGAAGAGACAGATGTCTTCCTTCAACTCAATGGAAAATGCCTAGTTGGAGCCAATGTCATCTATCTGCACCTTGAAACACCGAAGTTGCAGGAAGTTTTTCTCTCAACACTAGCTCAATTATCTCAGGAAAAGAATGTGCTAGATGCTCCTGCATTGAACAATGAAGGATTTCCTCGAGAGACACATGTGTTTCATCACCTCCCCTGAATAGGCCTATTTGAAGCACCAGGAGACTTTCTCCCCTTTGAAATCTTTCCTTTGCAGGACATTTTCCTTTCAAAACATAACACAAGTCTCACATGTAAAAAAGGTGCTAGATGCTCCTGCTGCTAACACAGGTGTTTTTCATTTGAGGGATACATGGGTTCCTTCAACTTAGCTGAATAGGCCTATTTGCAACCAAATGAGTGCTTTTCCACCTCGAAAACAATTTTTACTGGAAATCTTCCTTTCACAAGTAACTCAATTCTCAGAGGAATACAATGTGCTAGATGCTACCTTTCTACCACATTTGGTTTTCTTTGGAGAGTTACATGCGTTTCTTCCCCTCACTTGAATAGGCTTATTTGGAGCAAAAAGTGCCCATCTCCACCTTTAATCACCTAATTTTCACGAAGTATTTCTTTCCAAAGTTAACTCAGTTATCACAGAGAAACAATGTGCTGCTAGCTTCTGCTTCTAGAGAGATGGATTTCCTTTGAGAGATACATGTGTTTCTTGAAGTAAGATGAATTGGTGGATCTGCAGCCAAATGAGCCTTTTCCATCTGGAAAACTTTGGTTCGCAAGAAGTACTCCTTTCAAAAACTTTCTGAGTGTCACGGGATAACAATGTGCTCGAGGCGGCAGCCACTTTCATAGCTGGTTTTCATTGGAGAGATACATATGGTTCTTCAACTCAGGTGAATAGGCCTATTTAGAGGAAACTGAGGCTATGTCCACCTTAAAAGACCATGGTTGCAAGAAGTATTCTTTTCCTAAACTAACGCACTTCTCACAGGAAAACAATGTGCTCGGTGCTCCTGCTTCAAACATGGATGGTTTTCCTTTGAGAAATACCTGTGTTTCTTCAATTTAGCCAAGTAGGGCTATTTGGAATAAAATGAGCCTTTTTGACCTTGAAAACTGTGAATTGCAGGAATTACTCTTCTCAAGCTCACATTCAACTCTCAAAGGGAAACATTGTGCTAGATGCTAGAGCTTCTACCATGCATACTTTTCTTTTAGAGTATAGCCCTAATGGACCAAACGCAGCCTATCTCCCCCTGCAAACACCTAAGATTCTTGAAGAATTCCTTTCAAAACTAACACAGTTCTCACAGGAAAACATGTGCCTCTAACATGGATGGTTTTCTTTTGACAGATACATGTGTTTCTTCAACTTAGCTGACTAGGCCTATTTGAAATGAGGTGAGCCTCCTCCTTTGAATATTGACATTTGCAGGGTGCCTTGCTTTCAAAAACTAAATGAATTCTCATAGGGAAGCACTGTGCTAGATGTGGAAGTTTCTAATATTGATGGAATTCTTTGCATACATGCATGTGAATCTTCAATTCACCCAAATAGGTCTATTTCGAGTAAGCACATGCTCTCTCCACCTTGAAACGCCTAGGTGGCAGTAAGTATTCCTTTCAAAAATAACTCAAGTCTCAAAGGGAAACAACGTGCTAAATGCAAATGCTTCCATCACAGACGGTTTCCTTTTGAGAGGTCCATGTGTTACATCTCCTTAGGGGAATAGGCCTGTTTGGAGCAAAATGATCCTTTCTCCACTTTGAAAACTATGATTTGCAGGACGTATTCCTTTCAAAATGTAACTCCAGTCTCACAAGGAAACAGAGTGGTAGATTCTTTGTATCTAACACAGATTTTGTTCTTTCGAGATACACACATGATTCATCAACTTCCTTGAACTGGCCTATTTGCAAGAAAATGAGAATTTCTCCACCTTGAAAAGTATCAATTGCAGGAGTTATCCTTCCAAAACCTTTGGGAAGTCTCACAGGAAAACAATGTGGTTGCAACTCCTGCTTCTATCTAGATGGTTTTCTTTCTAGGAATGCATGTGTTTCATCAACTGAGTTGACTAGGAACACAATGAGCCTATGTCCAGCTTGAAAACTATGATTAGCAGGATGTATTCCTTTCAAAAACTAACTCAATTCTCAAAGGCCAACAATGTGCTACAAGCTGCGGCTTCCAATATAGGTGATTGTCTTTTTAGCTATACCTGTGTTTCTTCAACTCACCTAAATAGGCCTACTTAGTGCAAACAGAGTCTATCTGCACCTTGAAACACCTACGTGGCAGGAAATAATCCTTTCCAAAATGAATCAATTCTCAAAAGAACAAGGTGCTAAATGCTGCAGTTTCTAGCATCCATGGTTTTCTTTGGGGAGGAACATGTGTTACTTCAACTCACCTGAATAGGCCTATTTGGAGCAAACACAGCCTATCTCCACTTGGACACACCAAAGTTGCAGGAAGCATTCCTTTCCAAAACTGACACAGTTCTCCCTGGAATACAATGTGTTAGATGCTCCGGCTTCTAACATACATGGTTTTCTTTGCAGAGATACATGGGTTTCTTCAACTCACCTGAATATAGAAAGGAGCAAACAGAGTCTATCTCCACCTTCACCCACCTTAGTTCCAGGAAGTATTCCTTTGGCAAACTAACCTAATTCTACAGGGAAACAATGTGGTAAAACCTCCTGGTTCTAACACAGATGATTGACTTTCAAGAGATACATGTGATTCTTCAAGTTAGCTGCATAGGCCTCTTTGGAACAAAATGAGTCTTTCTCCACCTAGAAAATACTGATTCGCAGGAATTATTCCTTTCTAAACCATATTCAATTCTCGTAGGGAAAAAAGGTGCTAGATGCTGCATCTTGTTAAACAGATATTTTTATTTGAAGAGACTGATGTCTTCCTTCATCTCAATGGAAAATGCCTAGTTGGAGCCAACGGCATCTATCTGCACCTTGAAACACCGAAGTTGCAGGAAGTTTTTCTCTCAAAACTAGCTCAATTCTCTCAGGAAAAGAATGTGCTAGATGCTCCTGCATTGAACAATGAAGGATTTCCTCGAGAGACACATGTGTTTCATCACCTCCCCTGAATAGGCCTATTTGAAGCACCAGGAGACTTTCTCCCCTTTGAAAACTTTCCTTTGCAGGACATTTTCCTTTCAAAACATAACACAAGTCTCACATGTAAAAAAGGTGCTAGATGCTCCTGCTGCTAACACAGGTGTTTTTCATTTGAGGGATACATGGGTTCCTTCAACTTAGCTGAATAGGCCTATTTGCAACCAAATGAGTGCTTTTCCACCTCGAAAACAATTTTTACTGGAAATCTTCCTTTCACAAGTAACTCAATTCTCAGAGGAATACAATGTGCTAGATGCTACCTTTCTACCACATTTGGTTTTCTTTGGAGAGTTACATGCGTTTCTTCCCCTCACTTGAATAGGCTTATTTGGAGCAAAAAGTGCCCATCTCCACCTTGAATCACCTAATTTTCACGAAGTATTTCTTTCCAAAGTTAACTCAGTTATCACAGAGAAACAATGTGCTGCTAGCTTCTGCTTCTACAGAGATGGATTTCCTTCGAGAGATACATGTGTTTCTTGAAGTAAGATGAATTGGTGGATCTGCAGCCAAATGAGCCTTTTCCATCTGGAAAACTTTGGTTCGCAGGAAGTACTCCTTTCAAAAACTTTCTGAGTGTCACGGGATAACAATGTGCTCGAGGCGGCAGCCACTTTCATAGCTGGTTTTCTTTGGAGAGATACATATGGTTCTTCAACTCAGGTGAATAGGCCTATTTGGAGGAAACTGAGGCTATGTCCACCTTAAAAGACCATGGTTGCAAGAAGTATTCTTTTCCTAAACTAACGCACTTCTCACAGGAAAACAATGTGCTCGGTGCTCCTGCTTCAAACATGGATGGTTTTCCTTTGAGAAATACCTGTGTTTCTTCAACTTAGTCAAGTAGGGCTATTTGGAATAAAATGAGCCTTTTTGACCTTGAAAACTGTGAATTGCAGGAATTACTCTTCTCAAGCTCCAATTCAACTCTCAAAGGGAAACATTGTGCTAGATGCTAGAGCTTCTACCATGCATACTTATATTTTAGAGTATAGCCCTAATGGACCAAACGCAGCCTATCTCCCCCTGCAAACACCTAAGATTCTTGAAGAATTCCTTTCAAAACTAACACAGTTCTCACAGGAAAACATGTGCCTCTAACATGGATGGTTTTCTTTTGACAGATACATGTGTTTCTTCAACTTAGCAGACTAGGCCTATTTGAAATGAGGTAAGCCTCCTCCTTTGAATATTGACATTTGCAGGGTGCATTGCTTTCAAAAACTAAATGAATTCTCATAGGGAAGCACTGTGCTAGATGTGGAAGTTTCTAATATTGATGGAATTCTTTGCATACATGCATGTGAATCTTCAATTCACCCAAATAGGTCTATTTCGAGTAAGCACATGCTCTCTCCACCTTGAAACGCCTAGGTGGCAGTAAGTATTCCTTTCAAAAATAACTCAAGTCTCAAAGGGAAACAACGTGCTAAATGCAAATGCTTCCATCACAGACGGTTTCCTTTTGAGAGGTCCATGTGTTACATCTCCTTAGGGGAATAGGCCTGTTTGGAGCAAAATGATCCTTTCTCCACTTTGAAAACTATGATTTGCAGGACGTATTCCTTTCAAAATGTAACTCCAGTCTCACAAGGAAACAGAGTGGTAGATTCTTTGCATCTAACACAGATTTTGTTCTTTCGAGATACACACATGATTCATCAACTTCCTTGAACTGGCCTATTTGCAAGAAAATGAGAATTTCTCCACCTTGAAAAGTATCAATTGCAGGAGTTATCCTTCCAAAACCTTTGGGAAGTCTCACAGGAAAACAATGTGGTTGCAACTCCTGCTTCTATCTAGATGGTTTTCTTTCTAGGAATGCATGTGTTTCATCAACTGAGTTGACTAGGAACACAATGAGCCTATGTCCAGCTTGAAAACTATGATTAGCAGGATGTATTCCTTTCAAAAACTAACTCAATTCTCAAAGGCCAACAATGTGCTACAAGCTGCGGCTTCCAATATAGGTGATTGTCTTTTTAGCTATACCTGTGTTTCTTCAACTCACCTAAATAGGCCTACTTAGTGCAAACAGAGTCTATCTGCACCTTGAAACACCTACGTGGCAGGAAATAATCCTTTCCACAATGAATCAATTCTCAAAAGAACAAGGTGCTAAATGCTGCAGTTTCTAGCATCCATGGTTTTCTTTGGGGAGGAACATGTGTTACTTCAACTCACGTGAATAGGCCTATTTGGAGCAAACACAGCCTATCTCCACTTGGACACACCAAAGTTGCAGGAAGCATTCCTTTCCAAAACTGACACAGTTCTCCCTGGAATACAATGTGTTAGATGCTCCGGCTTCTAACATACATGGTTTTCTTTGCAGAGATACATGGGTTTCTTCAACTCACCTGAATATAGAAAGGAGCAAACAGAGTCTATCTCCACCTTCACCCACCTTAGTTCCAGGAAGTATTCCTTTGGCAAACTAACCTAATTCTACAGGGAAACAATGTGGTAAAACCTCCTGGTTCTAACACAGATGATTGACTTTCAAGAGATACATGTGATTCTTCAAGTTAGCTGCATAGGCCTCTTTGGAACAAAATGAGTCTTTCTCCACCTAGAAAATACTGATTCGCAGGAATTATTCCTTTCTAAACCATATTCAATTCTCGTAGGGAAAAAAGGTGCTAGATGCTGCATCTTGTTAAACAGATATTTTTATTTGAAGAGACTGATGTCTTCCTTCATCTCAATGGAAAATGCCTAGTTGGAGCCAATGGCATCTATCTGCACCTTGAAACACCGAAGTTGCAGGAAGTTTTTCTCTCAAAACTAGCTCAATTCTCTCAGGAAAAGAATGTGCTAGATGCTCCTGCATTGAACAATGAAGGATTTCCTCGAGAGACACATGTGTTTCATCACCTCCCCTGAATAGGCCTATTTGAAGCACCAGGAGACTTTCTCCCCTTTGAAAACTTTCCTTTGCAGGACATTTTCCTTTCAAAACATAACACAAGTCTCACATGTAAAAAAGGTGCTAGATGCTCCTGCTGCTAACACAGGTGTTTTTCATTTGAGGGATACATGGGTTCCTTCAACTTAGCTGAATAGGCCTATTTGCAACCAAATGAGTGCTTTTCCACCTCGAAAACAATTTTTACTGGAAATCTTCCTTTCACAAGTAACTCAATTCTCAGAGGAATACAATGTGCTAGATGCTACCTTTCTACCACATTTGGTTTTCTTTGGAGAGTTACATGCGTTTCTTCCCCTCACTTGAATAGGCTTATTTCGAGCAAAAAGTGCCCATCTCCACCTTTAATCACCTAATTTTCACGAAGTATTTCTTTCCAAAGTTAACTCAGTTATCACAGAGAAACAATGTGCTGCTAGCTTCTGCTTCTAGAGAGATGGATTTCCTTTGAGAGATACATGTGTTTCTTGAAGTAAGATGAATTGGTGGATCTGCAGCCAAATGAGCCTTTTCCATCTGGAAAACTTTGGTTCGCAAGAAGTACTCCTTTCAAAAACTTTCTGAGTGTCACGGGATAACAATGTGCTCGAGGCGGCAGCCACTTTCATAGCTGGTTTTCATTGGAGAGATACATATGGTTCTTCAACTCAGGTGAATAGGCCTATTTAGAGGAAACTGAGGCTATGTCCACCTTAAAAGACCATGGTTGCAAGAAGTATTCTTTTCCTAAACTAACGCACTTCTCACAGGAAAACAATGTGCTCGGTGCTCCTGCTTCAAACATGGATGGTTTTCCTTTGAGAAATACCTGTGTTTCTTCAATTTAGCCAAGTAGGGCTATTTGGAATAAAATGAGCCTTTTTGACCTTGAAAACTGTGAATTGCAGGAATTACTCTTCTCAAGCTCACATTCAACTCTCAAAGGGAAACATTGTGCTAGATGCTAGAGCTTCTACCATGTATACTTTTCTTTTAGAGTATAGCCCTAATGGACCAAACGCAGCCTATCTCCCCCTGCAAACACCTAAGATTCTTGAAGAATTCCTTTCAAAACTAACACAGTTCTCACAGGAAAACATGTGCCTCTAACATGGATGGTTTTCTTTTGACAGATACATGTGTTTCTTCACCTTAGCTGACTAGGCCTATTTGAAATGAGGTGAGCCTCCTCCTTTGAATATTGACATTTGCAGGGTGCATTGCTTTCAAAAACTAAATGAATTCTCATAGGGAAGCACTGTGCTAGATGTGGAAGTTTCTAATATTGATGGAATTCTTTGCATACATGCATGTGAATCTTCAATTCACCCAAATAGGTCTATTTCGAGTAAGCACATGCTCTCTCCACCTTGAAACGCCTAGGTGGCAGTAAGTATTCCTTTCAAAAATAACTCAAGTCTCAAAGGGAAACAACGTGCTAAATGCAAATGCTTCCATCACAGACGGTTTCCTTTTGAGAGGTCCATGTGTTACATCTCCTTAGGGGAATAGGCCTGTTTGGAGCAAAATGATCCTTTCTCCACTTTGAAAACTATGATTTGCAGGACGTATTCCTTTCAAAATGTAACTCCAGTCTCACAAGGAAACAGAGTGGTAGATTCTTTGCATCTAACACAGATTTTGTTCTTTCGAGATACACACATGATTCATCAACTTCCTTGAACTGGCCTATTTGCAAGAAAATGAGAATTTCTCCACCTTGAAAAGTATCAATTGCAGGAGTTATCCTTCCAAAACCTTTGGGAAGTCTCACAGGAAAACAATGTGGTTGCAACTCCTGCTTCTATCTAGATGGTTTTCTTTCTAGGAATGCATGTGTTTCATCAACTGAGTTGACTAGGAACACAATGAGCCTATGTCCAGCTTGAAAACTATGATTAGCAGGATGTATTCCTTTCAAAAACTAACTCAATTCTCAAAGGCCAACAATGTGCTACAAGCTGCGGCTTCCAATATAGGTGATTGTCTTTTTAGCTATACCTGTGTTTCTTCAACTCACCTAAATAGGCCTACTTAGTGCAAACAGAGTCTATCTGCACCTTGAAACACCTACGTGGCAGGAAATAATCCTTTCCAAAATGAATCAATTCTCAAAAGAACAAGGTGCTAAATGCTGCAGTTTCTAGCATCCATGGTTTTCTTTGGGGAGGAACATGTGTTACTTCAACTCACCTGAATAGGCCTATTTGGAGCAAACACAGCCTATCTCCACTTGGACACACCAAAGTTGCAGGAAGCATTCCTTTCCAAAACTGACACAGTTCTCCCTGGAATACAATGTGTTAGATGCTCCGGCTTCTAACATACATGGTTTTCTTTGCAGAGATACATGGGTTTCTTCAACTCACCTGAATATAGAAAGGAGCAAACAGAGTCTATCTCCACCTTCACCCACCTTAGTTCCAGGAAGTATTCCTTTGGCAAACTAACCTAATTCTACAGGGAAACAATGTGGTAAAACCTCCTGGTTCTAACACAGATGATTGACTTTCAAGAGATACATGTGATTCTTCAAGTTAGCTGCATAGGCCTCTTTGGAACAAAATGAGTCTTTCTCCACCTAGAAAATACTGATTCGCAGGAATTATTCCTTTCTAAACCATATTCAATTCTCGTAGGGAAAAAAGGTGCTAGATGCTGCATCTTGTTAAACAGATATTTTTATTTGAAGAGACAGATGTCTTCCTTCAACTCAATGGAAAATGCCTAGTTGGAGCCAATGTCATCTATCTGCACCTTGAAACACCGAAGTTGCAGGAAGTTTTTCTCTCAACACTAGCTCAATTCTCTCAGGAAAAGAATGTGCTAGATGCTCCTGCATTGAACAATGAAGGATTTCCTCGAGAGACACATGTGTTTCATCACCTCCCCTGAATAGGCCTATTTGAAGCACCAGGAGACTTTCTCCCCTTTGAAATCTTTCCTTTGCAGGACATTTTCCTTTCAAAACATAACACAAGTCTCACATGTAAAAAAGGTGCTAGATGCTCCTGCTGCTAACACAGGTGTTTTTCATTTGAGGGATACATGGGTTCCTTCAACTTAGCTGAATAGGCCTATTTGCAACCAAATGAGTGCTTTTCCACCTCGAAAACAATTTTTACTGGAAATCTTCCTTTCACAAGTAACTCAATTCTCAGAGGAATACAATGTGCTAGATGCTACCTTTCTACCACATTTGGTTTTCTTTGGAGAGTTACATGCGTTTCTTCCCCTCACTTGAATAGGCTTATTTGGAGCAAAAAGTGCCCATCTCCACCTTGAATCACCTAATTTTCACGAAGTATTTCTTTCCAAAGTTAACTCAGTTATCACAGAGAAACAATGTGCTGCTAGCTTCTGCTTCTAGAGAGATGGATTTCCTTTGAGAGATACATGTGTTTCTTGAAGTAAGATGAATTGGTGGATCTGCAGCCAAATGAGCCTTTTCCATCTGGAAAACTTTGGTTCGCAAGAAGTACTCCTTTCAAAAACTTTCTGAGTGTCACGGGATAACAATGTGCTCGAGGCGGCAGCCACTTTCATAGCTGGTTTTCATTGGAGAGATACATATGGTTCTTCAACTCAGGTGAATAGGCCTATTTAGAGGAAACTGAGGCTATGTCCACCTTAAAAGACCATGGTTGCAAGAAGTATTCTTTTCCTAAACTAACGCACTTCTCACAGGAAAACAATGTGCTCGGTGCTCCTGCTTCAAACATGGATGGTTTTCCTTTGAGAAATACCTGTGTTTCTTCAATTTAGCCAAGTAGGGCTATTTGGAATAAAATGAGCCTTTTGACCTTGAAAACTGTGAATTGCAGGAATTACTCTTCTCAAGCTCACATTCAACTCTCAAAGGGAAACATTGTGCTAGATGCTAGAGCTTCTACCATGTATACTTTTCTTTTAGAGTATAGCCCTAATGGACCAAACGCAGCCTATCTCCCCCTGCAAACACCTAAGATTCTTGAAGAATTCCTTTCAAAACTAACACAGTTCTCACAGGAAAACATGTGCCTCTAACATGGATGGTTTTCTTTTGACAGATACATGTGTTTCTTCAACTTAGCTGACTAGGCCTATTTGAAATGAGGTGAGCCTCCTCCTTTGAATATTGACATTTGCAGGGTGCATTGCTTTCAAAAACTAAATGAATTCTCATAGGGAAGCACTGTGCTAGATGTGGAAGTTTCTAATATTGATGGAATTCTTTGCATACATGCATGTGAATCTTCAATTCACCCAAATAGGTCTATTTCGAGTAAGCACATGCTCTCTCCACCTTGAAACGCCTAGGTGGCAGTAAGTATTCCTTTCAAAAATAACTCAAGTCTCAAAGGGAAACAACGTGCTAAATGCAAATGCTTCCATCACAGACGGTTTCCTTTTGAGAGGTCCATGTGTTACATCTCCTTAGGGGAATAGGCCTGTTTGGAGCAAAATGATCCTTTCTCCACTTTGAAAACTATGATTTGCAGGACGTATTCCTTTCAAAATGTAACTCCAGTCTCACAAGGAAACAGAGTGGTAGATTCTTTGCATCTAACACAGATTTTGTTCTTTCGAGATACACACATGATTCATCAACTTCCTTGAACTGGCCTATTTGCAAGAAAATGAGAATTTCTCCACCTTGAAAAGTATCAATTGCAGGAGTTATCCTTCCAAAACCTTTGGGAAGTCTCACAGGAAAACAATGTGGTTGCAACTCCTGCTTCTATCTAGATGGTTTTCTTTCTAGGAATGCATGTGTTTCATCAACTGAGTTGACTAGGAACACAATGAGCCTATGTCCAGCTTGAAAACTATGATTAGCAGGATGTATTCCTTTCAAAAACTAACTCAATTCTCAAAGGCCAACAATGTGCTACAAGCTGCGGCTTCCAATATAGGTGATTGTCTTTTTAGCTATACCTGTGTTTCTTCAACTCACCTAAATAGGCCTACTTAGTGCAAACAGAGTCTATCTGCACCTTGAAACACCTACGTGGCAGGAAATAATCCTTTCCAAAATGAATCAATTCTCAAAAGAACAAGGTGCTAAATGCTGCAGTTTCTAGCATCCATGGTTTTCTTTGGGGAGGAACATGTGTTACTTCAACTCACCTGAATAGGCCTATTTGGAGCAAACACAGCCTATCTCCACTTGGACACACCAAAGTTGCAGGAAGCATTCCTTTCCAAAACTGACACAGTTCTCCCTGGAATACAATGTGTTAGATGCTCCGGCTTCTAACATACATGGTTTTCTTTGCAGAGATACATGGGTTTCTTCAACTCACCTGAATATAGAAAGGAGCAAACAGAGTCTATCTCCACCTTCACCCACCTTAGTTCCAGGAAGTATTCCTTTGGCAAACTAACCTAATTCTACAGGGAAACAATGTGGTAAAACCTCCTGGTTCTAACACAGATGATTGACTTTCAAGAGATACATGTGATTCTTCAAGTTAGCTGCATAGGCCTCTTTGGAACAAAATGAGTCTTTCTCCACCTAGAAAATACTGATTCGCAGGAATTATTCCTTTCTAAACCATATTCAATTCTCGTAGGGAAAAAAGGTGCTAGATGCTGCATCTTGTTAAACAGATATTTTTATTTGAAGAGACTGATGTCTTCCTTCATCTCAATGGAAAATGCCTAGTTGGAGCCAACGGCATCTATCTGCACCTTGAAACACCGAAGTTGCAGGAAGTTTTTCTCTCAAAACTAGCTCAATTCTCTCAGGAAAAGAATGTGCTAGATGCTCCTGCATTGAACAATGAAGGATTTCCTCGAGAGACACATGTGTTTCATCACCTCCCCTGAATAGGCCTATTTGAAGCACCAGGAGACTTTCTCCCCTTTGAAAACTTTCCTTTGCAGGACATTTTCCTTTCAAAACATAACACAAGTCTCACATGTAAAAAAGGTGCTAGATGCTCCTGCTGCTAACACAGGTGTTTTTCATTTGAGGGATACATGGGTTCCTTCAACTTAGCTGAATAGGCCTATTTGCAACCAAATGAGTGCTTTTCCACCTCGAAAACAATTTTTACTGGAAATCTTCCTTTCACAAGTAACTCAATTCTCAGAGGAATACAATGTGCTAGATGCTACCTTTCTACCACATTTGGTTTTCTTTGGAGAGTTACATGCGTTTCTTCCCCTCACTTGAATAGGCTTATTTGGAGCAAAAAGTGCCCATCTCCACCTTGAATCACCTAATTTTCACGAAGTATTTCTTTCCAAAGTTAACTCAGTTATCACAGAGAAACAATGTGCTGCTAGCTTCTGCTTCTAAAGAGATGGATTTCCTTCGAGAGATACATGTGTTTCTTGAAGTAAGATGAATTGGTGGATCTGCAGCCAAATGAGCCTTTTCCATCTGGAAAACTTTGGTTCGCAGGAAGTACTCCTTTCAAAAACTTTCTGAGTGTCACGCGATAACAATGTGCTCGAGGCGGCAGCCACTTTCATAGCTGGTTTTCTTTGGAGAGATACATATGGTTCTTCACCTCAGGTGAATAGGCCTATTTGGAGGAAACTGAGGCTATGTCCACCTTAAAAGACCATGGTTGCAAGAAGTATTCTTTTCCTAAACTAACGCACTTCTCACAGGAAAAGAATGTGCTCGGTGCTCCTGCTTCAAACATGGATGGTTTTCCTTTGAGAAATACCTGTGTTTCTTCAACTTAGCCAAGTAGGGCTATTTGGAATAAAATGAGCCTTTTTGACCTTGAAAACTGTGAATTGCAGGAATTACTCTTCTCAAGCTCCAATTCAACTCTCAAAGGGAAACATTGTGCTAGATCCTAGAGCTTCTACCATGCATACTTTTCTTTTAGAGAATAGCCCTAATGGACCAAACGCAGCCTATCTCCCCCTGCAAACACCTAAGATTCTTGAGGAATTCCTTTCAAAAACTAACACAGTTCTCAGACGAAAACATGTGCCTCTAACATGGATGGTTTTCCTTTGACAGATACATGTGTTTCTTCAACTTAGCTGACTAGGCCTATTTGAAATGAGGTGAGCCGACTACTTTGAATATTGACATTTGCAGGGTGCATTGCTTACAAAAACTAAATGAATTCTCATAGGGAAGCACTGTGCTAGATGTGGCAGTTTCTAACATTGATGGATTTCTTTGCATACATGCATGTGAATCTTCAATTCACCCAAATAGGTCTATTTCGAGTAAGCACATGCTCTCTCCACCTTGAAACGCCTAGGTGGCAGTAAGTATTCCTTTCAAAAATAAGTCAAGTCTCAAAGGGATACAACGTGCTAAATGAAAATGCTTCCATCACAGACGGTTTCCTTTTGAGAGGTCCATGTGTTACATCTCCTTAGGGGAATAGGCCTGTTTGGAGCAAAATGATCCTTTCTCCACTTTGAAAACAATGTTTTGCAGGACGTATTCCTTTCAAAATGTAACTCCAGTCTCACAAGGAAACAGAGTGGTAGATTCTTTGCATCTAACACAGATTTTGTTCTTTCGAGATACACACATGATTCATCAACTTCCTTGAACTGGCCTATTTGCAAGAAAATGAGAATTTCTCCACCTTGAAAAGTATCAATTGCAGGAGTTATCCTTCCAAAACCTTTGGGAAGTCTCACAGGAAAACAATGTGGTTGCAACTCCTGCTTCTATCTAGATGGTTTTCTTTCTAGGAATGCATGTGTTTCATCAACTGAGTTGACTAGGAACACAATGAGCCTATGTCCAGCTTGAAAACTATGATTAGCAGGATGTATTCCTTTCAAAAACTAACTCAATTCTCAAAGGCCAACAATGTGCTACAAGCTGCGGCTTCCAATATAGGTGATTGTCTTTTTAGCTATACCTGTGTTTCTTCAACTCACCTAAATAGGCCTACTTAGTGCAAACAGAGTCTATCTGCACCTTGAAACACCTACGTGGCAGGAAATAATCCTTTCCAAAATGAATCAATTCTCAAAAGAACAAGGTGCTAAATGCTGCAGTTTCTAGCATCCATGGTTTTCTTTGGGGAGGAACATGTGTTACTTCAACTCACCTGAATAGGCCTATTTGGAGCAAACACAGCCTATCTCCACTTGGACACACCAAAGTTGCAGGAAGCATTCCTTTCCAAAACTGACACAGTTCTCCCTGGAATACAATGTGTTAGATGCTCCGGCTTCTAACATACATGGTTTTCTTTGCAGAGATACATGGGTTTCTTCAACTCAGCTGAATATACTTGAAAGGAGCAAACAGAGTCTAACTCCACCTTCACCCACCTTAGTTCCAGGAAGTATTCCTTTGGCAAACTAACCTAATTCTACAGGGAAACAATGTGGTAAAACCTCCTGGTTCTAACACAGATGATTGACTTTCAAGAGATACATGTGATTCTTCAAGTTAGCTGCATAGGCCTCTTTGGAACAAAATGAGTCTTTCTCCACCTAGAAAATACTGATTCGCAGGAATTATTCCTTTCTAAACCATATTCAATTCTCGTAGGGAAAAAAGGTGCTAGATGCTGCATCTTGTTAAACAGATATTTTTATTTGAAGAGACTGATGTCTTCCTTCATCTCAATGGAAAATGCCTAGTTGGAGCCAACGGCATCTATCTGCACCTTGAAACACCGAAGTTGCAGGAAGTTTTTCTCTCAAAACTAGCTCAATTCTCTCAGGAAAAGAATGTGCTAGATGCTCCTGCATTGAACAATGAAGGATTTCCTCGAGAGACACATGTGTTTCATCACCTCCCCTGAATAGGCCTATTTGAAGCACCAGGAGACTTTCTCCCCTTTGAAAACTTTCCTTTGCAGGACATTTTCCTTTCAAAACATAACACAAGTCTCACATGTAAAAAAGGTGCTAGATGCTCCTGCTGCTAACACAGGTGTTTTTCATTTGAGGGATACATGGGTTCCTTCAACTTAGCTGAATAGGCCTATTTGCAACCAAATGAGTGCTTTTCCACCTCGAAAACAATTTTTACTGGAAATCTTCCTTTCACAAGTAACTCAATTCTCAGAGGAATACAATGTGCTAGATGCTACCTTTCTACCACATTTGGTTTTCTTTGGAGAGTTACATGCGTTTCTTCCCCTCACTTGAATAGGCTTATTTGGAGCAAAAAGTGCCCATCTCCACCTTGAATCACCTAATTTTCACGAAGTATTTCTTTCCAAAGTTAACTCAGTTATCACAGAGAAACAATGTGCTGCTAGCTTCTGCTTCTAAAGAGATGGATTTCCTTCGAGAGATACATGTGTTTCTTGAAGTAAGATGAATTGGTGGATCTGCAGCCAAATGAGCCTTTTCCATCTGGAAAACTTTGGTTCGCAGGAAGTACTCCTTTCAAAAACTTTCTGAGTGTCACGCGATAACAATGTGCTCGAGGCGGCAGCCACTTTCATAGCTGGTTTTCTTTGGAGAGATACATATGGTTCTTCACCTCAGGTGAATAGGCCTATTTGGAGGAAACTGAGGCTATGTCCACCTTAAAAGACCATGGTTGCAAGAAGTATTCTTTTCCTAAACTAACGCACTTCTCACAGGAAAAGAATGTGCTCGGTGCTCCTGCTTCAAACATGGATGGTTTTCCTTTGAGAAATACCTGTGTTTCTTCAACTTAGCCAAGTAGGGCTATTTGGAATAAAATGAGCCTTTTTGACCTTGAAAACTGTGAATTGCAGGAATTACTCTTCTCAAGCTCCAATTCAACTCTCAAAGGGAAACATTGTGCTAGATCCTAGAGCTTCTACCATGCATACTTTTCTTTTAGAGAATAGCCCTAATGGACCAAACGCAGCCTATCTCCCCCTGCAAACACCTAAGATTCTTGAGGAATTCCTTTCAAAAACTAACACAGTTCTCAGACGAAAACATGTGCCTCTAACATGGATGGTTTTCCTTTGACAGATACATGTGTTTCTTCAACTTAGCTGACTAGGCCTATTTGAAATGAGGTGAGCCGACTACTTTGAATATTGACATTTGCAGGGTGCATTGCTTACAAAAACTAAATGAATTCTCATAGGGAAGCACTGTGCTAGATGTGGCAGTTTCTAACATTGATGGATTTCTTTGCATACATGCATGTGAATCTTCAATTCACCCAAATAGGTCTATTTCGAGTAAGCACATGCTCTCTCCACCTTGAAACGCCTAGGTGGCAGTAAGTATTCCTTTCAAAAATAAGTCAAGTCTCAAAGGGATACAACGTGCTAAATGAAAATGCTTCCATCACAGACGGTTTCCTTTTGAGAGGTCCATGTGTTACATCTCCTTAGGGGAATAGGCCTGTTTGGAGCAAAATGATCCTTTCTCCACTTTGAAAACTATGATTTGCAGGACGTATTCCTTTCAAAATGTAACTCCAGTCTCACAAGGAAACAGAGTGGTAGATTCTTTGCATCTAACACAGATTTTGTTCTTTCGAGATACACACATGATTCATCAACTTCCTTGAACTGGCCTATTTGCAAGAAAATGAGAATTTCTCCACCTTGAAAAGTATCAATTGCAGGAGTTATCCTTCCAAAACCTTTGGGAAGTCTCACAGGAAAACAATGTGGTTGCAACTCCTGCTTCTATCTAGATGGTTTTCTTTCTAGGAATGCATGTGTTTCATCAACTGAGTTGACTAGGAACACAATGAGCCTATGTCCAGCTTGAAAACTATGATTAGCAGGATGTATTCCTTTCAAAAACTAACTCAATTCTCAAAGGCCAACAATGTGCTACAAGCTGCGGCTTCCAATATAGGTGATTGTCTTTTTAGCTATACCTGTGTTTCTTCAACTCACCTAAATAGGCCTACTTAGTGCAAACAGAGTCTATCTGCACCTTGAAACACCTACGTGGCAGGAAATAATCCTTTCCAAAATGAATCAATTCTCAAAAGAACAAGGTGCTAAATGCTGCAGTTTCTAGCATCCATGGTTTTCTTTGGGGAGGAACATGTGTTACTTCAACTCACCTGAATAGGCCTATTTGGAGCAAACACAGCCTATCTCCACTTGGACACACCAAAGTTGCAGGAAGCATTCCTTTCCAAAACTGACACAGTTCTCCCTGGAATACAATGTGTTAGATGCTCCGGCTTCTAACATACATGGTTTTCTTTGCAGAGATACATGGGTTTCTTCAACTCACCTGAATATAGAAAGGAGCAAACAGAGTCTATCTCCACCTTCACCCACCTTAGTTCCAGGAAGTATTCCTTTGGCAAACTAACCTAATTCTACAGGGAAACAATGTGGTAAAACCTCCTGGTTCTAACACAGATGATTGACTTTCAAGAGATACATGTGATTCTTCAAGTTAGCTGCATAGGCCTCTTTGGAACAAAATGAGTCTTTCTCCACCTAGAAAATACTGATTCGCAGGAATTATTCCTTTCTAAACCATATTCAATTCTCGTAGGGAAAAAAGGTGCTAGATGCTGCATCTTGTTAAACAGATATTTTTATTTGAAGAGACTGATGTCTTCCTTCATCTCAATGGAAAATGCCTAGTTGGAGCCAACGGCATCTATCTGCACCTTGAAACACCGAAGTTGCAGGAAGTTTTTCTCTCAAAACTAGCTCAATTCTCTCAGGAAAAGAATGTGCTAGATGCTCCTGCATTGAACAATGAAGGATTTCCTCGAGAGACACATGTGTTTCATCACCTCCCCTGAATAGGCCTATTTGAAGCACCAGGAGACTTTCTCCCCTTTGAAAACTTTCCTTTGCAGGACATTTTCCTTTCAAAACATAACACAAGTCTCACATGTAAAAAAGGTGCTAGATGCTCCTGCTGCTAACACAGGTGTTTTTCATTTGAGGGATACATGGGTTCCTTCAACTTAGCTGAATAGGCCTATTTGCAACCAAATGAGTGCTTTTCCACCTCGAAAACAATTTTTACTGGAAATCTTCCTTTCACAAGTAACTCAATTCTCAGAGGAATACAATGTGCTAGATGCTACCTTTCTACCACATTTGGTTTTCTTTGGAGAGTTACATGCGTTTCTTCCCCTCACTTGAATAGGCTTATTTGGAGCAAAAAGTGCCCATCTCCACCTTGAATCACCTAATTTTCACGAAGTATTTCTTTCCAAAGTTAACTCAGTTATCACAGAGAAACAATGTGCTGCTAGCTTCTGCTTCTAAAGAGATGGATTTCCTTCGAGAGATACATGTGTTTCTTGAAGTAAGATGAATTGGTGGATCTGCAGCCAAATGAGCCTTTTCCATCTGGAAAACTTTGGTTCGCAGGAAGTACTCCTTTCAAAAACTTTCTGAGTGTCACGCGATAACAATGTGCTCGAGGCGGCAGCCACTTTCATAGCTGGTTTTCTTTGGAGAGATACATATGGTTCTTCACCTCAGGTGAATAGGCCTATTTGGAGGAAACTGAGGCTATGTCCACCTTAAAAGACCATGGTTGCAAGAAGTATTCTTTTCCTAAACTAACGCACTTCTCACAGGAAAAGAATGTGCTCGGTGCTCCTGCTTCAAACATGGATGGTTTTCCTTTGAGAAATACCTGTGTTTCTTCAACTTAGCCAAGTAGGGCTATTTGGAATAAAATGAGCCTTTTTGACCTTGAAAACTGTGAATTGCAGGAATTACTCTTCTCAAGCTCCAATTCAACTCTCAAAGGGAAACATTGTGCTAGATCCTAGAGCTTCTACCATGCATACTTTTCTTTTAGAGAATAGCCCTAATGGACCAAACGCAGCCTATCTCCCCCTGCAAACACCTAAGATTCTTGAGGAATTCCTTTCAAAAACTAACACAGTTCTCAGACGAAAACATGTGCCTCTAACATGGATGGTTTTCCTTTGACAGATACATGTGTTTCTTCAACTTAGCTGACTAGGCCTATTTGAAATGAGGTGAGCCGACTACTTTGAATATTGACATTTGCAGGGTGCATTGCTTACAAAAACTAAATGAATTCTCATAGGGAAGCACTGTGCTAGATGTGGCAGTTTCTAACATTGATGGATTTCTTTGCATACATGCATGTGAATCTTCAATTCACCCAAATAGGTCTATTTCGAGTAAGCACATGCTCTCTCCACCTTGAAACGCCTAGGTGGCAGTAAGTATTCCTTTCAAAAATAAGTCAAGTCTCAAAGGGATACAACGTGCTAAATGAAAATGCTTCCATCACAGACGGTTTCCTTTTGAGAGGTCCATGTGTTACATCTCCTTAGGGGAATAGGCCTGTTTGGAGCAAAATGATCCTTTCTCCACTTTGAAAACAATGTTTTGCAGGACGTATTCCTTTCAAAATGTAACTCCAGTCTCACAAGGAAACAGAGTGGTAGATTCTTTGCATCTAACACAGATTTTGTTCTTTCGAGATACACACATGATTCATCAACTTCCTTGAACTGGCCTATTTGCAAGAAAATGAGAATTTCTCAACCTTGAAAAGTATCAATTGCAGGAGTTATCCTTCCAAAACCTTTGGGAAGTCTCACAGGAAAACAATGTGGTTGCAACTCCTGCTTCTATCTAGATGGTTTTCTTTCTAGGAATGCATGTGTTTCATCAACTGAGTTGACTAGGAACACAATGAGCCT
The DNA here is from genome assembly GCF_047511655.1 of Castor canadensis. Classification (NCBI taxonomy): domain Eukaryota; kingdom Metazoa; phylum Chordata; class Mammalia; order Rodentia; family Castoridae; genus Castor; species Castor canadensis. The sequence goes on from NC_133403.1 coordinate 23,160,748, forward strand.
ATGTCCAGCTTGAAAACTATGATTAGCAGGATGTATTCCTTTCAAAAACTAACTCAATTCTCAAAGGCCAACAATGTGCTACAAGCTGCGGCTTCCAATATAGGTGATTGTCTTTTTAGCTATACCTGTGTTTCTTCAACTCACCTAAATAGGCCTACTTAGTGCAAACAGAGTCTATCTGCACCTTGAAACACCTACGTGGCAGGAAATAATCCTTTCCAAAATGAATCAATTCTCAAAAGAACAAGGTGCTAAATGCTGCAGTTTCTAGCATCCATGGTTTTCTTTGGGGAGGAACATGTGTTACTTCAACTCAGCTGAATAGGCCTATTTGGAGCAAACACAGCCTATCTCCACTTGGACACACCAAAGTTGCAGGAAGCATTCCTTTCCAAAACTGACACAGTTCTCCCTGGAATACAATGTGTTAGATGCTCCGGCTTCTAACATACATGGTTTTCTTTGCAGAGATACATGGGTTTCTTCAACTCAGCTGAATATACTTGAAAGGAGCAAACAGAGTCTAACTCCACCTTCACCCACCTTAGTTCCAGGAAGTATTCCTTTGGCAAACTAACCTAATTCTACAGGGAAACAATGTGGTAAAACCTCCTGGTTCTAACACAGATGATTGACTTTCAAGAGATACATGTGATTCTTCAAGTTAGCTGCATAGGCCTCTTTGGAACAAAATGAGTCTTTCTCCACCTAGAAAATACTGATTCGCAGGAATTATTCCTTTCTAAACCATATTCAATTCTCGTAGGGAAAAAAGGTGCTAGATGCTGCATCTTGTTAAACAGATATTTTTATTTGAAGAGACTGATGTCTTCCTTCATCTCAATGGAAAATGCCTAGTTGGAGCCAACGGCATCTATCTGCACCTTGAAACACCGAAGTTGCAGGAAGTTTTTCTCTCAAAACTAGCTCAATTCTCTCAGGAAAAGAATGTGCTAGATGCTCCTGCATTGAACAATGAAGGATTTCCTCGAGAGACACATGTGTTTCATCACCTCCCCTGAATAGGCCTATTTGAAGCACCAGGAGACTTTCTCCCCTTTGAAAACTTTCCTTTGCAGGACATTTTCCTTTCAAAACATAACACAAGTCTCACATGTAAAAAAGGTGCTAGATGCTCCTGCTGCTAACACAGGTGTTTTTCATTTGAGGGATACATGGGTTCCTTCAACTTAGCTGAATAGGCCTATTTGCAACCAAATGAGTGCTTTTCCACCTCGAAAACAATTTTTACTGGAAATCTTCCTTTCACAAGTAACTCAATTCTCAGAGGAATACAATGTGCTAGATGCTACCTTTCTACCACATTTGGTTTTCTTTGGAGAGTTACATGCGTTTCTTCCCCTCACTTGAATAGGCTTATTTGGAGCAAAAAGTGCCCATCTCCACCTTGAATCACCTAATTTTCACGAAGTATTTCTTTCCAAAGTTAACTCAGTTATCACAGAGAAACAATGTGCTGCTAGCTTCTGCTTCTAAAGAGATGGATTTCCTTCGAGAGATACATGTGTTTCTTGAAGTAAGATGAATTGGTGGATCTGCAGCCAAATGAGCCTTTTCCATCTGGAAAACTTTGGTTCGCAGGAAGTACTCCTTTCAAAAACTTTCTGAGTGTCACGCGATAACAATGTGCTCGAGGCGGCAGCCACTTTCATAGCTGGTTTTCTTTGGAGAGATACATATGGTTCTTCACCTCAGGTGAATAGGCCTATTTGGAGGAAACTGAGGCTATGTCCACCTTAAAAGACCATGGTTGCAAGAAGTATTCTTTTCCTAAACTAACGCACTTCTCACAGGAAAAGAATGTGCTCGGTGCTCCTGCTTCAAACATGGATGGTTTTCCTTTGAGAAATACCTGTGTTTCTTCAACTTAGCCAAGTAGGGCTATTTGGAATAAAATGAGCCTTTTTGACCTTGAAAACTGTGAATTGCAGGAATTACTCTTCTCAAGCTCCAATTCAACTCTCAAAGGGAAACATTGTGCTAGATCCTAGAGCTTCTACCATGCATACTTTTCTTTTAGAGAATAGCCCTAATGGACCAAACGCAGCCTATCTCCCCCTGCAAACACCTAAGATTCTTGAGGAATTCCTTTCAAAAACTAACACAGTTCTCAGACGAAAACATGTGCCTCTAACATGGATGGTTTTCCTTTGACAGATACATGTGTTTCTTCAACTTAGCTGACTAGGCCTATTTGAAATGAGGTGAGTCGACTACTTTGAATATTGACATTTGCAGGGTGCATTGCTTACAAAAACTAAATGAATTCTCATAGGGAAGCACTGTGCTAGATGTGGCAGTTTCTAACATTGATGGATTTCTTTGCATACATGCATGTGAATCTTCAATTCACCCAAATAGGTCTATTTCGAGTAAGCACATGCTCTCTCCACCTTGAAACGCCTAGGTGGCAGTAAGTATTCCTTTCAAAAATAAGTCAAGTCTCAAAGGGATACAACGTGCTAAATGAAAATGCTTCCATCACAGACGGTTTCCTTTTGAGAGGTCCATGTGTTACATCTCCTTAGGGGAATAGGCCTGTTTGGAGCAAAATGATCCTTTCTCCACTTTGAAAACAATGTTTTGCAGGACGTATTCCTTTCAAAATGTAACTCCAGTCTCACAAGGAAACAGAGTGGTAGATTCTTTGCATCTAACACAGATTTTGTTCTTTCGAGATACACACATGATTCATCAACTTCCTTGAACTGGCCTATTTGCAAGAAAATGAGAATTTCTCAACCTTGAAAAGTATCAATTGCAGGAGTTATCCTTCCAAAACCTTTGGGAAGTCTCACAGGAAAACAATGTGGTTGCAACTCCTGCTTCTATCTAGATGGTTTTCTTTCTAGGAATGCATGTGTTTCATCAACTGAGTTGACTAGGAACACAATGAGCCTATGTCCAGCTTGAAAACTATGATTAGCAGGATGTATTCCTTTCAAAAACTAACTCAATTCTCAAAGGCCAACAATGTGCTACAAGCTGCGGCTTCCAATATAGGTGATTGTCTTTTTAGCTATACCTGTGTTTCTTCAACTCACCTAAATAGGCCTACTTAGTGCAAACAGAGTCTATCTGCACCTTGAAACACCTACGTGGCAGGAAATAATCCTTTCCAAAATGAATCAATTCTCAAAAGAACAAGGTGCTAAATGCTGCAGTTTCTAGCATCCATGGTTTTCTTTGGGGAGGAACATGTGTTACTTCAACTCAGCTGAATAGGCCTATTTGGAGCAAACACAGCCTATCTCCACTTGGACACACCAAAGTTGCAGGAAGCATTCCTTTCCAAAACTGACACAGTTCTCCCTGGAATACAATGTGTTAGATGCTCCGGCTTCTAACATACATGGTTTTCTTTGCAGAGATACATGGGTTTCTTCAACTCAGCTGAATATACTTGAAAGGAGCAAACAGAGTCTAACTCCACCTTCACCCACCTTAGTTCCAGGAAGTATTCCTTTGGCAAACTAACCTAATTCTACAGGGAAACAATGTGGTAAAACCTCCTGGTTCTAACACAGATGATTGACTTTCAAGAGATACATGTGATTCTTCAAGTTAGCTGCATAGGCCTCTTTGGAACAAAATGAGTCTTTCTCCACCTAGAAAATACTGATTCGCAGGAATTATTCCTTTCTAAACCATATTCAATTCTCGTAGGGAAAAAAGGTGCTAGATGCTGCATCTTGTTAAACAGATATTTTTATTTGAAGAGACTGATGTCTTCCTTCATCTCAATGGAAAATGCCTAGTTGGAGCCAACGGCATCTATCTGCACCTTGAAACACCGAAGTTGCAGGAAGTTTTTCTCTCAAAACTAGCTCAATTCTCTCAGGAAAAGAATGTGCTAGATGCTCCTGCATTGAACAATGAAGGATTTCCTCGAGAGACACATGTGTTTCATCACCTCCCCTGAATAGGCCTATTTGAAGCACCAGGAGACTTTCTCCCCTTTGAAAACTTTCCTTTGCAGGACATTTTCCTTTCAAAACATAACACAAGTCTCACATGTAAAAAAGGTGCTAGATGCTCCTGCTGCTAACACAGGTGTTTTTCATTTGAGGGATACATGGGTTCCTTCAACTTAGCTGAATAGGCCTATTTGCAACCAAATGAGTGCTTTTCCACCTCGAAAACAATTTTTACTGGAAATCTTCCTTTCACAAGTAACTCAATTCTCAGAGGAATACAATGTGCTAGATGCTACCTTTCTACCACATTTGGTTTTCTTTGGAGAGTTACATGCGTTTCTTCCCCTCACTTGAATAGGCTTATTTGGAGCAAAAAGTGCCCATCTCCACCTTGAATCACCTAATTTTCACGAAGTATTTCTTTCCAAAGTTAACTCAGTTATCACAGAGAAACAATGTGCTGCTAGCTTCTGCTTCTACAGAGATGGATTTCCTTCGAGAGATACATGTGTTTCTTGAAGTAAGATGAATTGGTGGATCTGCAGCCAAATGAGCCTTTTCCATCTGGAAAACTTTGGTTCGCAGGAAGTACTCCTTTCAAAAACTTTCTGAGTGTCACGGGATAACAATGTGCTCGAGGCGGCAGCCACTTTCATATCTGGTTTTCTTTGGAGAGATACATATGGTTCTTCAACTCAGGTGAATAGGCCTATTTGGAGGAAACTGAGGCTATGTCCACCTTAAAAGACCATGGTTGCAAGAAGTATTCTTTTCCTAAACTAACGCACTTCTCACAGGAAAACAATGTGCTCGGTGCTCCTGCTTCAAACATGGATGGTTTTCCTTTGAGAAATACCTGTGTTTCTTCAACTTAGTCAAGTAGGGCTATTTGGAATAAAATGAGCCTTTTTGACCTTGAAAACTGTGAATTGCAGGAATTACTCTTCTCAAGCTCCAATTCAACTCTCAAAAGGAAACATTGTGCTAAATGCTAGAGCTTCTACCATGCATACTTTTCTTTTAGAGTATAGCCCTAATGGACCAAACGCAGCCTATCTCCCCCTGCAAACACCTAAGATTCTTGAAGAATTCCTTTCAAAACTAACACAGTTCTCACAGGAAAACATGTGCCTCTAACATGGATGGTTTTCTTTTGACAGATACATGTGTTTCTTCAACTTAGCAGACTAGGCCTATTTGAAATGAGGTAAGCCTCCTCCTTTGAATATTGACATTTGCAGGGTGCATTGCTTTCAAAAACTAAATGAATTCTCATAGGGAAGCACTGTGCTAGATGTGGAAGTTTCTAATATTGATGGAATTCTTTGCATACATGCATGTGAATCTTCAATTCACCCAAATAGGTCTATTTCGAGTAAGCACATGCTCTCTCCACCTTGAAACGCCTAGGTGGCAGTAAGTATTCCTTTCAAAAATAACTCAAGTCTCAAAGGGAAACAACGTGCTAAATGCAAATGCTTCCATCACAGACGGTTTCCTTTTGAGAGGTCCATGTGTTACATCTCCTTAGGGGAATAGGCCTGTTTGGAGCAAAATGATCCTTTCTCCACTTTGAAAACTATGATTTGCAGGACGTATTCCTTTCAAAATGTAACTCCAGTCTCACAAGGAAACAGAGTGGTAGATTCTTTGTATCTAACACAGATTTTGTTCTTTCGAGATACACACATGATTCATCAACTTCCTTGAACTGGCCTATTTGCAAGAAAATGAGAATTTCTCCACCTTGAAAAGTATCAATTGCAGGAGTTATCCTTCCAAAACCTTTGGGAAGTCTCACAGGAAAACAATGTGGTTGCAACTCCTGCTTCTATCTAGATGGTTTTCTTTCTAGGAATGCATGTGTTTCATCAACTGAGTTGACTAGGAACACAATGAGCCTATGTCCAGCTTGAAAACTATGATTAGCAGGATGTATTCCTTTCAAAAACTAACTCAATTCTCAAAGGCCAACAATGTGCTACAAGCTGCGGCTTCCAATATAGGTGATTGTCTTTTTAGCTATACCTGTGTTTCTTCAACTCACCTAAATAGGCCTACTTAGTGCAAACAGAGTCTATCTGCACCTTGAAACACCTACGTGGCAGGAAATAATCCTTTCCACAATGAATCAATTCTCAAAAGAACAAGGTGCTAAATGCTGCAGTTTCTAGCATCCATGGTTTTCTTTGGGGAGGAACATGTGTTACTTCAACTCACCTGAATAGGCCTATTTGGAGCAAACACAGCCTATCTCCACTTGGACACACCAAAGTTGCAGGAAGCATTCCTTTCCAAAACTGACACAGTTCTCCCTGGAATACAATGTGTTAGATGCTCCGGCTTCTAACATACATGGTTTTCTTTGCAGAGATACATGGGTTTCTTCAACTCACCTGAATATAGAAAGGAGCAAACAGAGTCTATCTCCACCTTCACCCACCTTAGTTCCAGGAAGTATTCCTTTGGCAAACTAACCTAATTCTACAGGGAAACAATGTGGTAAAACCTCCTGGTTCTAACACAGATGATTGACTTTCAAGAGATACATGTGATTCTTCAAGTTAGCTGCATAGGCCTCTTTGGAACAAAATGAGTCTTTCTCCACCTAGAAAATACTGATTCGCAGGAATTATTCCTTTCTAAACCATATTCAATTCTCGTAGGGAAAAAAGGTGCTAGATGCTGCATCTTGTTAAACAGATATTTTTATTTGAAGAGACTGATGTCTTCCTTCATCTCAATGGAAAATGCCTAGTTGGAGCCAACGGCATCTATCTGCACCTTGAAACACCGAAGTTGCAGGAAGTTTTTCTCTCAAAACTAGCTCAATTCTCTCAGGAAAAGAATGTGCTAGATGCTCCTGCATTGAACAATGAAGGATTTCCTCGAGAGACACATGTGTTTCATCACCTCCCCTGAATAGGCCTATTTGAAGCACCAGGAGACTTTCTCCCCTTTGAAAACTTTCCTTTGCAGGACATTTTCCTTTCAAAACATAACACAAGTCTCACATGTAAAAAAGGTGCTAGATGCTCCTGCTGCTAACACAGGTGTTTTTCATTTGAGGGATACATGGGTTCCTTCAACTTAGCTGAATAGGCCTATTTGCAACCAAATGAGTGCTTTTCCACCTCGAAAACAATTTTTACTGGAAATCTTCCTTTCACAAGTAACTCAATTCTCAGAGGAATACAATGTGCTAGATGCTACCTTTCTACCACATTTGGTTTTCTTTGGAGAGTTACATGCGTTTCTTCCCCTCACTTGAATAGGCTTATTTGGAGCAAAAAGTGCCCATCTCCACCTTGAATCACCTAATTTTCACGAAGTATTTCTTTCCAAAGTTAACTCAGTTATCACAGAGAAACAATGTGCTGCTAGCTTCTGCTTCTACAGAGATGGATTTCCTTCGAGAGATACATGTGTTTCTTGAAGTAAGATGAATTGGTGGATCTGCAGCCAAATGAGCCTTTTCCATCTGGAAAACTTTGGTTCGCAAGAAGTACTCCTTTCAAAAACTTTCTGAGTGTCACGGGATAACAATGTGCTCGAGGCGGCAGCCACTTTCATAGCTGGTTTTCTTTGGAGAGATACATATGGTTCTTCAACTCAGGTGAATAGGCCTATTTGGAGGAAACTGAGGCTATGTCCACCTTAAAAGACCATGGTTGCAAGAAGTATTCTTTTCCTAAACTAACGCACTTCTCACAGGAAAACAATGTGCTCGGTGCTCCTGCTTCAAACATGGATGGTTTTCCTTTGAGAAATACCTGTGTTTCTTCAACTTAGTCAAGTAGGGCTATTTGGAATAAAATGAGCCTTTTTGACCTTGAAAACTGTGAATTGCAGGAATTACTCTTCTCAAGCTCCAATTCAACTCTCAAAGGGAAACATTGTGCTAGATGCTAGAGCTTCTACCATGCATACTTATCTTTTAGAGTATAGCCCTAATGGACCAAACGCAGCCTATCTCCCCCTGCAAACACCTAAGATTCTTGAAGAATTCCTTTCAAAACTAACACAGTTCTCACAGGAAAACATGTGCCTCTAACATGGATGGTTTTCTTTTGACAGATACATGTGTTTCTTCAACTTAGCAGACTAGGCCTATTTGAAATGAGGTAAGCCTCCTCCTTTGAATATTGACATTTGCAGGGTGCCTTGCTTTCAAAAACTAAATGAATTCTCATAGGGAAGCACTGTGCTAGATGTGGAAGTTTCTAATATTGATGGAATTCTTTGCATACATGCATGTGAATCTTCAATTCACCCAAATAGGTCTATTTCGAGTAAGCACATGCTCTCTCCACCTTGAAACGCTTAGGTGGCAGTAAGTATTCCTTTCAAAAATAACTCAAGTCTCAAAGGGAAACAACGTGCTAAATGAAAATGCTTCCATCACAGACGGTTTCCTTTTGAGAGGTCCATGTGTTACATCTCCTTAGGGGAATAGGCCTGTTTGGAGCAAAATGATCCTTTCTCCACTTTGAAAACTATGATTTGCAGGACGTATTCCTTTCAAAATGTAACTCCAGTCTCACAAGGAAACAGAGTGGTAGATTCTTTGCATCTAACACAGATTTTGTTCTTTCGAGATACACACATGATTCATCAACTTCCTTGAACTGGCCTATTTGCAAGAAAATGAGAATTTCTCCACCTTGAAAAGTATCAATTGCAGGAGTTATCCTTCCAAAACCTTTGGGAAGTCTCACAGGAAAACAATGTGGTTGCAACTCCTGCTTCTATCTAGATGGTTTTCTTTCTAGGAATGCATGTGTTTCATCAACTGAGTTGACTAGGAACACAATGAGCCTATGTCCAGCTTGAAAACTATGATTAGCAGGATGTATTCCTTTCAAAAACTAACTCAATTCTCAAAGGCCAACAATGTGCTACAAGCTGCGGCTTCCAATATAGGTGATTGTCTTTTTAGCTATACCTGTGTTTCTTCAACTCACCTAAATAGGCCTACTTAGTGCAAACAGAGTCTATCTGCACCTTGAAACACCTACGTGGCAGGAAATAATCCTTTCCACAATGAATCAATTCTCAAAAGAACAAGGTGCTAAATGCTGCAGTTTCTAGCATCCATGGTTTTCTTTGGGGAGGAACATGTGTTACTTCAACTCACCTGAATAGGCCTATTTGGAGCAAACACAGCCTATCTCCACTTGGACACACCAAAGTTGCAGGAAGCATTCCTTTCCAAAACTGACACAGTTCTCCCTGGAATACAATGTGTTAGATGCTCCGGCTTCTAACATACATGGTTTTCTTTGCAGAGATACATGGGTTTCTTCAACTCACCTGAATATAGAAAGGAGCAAACAGAGTCTATCTCCACCTTCACCCACCTTAGTTCCAGGAAGTATTCCTTTGGCAAACTAACCTAATTCTACAGGGAAACAATGTGGTAAAACCTCCTGGTTCTAACACAGATGATTGACTTTCAAGAGATACATGTGATTCTTCAAGTTAGCTGCATAGGCCTCTTTGGAACAAAATGAGTCTTTCTCCACCTAGAAAATACTGATTCGCAGGAATTATTCCTTTCTAAACCATATTCAATTCTCGTAGGGAAAAAAGGTGCTAGATGCTGCATCTTGTTAAACAGATATTTTTATTTGAAGAGACTGATGTCTTCCTTCATCTCAATGGAAAATGCCTAGTTGGAGCCAACGGCATCTATCTGCACCTTGAAACACCGAAGTTGCAGGAAGTTTTTCTCTCAAAACTAGCTCAATTCTCTCAGGAAAAGAATGTGCTAGATGCTCCTGCATTGAACAATGAAGGATTTCCTCGAGAGACACATGTGTTTCATCACCTCCCCTGAATAGGCCTATTTGAAGCACCAGGAGACTTTCTCCCCTTTGAAAACTTTCCTTTGCAGGACATTTTCCTTTCAAAACATAACACAAGTCTCACATGTAAAAAAGGTGCTAGATGCTCCTGCTGCTAACACAGGTGTTTTTCATTTGAGGGATACATGGGTTCCTTCAACTTAGCTGAATAGGCCTATTTGCAACCAAATGAGTGCTTTTCCACCTCGAAAACAATTTTTACTGGAAATCTTCCTTTCACAAGTAACTCAATTCTCAGAGGAATACAATGTGCTAGATGCTACCTTTCTACCACATTTGGTTTTCTTTGGAGAGTTACATGCGTTTCTTCCCCTCACTTGAATAGGCTTATTTGGAGCAAAAAGTGCCCATCTCCACCTTGAATCACCTAATTTTCACGAAGTATTTCTTTCCAAAGTTAACTCAGTTATCACAGAGAAACAATGTGCTGCTAGCTTCTGCTTCTACAGAGATGGATTTCCTTCGAGAGATACATGTGTTTCTTGAAGTAAGATGAATTGGTGGATCTGCAGCCAAATGAGCCTTTTCCATCTGGAAAACTTTGGTTCGCAGGAAGTACTCCTTTCAAAAACTTTCTGAGTGTCACGGGATAACAATGTGCTCGAGGCGGCAGCCACTTTCATATCTGGTTTTCTTTGGAGAGATACATATGGTTCTTCAACTCAGGTGAATAGGCCTATTTGGAGGAAACTGAGGCTATGTCCACCTTAAAAGACCATGGTTGCAAGAAGTATTCTTTTCCTAAACTAACGCACTTCTCACAGGAAAACAATGTGCTCGGTGCTCCTGCTTCAAACATGGATGGTTTTCCTTTGAGAAATACCTGTGTTTCTTCAACTTAGTCAAGTAGGGCTATTTGGAATAAAATGAGCCTTTTTGACCTTGAAAACTGTGAATTGCAGGAATTACTCTTCTCAAGCTCCAATTCAACTCTCAAAGGGAAACATTGTGCTAAATGCTAGAGCTTCTACCATGCATACTTTTCTTTTAGAGTATAGCCCTAATGGACCAAACGCAGCCTATCTCCCCCTGCAAACACCTAAGATTCTTGAAGAATTCCTTTCAAAACTAACACAGTTCTCACAGGAAAACATGTGCCTCTAACATGGATGGTTTTCTTTTGACAGATACATGTGTTTCTTCAACTTAGCTGCCTAGGCCTATTTGAAATGAGGTGAGCCTCCTCCTTTGAATATTGACATTTGCAGGGTGCCTTGCTTTCAAAAACTAAATGAATTCTCATAGGGAAGCACTGTGCTAGATGTGGAAGTTTCTAATATTGATGGAATTCTTTGCATACATGCATGTGAATCTTCAATTCACCCAAATAGGTCTATTTCGAGTAAGCACATGCTCTCTCCACCTTGAAACGCCTAGGTGGCAGTAAGTATTCCTTTCAAAAATAACTCAAGTCTCAAAGGGAAACAACGCGCTAAATGCAAATGCTTCCATCACAGACGGTTTCCTTTTGAGAGGTCCATGTGTTACATCTCCTTAGGGGAATAGGCCTGTTTGGAGCAAAATGATCCTTTCTCCACTTTGAAAACTATGATTTGCAGGACGTATTCCTTTCAAAATGTAACTCCAGTCTCACAAGGAAACAGAGTGGTAGATTCTTTGCATCTAACACAGATTTTGTTCTTTCGAGATACACACATGATTCATCAACTTCCTTGAACTGGCCTATTTGCAAGAAAATGAGAATTTCTCCACCTTGAAAAGTATCAATTGCAGGAGTTATCCTTCCAAAACCTTTGGGAAGTCTCACAGGAAAACAATGTGGTTGCAACTCCTGCTTCTATCTAGATGGTTTTCTTTCTAGGAATGCATGTGTTTCATCAACTGAGTTGACTAGGAACACAATGAGCCTATGTCCAGCTTGAAAACTATGATTAGCAGGATGTATTCCTTTCAAAAACTAACTCAATTCTCAAAGGCCAACAATGTGCTACAAGCTGCGGCTTCCAATATAGGTGATTGTCTTTTTAGCTCTACCTGTGTTTCTTCAACTCACCTAAATAGGCCTACTTAGTGCAAACAGAGTCTATCTGCACCTTGAAACACCTACGTGGCAGGAAATAATCCTTTCCAAAATGAATCAATTCTCAAAAGAACAAGGTGCTAAATGCTGCAGTTTCTAGCATCCATGGTTTTCTTTGGGGAGGAACATGTGTTACTTCAACTCACCTGAATAGGCCTATTTGGAGCAAACACAGCCTATCTCCACTTGGACACACCAAAGTTGCAGGAAGCATTCCTTTCCAAAACTGACACAGTTCTCCCTGGAATACAATGTGTTAGATGCTCCGGCTTCTAACATACATGGTTTTCTTTGCAGAGATACATGGGTTTCTTCAACTCACCTGAATATAGAAAGGAGCAAACAGAGTCTATCTCCACCTTCACCCACCTTAGTTCCAGGAAGTATTCCTTTGGCAAACTAACCTAATTCTACAGGGAAACAATGTGGTAAAACCTCCTGGTTCTAACACAGATGATTGACTTTCAAGAGATACATGTGATTCTTCAAGTTAGCTGCATAGGCCTCTTTGGAACAAAATGAGTCTTTCTCCACCTAGAAAATACTGATTCGCAGGAATTATTCCTTTCTAAACCATATTCAATTCTCGTAGGGAAAAAAGGTGCTAGATGCTGCATCTTGTTAAACAGATATTTTTATTTGAAGAGACTGATGTCTTCCTTCATCTCAATGGAAAATGCCTAGTTGGAGCCAACGGCATCTATCTGCACCTTGAAACACCGAAGTTGCAGGAAGTTTTTCTCTCAAAACTAGCTCAATTCTCTCAGGAAAAGAATGTGCTAGATGCTCCTGCATTGAACAATGAAGGATTTCCTCGAGAGACACATGTGTTTCATCACCTCCCCTGAATAGGCCTATTTGAAGCACCAGGAGACTTTCTCCCCTTTGAAAACTTTCCTTTGCAGGACATTTTCCTTTCAAAACATAACACAAGTCTCACATGTAAAAAAGGTGCTAGATGCTCCTGCTGCTAACACAGGTGTTTTTCATTTGAGGGATACATGGGTTCCTTCAACTTAGCTGAATAGGCCTATTTGCAACCAAATGAGTGCTTTTCCACCTCGAAAACAATTTTTACTGGAAATCTTCCTTTCACAAGTAACTCAATTCTCAGAGGAATACAATGTGCTAGATGCTACCTTTCTACCACATTTGGTTTTCTTTGGAGAGTTACATGCGTTTCTTCCCCTCACTTGAATAGGCTTATTTGGAGCAAAAAGTGCCCATCTCCACCTTGAATCACCTAATTTTCACGAAGTATTTCTTTCCAAAGTTAACTCAGTTATCACAGAGAAACAATGTGCTGCTAGCTTCTGCTTCTACAGAGATGGATTTCCTTCGAGAGATACATGTGTTTCTTGAAGTAAGATGAATTGGTGGATCTGCAGCCAAATGAGCCTTTTCCATCTGGAAAACTTTGGTTCGCAGGAAGTACTCCTTTCAAAAACTTTCTGAGTGTCACGGGATAACAATGTGCTCGAGGCGGCAGCCACTTTCATATCTGGTTTTCTTTGGAGAGATACATATGGTTCTTCAACTCAGGTGAATAGGCCTATTTGGAGGAAACTGAGGCTATGTCCACCTTAAAAGACCATGGTTGCAAGAAGTATTCTTTTCCTAAACTAACGCACTTCTCACAGGAAAACAATGTGCTCGGTGCTCCTGCTTCAAACATGGATGGTTTTCCTTTGAGAAATACCTGTGTTTCTTCAACTTAGTCAAGTAGGGCTATTTGGAATAAAATGAGCCTTTTTGACCTTGAAAACTGTGAATTGCAGGAATTACTCTTCTCAAGCTCCAATTCAACTCTCAAAGGGAAACATTGTGCTAAATGCTAGAGCTTCTACCATGCATACTTTTCTTTTAGAGTATAGCCCTAATGGACCAAACGCAGCCTATCTCCCCCTGCAAACACCTAAGATTCTTGAAGAATTCCTTTCAAAACTAACACAGTTCTCACAGGAAAACATGTGCCTCTAACATGGATGGTTTTCTTTTGACAGATACATGTGTTTCTTCAACTTAGCTGCCTAGGCCTATTTGAAATGAGGTGAGCCTCCTCCTTTGAATATTGACATTTGCAGGGTGCCTTGCTTTCAAAAACTAAATGAATTCTCATAGGGAAGCACTGTGCTAGATGTGGAAGTTTCTAATATTGATGGAATTCTTTGCATACATGCATGTGAATCTTCAATTCACCCAAATAGGTCTATTTCGAGTAAGCACATGCTCTCTCCACCTTGAAACGCCTAGGTGGCAGTAAGTATTCCTTTCAAAAATAACTCAAGTCTCAAAGGGAAACAACGCGCTAAATGCAAATGCTTCCATCACAGACGGTTTCCTTTTGAGAGGTCCATGTGTTACATCTCCTTAGGGGAATAGGCCTGTTTGGAGCAAAATGATCCTTTCTCCACTTTGAAAACTATGATTTGCAGGACGTATTCCTTTCAAAATGTAACTCCAGTCTCACAAGGAAACAGAGTGGTAGATTCTTTGCATCTAACACAGATTTTGTTCTTTCGAGATACACACATGATTCATCAACTTCCTTGAACTGGCCTATTTGCAAGAAAATGAGAATTTCTCCACCTTGAAAAGTATCAATTGCAGGAGTTATCCTTCCAAAACCTTTGGGAAGTCTCACAGGAAAACAATGTGGTTGCAACTCCTGCTTCTATCTAGATGGTTTTCTTTCTAGGAATGCATGTGTTTCATCAACTGAGTTGACTAGGAACACAATGAGCCTATGTCCAGCTTGAAAACTATGATTAGCAGGATGTATTCCTTTCAAAAACTAACTCAATTCTCAAAGGCCAACAATGTGCTACAAGCTGCGGCTTCCAATATAGGTGATTGTCTTTTTAGCTCTACCTGTGTTTCTTCAACTCACCTAAATAGGCCTACTTAGTGCAAACAGAGTCTATCTGCACCTTGAAACACCTACGTGGCAGGAAATAATCCTTTCCAAAATGAATCAATTCTCAAAAGAACAAGGTGCTAAATGCTGCAGTTTCTAGCATCCATGGTTTTCTTTGGGGAGGAACATGTGTTACTTCAACTCACCTGAATAGGCCTATTTGGAGCAAACACAGCCTATCTCCACTTGGACACACCAAAGTTGCAGGAAGCATTCCTTTCCAAAACTGACACAGTTCTCCCTGGAATACAATGTGTTAGATGCTCCGGCTTCTAACATACATGGTTTTCTTTGCAGAGATACATGGGTTTCTTCAACTCACCTGAATATAGAAAGGAGCAAACAGAGTCTATCTCCACCTTCACCCACCTTAGTTCCAGGAAGTATTCCTTTGGCAAACTAACCTAATTCTACAGGGAAACAATGTGGTAAAACCTCCTGGTTCTAACACAGATGATTGACTTTCAAGAGATACATGTGATTCTTCAAGTTAGCTGCATAGGCCTCTTTGGAACAAAATGAGTCTTTCTCCACCTAGAAAATACTGATTCGCAGGAATTATTCCTTTCTAAACCATATTCAATTCTCGTAGGGAAAAAAGGTGCTAGATGCTGCATCTTGTTAAACAGATATTTTTATTTGAAGAGACAGATGTCTTCCTTCAACTCAATGGAAAATGCCTAGTTGGAGCCAATGTCATCTATCTGCACCTTGAAACACCGAAGTTGCAGGAAGTTTTTCTCTCAACACTAGCTCAATTCTCTCAGGAAAAGAATGTGCTAGATGCTCCTGCATTGAACAATGAAGGATTTCCTCGAGAGACACATGTGTTTCATCACCTCCCCTGAATAGGCCTATTTGAAGCACCAGGAGACTTTCTCCCCTTTGAAATCTTTCCTTTGCAGGACATTTTCCTTTCAAAACATAACACAAGTCTCACATGTAAAAAAGGTGCTAGATGCTCCTGCTGCTAACACAGGTGTTTTTCATTTGAGGGATACATGGGTTCCTTCAACTTAGCTGAATAGGCCTATTTGCAACCAAATGAGTGCTTTTCCACCTCGAAAACAATTTTTACTGGAAATCTTCCTTTCACAAGTAACTCAATTCTCAGAGGAATACAATGTGCTAGATGCTACCTTTCTACCACATTTGGTTTTCTTTGGAGAGTTACATGCGTTTCTTCCCCTCACTTGAATAGGCTTATTTGGAGCAAAAAGTGCCCATCTCCCCCTTGAATCACCTAATTTTCACGAAGTATTTCTTTCCAAAGTTAACTCAGTTATCACAGAGAAACAATGTGCTGCTAGCTTCTGCTTCTAGAGAGATGGATTTCCTTTGAGAGATACATGTGTTTCTTGAAGTAAGATGAATTGGTGGATCTGCAGCCAAATGAGCCTTTTCCATCTGGAAAACTTTGGTTCGCAAGAAGTACTCCTTTCAAAAACTTTCTGAGTGTCACGGGATAACAATGTGCTCGAGGCGGCAGCCACTTTCATAGCTGGTTTTCATTGGAGAGATACATATGGTTCTTCAACTCAGGTGAATAGGCCTATTTAGAGGAAACTGAGGCTATGTCCACCTTAAAAGACCATGGTTGCAAGAAGTATTCTTTTCCTAAACTAACGCACTTCTCACAGGAAAACAATGTGCTCGGTGCTCCTGCTTCAAACATGGATGGTTTTCCTTTGAGAAATACCTGTGTTTCTTCAATTTAGCCAAGTAGGGCTATTTGGAATAAAATGAGCCTTTTTGACCTTGAAAACTGTGAATTGCAGGAATTACTCTTCTCAAGCTCACATTCAACTCTCAAAGGGAAACATTGTGCTAGATGCTAGAGCTTCTACCATGTATACTTTTCTTTTAGAGTATAGCCCTAATGGACCAAACGCAGCCTATCTCCCCCTGCAAACACCTAAGATTCTTGAAGAATTCCTTTCAAAACTAACACAGTTCTCACAGGAAAACATGTGCCTCTAACATGGATGGTTTTCTTTTGACAGATACATGTGTTTCTTCAACTTAGCTGACTAGGCCTATTTGAAATGAGGTGAGCCTCCTCCTTTGAATATTGACATTTGCAGGGTGCATTGCTTTCAAAAACTAAATGAATTCTCATAGGGAAGCACTGTGCTAGATGTGGAAGTTTCTAATATTGATGGAATTCTTTGCATACATGCATGTGAATCTTCAATTCACCCAAATAGGTCTATTTCGAGTAAGCACATGCTCTCTCCACCTTGAAACGCCTAGGTGGCAGTAAGTATTCCTTTCAAAAATAACTCAAGTCTCAAAGGGAAACAACGTGCTAAATGCAAATGCTTCCATCACAGACGGTTTCCTTTTGAGAGGTCCATGTGTTACATCTCCTTAGGGGAATAGGCCTGTTTGGAGCAAAATGATCCTTTCTCCACTTTGAAAACTATGATTTGCAGGACGTATTCCTTTCAAAATGTAACTCCAGTCTCACAAGGAAACAGAGTGGTAGATTCTTTGCATCTAACACAGATTTTGTTCTTTCGAGATACACACATGATTCATCAACTTCCTTGAACTGGCCTATTTGCAAGAAAATGAGAATTTCTCCACCTTGAAAAGTATCAATTGCAGGAGTTATCCTTCCAAAACCTTTGGGAAGTCTCACAGGAAAACAATGTGGTTGCAACTCCTGCTTCTATCTAGATGGTTTTCTTTCTAGGAATGCATGTGTTTCATCAACTGAGTTGACTAGGAACACAATGAGCCTATGTCCAGCTTGAAAACTATGATTAGCAGGATGTATTCCTTTCAAAAACTAACTCAATTCTCAAAGGCCAACAATGTGCTACAAGCTGCGGCTTCCAATATAGGTGATTGTCTTTTTAGCTCTACCTGTGTTTCTTCAACTCACCTAAATAGGCCTACTTAGTGCAAACAGAGTCTATCTGCACCTTGAAACACCTACGTGGCAGGAAATAATCCTTTCCAAAATGAATCAATTCTCAAAAGAACAAGGTGCTAAATGCTGCAGTTTCTAGCATCCATGGTTTTCTTTGGGGAGGAACATGTGTTACTTCAACTCACCTGAATAGGCCTATTTGGAGCAAACACAGCCTATCTCCACTTGGACACACCAAAGTTGCAGGAAGCATTCCTTTCCAAAACTGACACAGTTCTCCCTGGAATACAATGTGTTAGATGCTCCGGCTTCTAACATAGATGGTTTTCTTTGCAGAGATACATGGGTTTCTTCAACTCACCTGAATATAGAAAGGAGCAAACAGAGTCTATCTCCACCTTCACCCACCTTAGTTCCAGGAAGTATTCCTTTGGCAAACTAACCTAATTCTACAGGGAAACAATGTGGTAAAACCTCCTGGTTCTAACACAGATGATTGACTTTCAAGAGATACATGTGATTCTTCAAGTTAGCTGCATAGGCCTCTTTGGAACAAAATGAGTCTTTCTCCACCTAGAAAATACTGATTCGCAGGAATTATTCCTTTCTAAACCATATTCAATTCTCGTAGGGAAAAAAGGTGCTAGATGCTGCATCTTGTTAAACAGATATTTTTATTTGAAGAGACAGATGTCTTCCTTCAACTCAATGGAAAATGCCTAGTTGGAGCCAATGTCATCTATCTGCACCTTGAAACACCGAAGTTGCAGGAAGTTTTTCTCTCAACACTAGCTCAATTCTCTCAGGAAAAGAATGTGCTAGATGCTCCTGCATTGAACAATGAAGGATTTCCTCGAGAGACACATGTGTTTCATCACCTCCCCTGAATAGGCCTATTTGAAGCACCAGGAGACTTTCTCCCCTTTGAAATCTTTCCTTTGCAGGACATTTTCCTTTCAAAACATAACACAAGTCTCACATGTAAAAAAGGTGCTAGATGCTCCTGCTGCTAACACAGGTGTTTTTCATTTGAGGGATACATGGGTTCCTTCAACTTAGCTGAATAGGCCTATTTGCAACCAAATGAGTGCTTTTCCACCTCGAAAACAATTTTTACTGGAAATCTTCCTTTCACAAGTAACTCAATTCTCAGAGGAATACAATGTGCTAGATGCTACCTTTCTACCACATTTGGTTTTCTTTGGAGAGTTACATGCGTTTCTTCCCCTCACTTGAATAGGCTTATTTGGAGCAAAAAGTGCCCATCTCCACCTTTAATCACCTAATTTTCACGAAGTATTTCTTTCCAAAGTTAACTCAGTTATCACAGAGAAACAATGTGCTGCTAGCTTCTGCTTCTAGAGAGATGGATTTCCTTTGAGAGATACATGTGTTTCTTGAAGTAAGATGAATTGGTGGATCTGCAGCCAAATGAGCCTTTTCCATCTGGAAAACTTTGGTTCGCAAGAAGTACTCCTTTGAAAAACTTTCTGAGTGTCACGGGATAACAATGTGCTCGAGGCGGCAGCCACTTTCATAGCTGGTTTTCATTGGAGAGATACATATGGTTCTTCAACTCAGGTGAATAGGCCTATTTAGAGGAAACTGAGGCTATGTCCACCTTAAAAGACCATGGTTGCAAGAAGTATTCTTTTCCTAAACTAACGCACTTCTCACAGGAAAACAATGTGCTCGGTGCTCCTGCTTCAAACATGGATGGTTTTCCTTTGAGAAATACCTGTGTTTCTTCAATTTAGCCAAGTAGGGCTATTCGGAATAAAATGAGCCTTTTGACCTTGAAAACTGTGAATTGCAGGAATTACTCTTCTCAAGCTCACATTCAACTCTCAAAGGGAAACATTGTGCTAGATGCTAGAGCTTCTACCATGTATACTTTTCTTTTAGAGTATAGCCCTAATGGACCAAACGCAGCCTATCTCCCCCTGCAAACACCTAAGATTCTTGAAGAATTCCTTTCAAAACTAACACAGTTCTCACAGGAAAACATGTGCCTCTAACATGGATGGTTTTCTTTTGACAGATACATGTGTTTCTTCAACTTAGCAGACTAGGCCTATTTGAAATGAGGTGAGCCTCCTCCTTTGAATATTGACATTTGCAGGGTGCATTGCTTTCAAAAACTAAATGAATTCTCATAGGGAAGCACTGTGCTAGATGTGGAAGTTTCTAATATTGATGGAATTCTTTGCATACATGCATGTGAATCTTCAATTCACCCAAATAGGTCTATTTCGAGTAAGCACATGCTCTCTCCACCTTGAAACGCCTAGGTGGCAGTAAGTATTCCTTTCAAAAATAACTCAAGTCTCAAAGGGAAACAACGTGCTAAATGCAAATGCTTCCATCACAGACGGTTTCCTTTTGAGAGGTCCATGTGTTACATCTCCTTAGGGGAATAGGCCTGTTTGGAGCAAAATGATCCTTTCTCCACTTTGAAAACTATGATTTGCAGGACGTATTCCTTTCAAAATGTAACTCCAGTCTCACAAGGAAACAGAGTGGTAGATTCTTTGCATCTAACACAGATTTTGTTCTTTCGAGATACACACATGATTCATCAACTTCCTTGAACTGGCCTATTTGCAAGAAAATGAGAATTTCTCCACCTTGAAAAGTATCAATTGCAGGAGTTATCCTTCCAAAACCTTTGGGAATTCTCACAGGAAAACAATGTGGTTGCAACTCCTGCTTCTATCTAGATGGTTTTCTTTCTAGGAATGCATGTGTTTCATCAACTGAGTTGACTAGGAACACAATGAGCCTATGTCCAGCTTGAAAACTATGATTAGCAGGATGTATTCCTTTCAAAAACTAACTCAATTCTCAAAGGCCAACAATGTGCTACAAGCTGCGGCTTCCAATATAGGTGATTGTCTTTTTAGCTATACCTGTGTTTCTTCAACTCACCTAAATAGGCCTACTTAGTGCAAACAGAGTCTATCTGCACCTTGAAACACCTACGTGGCAGGAAATAATCCTTTCCAAAATGAATCAATTCTCAAAAGAACAAGGTGCTAAATGCTGCAGTTTCTAGCATCCATGGTTTTCTTTGGGGAGGAACATGTGTTACTTCAACTCACCTGAATAGGCCTATTTGGAGCAAACACAGCCTATCTCCACTTGGACACACCAAAGTTGCAGGAAGCATTCCTTTCCAAAACTGACACAGTTCTCCCTGGAATACAATGTGTTAGATGCTCCGGCTTCTAACATACATGGTTTTCTTTGCAGAGATACATGGGTTTCTTCAACTCACCTGAATATAGAAAGGAGCAAACAGAGTCTATCTCCACCTTCACCCACCTTAGTTCCAGGAAGTATTCCTTTGGCAAACTAACCTAATTCTACAGGGAAACAATGTGGTAAAACCTCCTGTTTCTAACACAGATGATTGACTTTCAAGAGATACATGTGATTCTTCAAGTTAGCTGCATAGGCCTCTTTGGAACAAAATGAGTCTTTCTCCACCTAGAAAATACTGATTCGCAGGAATTATTCCTTTCTAAACCATATTCAATTCTCGTAGGGAAAAAAGGTGCTAGATGCTGCATCTTGTTAAACAGATATTTTTATTTGAAGAGACTGATGTCTTCCTTCATCTCAATGGAAAATGCCTAGTTGGAGCCAACGGCATCTATCTGCACCTTGAAACACCGAAGTTGCAGGAAGTTTTTCTCTCAACACTAGCTCAATTCTCTCAGGAAAAGAATGTGCTAGATGCTCCTGCATTGAACAATGAAGGATTTCCTCGAGAGACACATGTGTTTCATCACCTCCCCTGAATAGGCCTATTTGAAGCACCAGGAGACTTTCTCCCCTTTGAAAACTTTCCTTTGCAGGACATTTTCCTTTCAAAACATAACACAAGTCTCACATGTAAAAAAGGTGCTAGATGCTCCTGCTGCTAACACAGGTGTTTTTCATTTGAGGGATACATGGGTTCCTTCAACTTAGCTGAATAGGCCTATTTGCAACCAAATGAGTGCTTTTCCACCTCGAAAACAATTTTTACTGGAAATCTTCCTTTCACAAGTAACTCAATTCTCAGAGGAATACAATGTGCTAGATGCTACCTTTCTACCACATTTGGTTTTCTTTGGAGAGTTACATGCGTTTCTTCCCCTCACTTGAATAGGCTTATTTGGAGCAAAAAGTGCCCATCTCCACCTTGAATCACCTAATTTTCACGAAGTATTTCTTTCCAAAGTTAACTCAGTTATCACAGAGAAACAATGTGCTGCTAGCTTCTGCTTCTAGAGAGATGGATTTCCTTCGAGAGATACATGTGTTTCTTGAAGTAAGATGAATTGGTGGATCTGCAGCCAAATGAGCCTTTTCCATCTGGAAAACTTTGGTTCGCAGGAAGTACTCCTTTCAAAAACTTTCTGAGTGTCACGGGATAACAATGTGCTCGAGGCGGCAGCCACTTTCATAGCTGGTTTTCTTTGGAGAGATACATATGGTTCTTCAACTCAGGTGAATAGGCCTATTTGGAGGAAACTGAGGCTATGTCCACCTTAAAAGACCATGGTTGCAAGAAGTATTCTTTTCCTAAACTAACGCACTTCTCACAGGAAAACAATGTGCTCGGTGCTCCTGCTTCAAACATGGATGGTTTTCCTTTGAGAAATACCTGTGTTTCTTCAACTTAGTCAAGTAGGGCTATTTGGAATAAAATGAGCCTTTTTGACCTTGAAAACTGTGAATTGCAGGAATTACTCTTCTCAAGCTCCAATTCAACTCTCAAAGGGAAACATTGTGCTAGATGCTAGAGCTTCTACCATGCATACTTTTCTTTTAGAGTATAGCCCTAATGGACCAAACGCAGCCTATCTCCCCCTGCAAACACCTAAGATTCTTGAAGAATTCCTTTCAAAACTAACACAGTTCTCACAGGAAAACATGTGCCTCTAACATGGATGGTTTTCTTTTGACAGATACATGTGTTTCTTCAACTTAGCAGACTAGGCCTACTTGAAATGAGGTAAGCCTCTACCTTGGAATATTGACATTTGCAGGGTGCATTGCTTTCAAAAACTAAATGAATTCTCATAGGGAAGCACTGTGCTAGATGTGGCAGTTTCTAATATTGATGGAATTCTTTGCATACATGCATGTGAATCTTCAATTCACCCAAATAGGTCTATTTCGAGTAAGCACATGCTCTCTCCACCTTGAAACGCCTAGGTGGCAGTAAGTATTCCTTTCAAAAATAACTCAAGTCTCAAAGGGAAACAACGTGCTAAATGCAAATGCTTCCATCACAGACGGTTTCCTTTTGAGAGGTCCATGTGTTACATCTCCTTAGGGGAATAGGCCTGTTTGGAGCAAAATGATCCTTTCTCCACTTTGAAAACTATGATTTGCAGGACGTATTCCTTTCAAAATGTAACTCCAGTCTCACAAGGAAACAGAGTGGTAGATTCTTTGCATCTAACACAGATTTTGTTCTTTCGAGATACACACATGATTCATCAACTTCCTTGAACTGGCCTATTTGCAAGAAAATGAGAATTTCTCCACCTTGAAAAGTATCAATTGCAGGAGTTATCCTTCCAAAACCTTTGGGAAGTCTCACAGGAAAACAATGTGGTTGCAACTCCTGCTTCTATCTAGATGGTTTTCTTTCTAGGAATGCATGTGTTTCATCAACTGAGTTGACTAGGAACACAATGAGCCTATGTCCAGCTTGAAAACTATGATTAGCAGGATGTATTCCTTTCAAAAACTAACTCAATTCTCAAAGGCCAACAATGTGCTACAAGCTGCGGCTTCCAATATAGGTGATTGTCTTTTTAGCTATACCTGTGTTTCTTCAACTCACCTAAATAGGCCTACTTAGTGCAAACAGAGTCTATCTGCACCTTGAAACACCTACGTGGCAGGAAATAATCCTTTCCAAAATGAATCAATTCTCAAAAGAACAAGGTGCTAAATGCTGCAGTTTCTAGCATCCATGGTTTTCTTTGGGGAGGAACATGTGTTACTTCAACTCACCTGAATAGGCCTATTTGGAGCAAACACAGCCTATCTCCACTTGGACACACCAAAGTTGCAGGAAGCATTCCTTTCCAAAACTGACACAGTTCTCCCTGGAATACAATGTGTTAGATGCTCCGGCTTCTAACATACATGGTTTTCTTTGCAGAGATACATGGGTTTCTTCAACTCACCTGAATATAGAAAGGAGCAAACAGAGTCTATCTCCACCTTCACCCACCTTAGTTCCAGGAAGTATTCCTTTGGCAAACTAACCTAATTCTACAGGGAAACAATGTGGTAAAACCTCCTGGTTCTAACACAGATGATTGACTTTCAAGAGATACATGTGATTCTTCAAGTTAGCTGCATAGGCCTCTTTGGAACAAAATGAGTCTTTCTCCACCTAGAAAATACTGATTCGCAGGAATTATTCCTTTCTAAACCATATTCAATTCTCGTAGGGAAAAAAGGTGCTAGATGCTGCATCTTGTTAAACAGATATTTTTATTTGAAGAGACAGATGTCTTCCTTCAACTCAATGGAAAATGCCTAGTTGGAGCCAATGTCATCTATCTGCACCTTGAAACACCGAAGTTGCAGGAAGTTTTTCTCTCAACACTAGCTCAATTCTCTCAGGAAAAGAATGTGCTAGATGCTCCTGCATTGAACAATGAAGGATTTCCTCGAGAGACACATGTGTTTCATCACCTCCCCTGAATAGGCCTATTTGAAGCACCAGGAGACTTTCTCCCCTTTGAAAACTTTCCTTTGCAGGACATTTTCCTTTCAAAACATAACACAAGTCTCACATGTAAAAAAGGTGCTAGATGCTCCTGCTGCTAACACAGGTGTTTTTCATTTGAGGGATACATGGGTTCCTTCAACTTAGCTGAATAGGCCTATTTGCAACCAAATGAGTGCTTTTCCACCTCGAAAACAATTTTTACTGGAAATCTTCCTTTCACAAGTAACTCAATTCTCAGAGGAATACAATGTGCTAGATGCTACCTTTCTACCACATTTGGTTTTCTTTGGAGAGTTACATGCGTTTCTTCCCCTCACTTGAATAGGCTTATTTGGAGCAAAAAGTGCCCATCTCCACCTTGAATCACCTAATTTTCACGAAGTATTTCTTTCCAAAGTTAACTCAGTTATCACAGAGAAACAATGTGCTGCTAGCTTCTGCTTCTACAGAGATGGATTTCCTTCGAGAGATACATGTGTTTCTTGAAGTAAGATGAATTGGTGGATCTGCAGCCAAATGAGCCTTTTCCATCTGGAAAACTTTGGTTCGCAGGAAGTACTCCTTTCAAAAACTTTCTGAGTGTCACGGGATAACAATGTGCTCGAGGCGGCAGCCACTTTCATAGCTGGTTTTCTTTGGAGAGATACATATGGTTCTTCAACTCAGGTGAATAGGCCTATTTGGAGGAAACTGAGGCTATGTCCACCTTAAAAGACCATGGTTGCAAGAAGTATTCTTTTCCTAAACTAACGCACTTCTCACAGGAAAACAATGTGCTCGGTGCTCCTGCTTCAAACATGGATGGTTTTCCTTTGAGAAATACCTGTGTTTCTTCAACTTAGTCAAGTAGGGCTATTTGGAATAAAATGAGCCTTTTTGACCTTGAAAACTGTGAATTGCAGGAATTACTCTTCTCAAGCTCCAATTCAACTCTCAAAGGGAAACATTGTGCTAGATGCTAGAGCTTCTACCATGCATACTTTTCTTTTAGAGTATAGCCCTAATGGACCAAACGCAGCCTATCTCCCCCTGCAAACACCTAAGATTCTTGAAGAATTCCTTTCAAAACTAACACAGTTCTCACAGGAAAACATGTGCCTCTAACATGGATGGTTTTCTTTTGACAGATACATGTGTTTCTTCAACTTAGCAGACTAGGCCTATTTGAAATGAGGTAAGCCTCCTCCTTTGAATATTGACATTTGCAGGGTGCATTGCTTTCAAAAACTAAATGAATTCTCATAGGGAAGCACTGTGCTAGATGTGGAAGTTTCTAATATTGATGGAATTCTTTGCATACATGCATGTGAATCTTCAATTCACCCAAATAGGTCTATTTCGAGTAAGCACATGCTCTCTCCACCTTGAAACGCCTAGGTGGCAGTAAGTATTCCTTTCAAAAATAACTCAAGTCTCAAAGGGAAACAACGTGCTAAATGCAAATGCTTCCATCACAGACGGTTTCCTTTTGAGAGGTCCATGTGTTACATCTCCTTAGGGGAATAGGCCTGTTTGGAGCAAAATGATCCTTTCTCCACTTTGAAAACTATGATTTGCAGGACGTATTCCTTTCAAAATGTAACTCCAGTCTCACAAGGAAACAGAGTGGTAGATTCTTTGTATCTAACACAGATTTTGTTCTTTCGAGATACACACATGATTCATCAACTTCCTTGAACTGGCCTATTTGCAAGAAAATGAGAATTTCTCCACCTTGAAAAGTATCAATTGCAGGAGTTATCCTTCCAAAACCTTTGGGAAGTCTCACAGGAAAACAATGTGGTTGCAACTCCTGCTTCTATCTAGATGGTTTTCTTTCTAGGAATGCATGTGTTTCATCAACTGAGTTGACTAGGAACACAATGAGCCTATGTCCAGCTTGAAAACTATGATTAGCAGGATGTATTCCTTTCAAAAACTAACTCAATTCTCAAAGGCCAACAATGTGCTACAAGCTGCGGCTTCCAATATAGGTGATTGTCTTTTTAGCTATACCTGTGTTTCTTCAACTCACCTAAATAGGCCTACTTAGTGCAAACAGAGTCTATCTGCACCTTGAAACACCTACGTGGCAGGAAATAATCCTTTCCACAATGAATCAATTCTCAAAAGAACAAGGTGCTAAATGCTGCAGTTTCTAGCATCCATGGTTTTCTTTGGGGAGGAACATGTGTTACTTCAACTCACGTGAATAGGCCTATTTGGAGCAAACACAGCCTATCTCCACTTGGACACACCAAAGTTGCAGGAAGCATTCCTTTCCAAAACTGACACAGTTCTCCCTGGAATACAATGTGTTAGATGCTCCGGCTTCTAACATACATGGTTTTCTTTGCAGAGATACATGGGTTTCTTCAACTCACCTGAATATAGAAAGGAGCAAACAGAGTCTATCTCCACCTTCACCCACCTTAGTTCCAGGAAGTATTCCTTTGGCAAACTAACCTAATTCTACAGGGAAACAATGTGGTAAAACCTCCTGGTTCTAACACAGATGATTGACTTTCAAGAGATACATGTGATTTTTCAAGTTAGCTGCATAGGCCTCTTTGGAACAAAATGAGTCTTTCTCCACCTAGAAAATACTGATTCGCAGGAATTATTCCTTTCTAAACCATATTCAATTCTCGTAGGGAAAAAAGGTGCTAGATGCTGCATCTTGTTAAACAGATATTTTTATTTGAAGAGACTGATGTCTTCCTTCATCTCAATGGAAAATGCCTAGTTGGAGCCAACGGCATCTATCTGCACCTTGAAACACCGAAGTTGCAGGAAGTTTTTCTCTCAAAACTAGCTCAATTCTCTCAGGAAAAGAATGTGCTAGATGCTCCTGCATTGAACAATGAAGGATTTCCTCGAGAGACACATGTGTTTCATCACCTCCCCTGAATAGGCCTATTTGAAGCACCAGGAGACTTTCTCCCCTTTGAAAACTTTCCTTTGCAGGACATTTTCCTTTCAAAACATAACACAAGTCTCACATGTAAAAAAGGTGCTAGATGCTCCTGCTGCTAACACAGGTGTTTTTCATTTGAGGGATACATGGGTTCCTTCAACTTAGCTGAATAGGCCTATTTGCAACCAAATGAGTGCTTTTCCACCTCGAAAACAATTTTTACTGGAAATCTTCCTTTCACAAGTAACTCAATTCTCAGAGGAATACAATGTGCTAGATGCTACCTTTCTACCACATTTGGTTTTCTTTGGAGAGTTACATGCGTTTCTTCCCCTCACTTGAATAGGCTTATTTGGAGCAAAAAGTGCCCATCTCCACCTTGAATCACCTAATTTTCACGAAGTATTTCTTTCCAAAGTTAACTCAGTTATCACAGAGAAACAATGTGCTGCTAGCTTCTGCTTCTACAGAGATGGATTTCCTTCGAGAGATACATGTGTTTCTTGAAGTAAGATGAATTGGTGGATCTGCAGCCAAATGAGCCTTTTCCATCTGGAAAACTTTGGTTCGCAGGAAGTACTCCTTTCAAAAACTTTCTGAGTGTCACGGGATAACAATGTGCTCGAGGCGGCAGCCACTTTCATATCTGGCTTTCTTTGGAGAGATACATATGGTTCTTCAACTCAGGTGAATAGGCCTATTTGGAGGAAACTGAGGCTATGTCCACCTTAAAAGACCATGGTTGCAAGAAGTATTCTTTTCCTAAACTAACGCACTTCTCACAGGAAAACAATGTGCTCGGTGCTCCTGCTTCAAACATGGATGGTTTTCCTTTGAGAAATACCTGTGTTTCTTCAACTTAGTCAAGTAGGGCTATTTGGAATAAAATGAGCCTTTTTCACCTTGAAAACTGTGAATTGCAGGAATTACTCTTCTCAAGCTCCAATTCAACTCTCAAAGGGAAACATTGTGCTAAATGCTAGAGCTTCTACCATGTATACTTTTCTTTTAGAGTATAGCCCTAATGGACCAAACGCAGCCTATCTCCCCCTGCAAACACCTAAGATTCTTGAAGAATTCCTTTCAAAACTAACACAGTTCTCACAGGAAAACATGTGCCTCTAACATGGATGGTTTTCTTTTGACAGATACATGTGTTTCTTCAACTTAGCTGCCTAGGCCTATTTGAAATGAGGTGAGCCTCCTCCTTTGAATATTGACATTTGCCGGGTGCCTTGCTTTCAAAAACTAAATGAATTCTCATAGGGAAGCACTGTGCTAGATGTGGAAGTTTCTAATATTGATGGAATTCTTTGCATACATGCATGTGAATCTTCAATTCACCCAAATAGGTCTATTTCGAGTAAGCACATGCTCTCTCCACCTTGAAACGCCTAGGTGGCAGTAAGTATTCCTTTCAAAAATAACTCAAGTTTCAAAGGGAAACAACGTGCTAAATGCAAATGCTTCCATCACAGACGGTTTCCTTTTGAGAGGTCCATGTGTTACATCTCCTTAGGGGAATAGGCCTGTTTGGAGCAAAATGATCCTTTCTCCACTTTGAAAACTATGATTTGCAGGACGTATTCCTTTCAAAATGTAACTCCAGTCTCACAAGGAAACAGAGTGGTAGATTCTTTGCATCTAACACAGATTTTGTTCTTTCGAGATACACACATGATTCATCAACTTCCTTGAACTGGCCTATTTGCAAGAAAATGAGAATTTCTCCACCTTGAAAAGTATCAATTGCAGGAGTTATCCTTCCAAAACCTTTGGGAAGTCTCACAGGAAAACAATGTGGTTGCAACTCCTGCTTCTATCTAGATGGTTTTCTTTCTAGGAATGCATGTGTTTCATCAACTGAGTTGACTAGGAACACAATGAGCCTATGTCCAGCTTGAAAACTATGATTAGCAGGATGTATTCCTTTCAAAAACTAACTCAATTCTCAAAGGCCAACAATGTGCTACAAGCTGCGGCTTCCAATATAGGTGATTGTCTTTTTAGCTATACCTGTGTTTCTTCAACTCACCTAAATAGGCCTACTTAGTGCAAACAGAGTCTATCTGCACCTTGAAACACCTACGTGGCAGGAAATAATCCTTTCCAAAATGAATCAATTCTCAAAAGAACAAGGTGCTAAATGCTGCAGTTTCTAGCATCCATGGTTTTCTTTGGGGAGGAACATGTGTTACTTCAACTCACCTGAATAGGCCTATTTGGAGCAAACACAGCCTATCTCCACTTGGACACACCAAAGTTGCAGGAAGCATTTCTTTCCAAAACTGACACAGTTCTCCCTGGAATACAATGTGTTAGATGCTCCGGCTTCTAACATACATGGTTTTCTTTGCAGAGATACATGGGTTTCTTCAACTCACCTGAATATAGAAAGGAGCAAACAGAGTCTATCTCCACCTTCACCCACCTTAGTTCCAGGAAGTATTCCTTTGGCAAACTAACCTAATTCTACAGGGAAACAATGTGGTAAAACCTCCTGGTTCTAACACAGATGATTGACTTTCAAGAGATACATGTGATTCTTAAAGTTAGCTGCATAGGCCTCTTTGGAACAAAATGAGTCTTTCTCCACCTAGAAAATACTGATTCGCAGGAATTATTCCTTTCTAAACCATATTCAATTCTCGTAGGGAAAAAAGGTGCTAGATGCTGCATCTTGTTAAACAGATATTTTTATTTGAAGAGACAGATGTCTTCCTTCAACTCAATGGAAAATGCCTAGTTGGAGCCAATGTCATCTATCTGCACATTGAAACACCGAAGTTGCAGGAAGTTTTTCTCTCAACACTAGCTCAATTCTCTCAGGAAAAGAATGTGCTAGATGCTCCTGCATTGAACAATGAAGGATTTCCTCGAGAGACACATGTGTTTCATCACCTCCCCTGAATAGGCCTATTTGAAGCACCAGGAGACTTTCTCCCCTTTGAAATCTTTCCTTTGCAGGACATTTTCCTTTCAAAACATAACACAAGTCTCACATGTAAAAAAGGTGCTAGATGCTCCTGCTGCTAACACAGGTGTTTTTCATTTGAGGGATACATGGGTTCCTTCAACTTAGCTGAATAGGCCTATTTGCAACCAAATGAGTGCTTTTCCACCTCGAAAACAATTTTTACTGGAAATCTTCCTTTCACAAGTAACTCAATTCTCAGAGGAATACAATGTGCTAGATGCTACCTTTCTACCACATTTGGTTTTCTTTGGAGAGTTACATGCGTTTCTTCCCCTCACTTGAATAGGCTTATTTGGAGCAAAAAGTGCCCATCTCCACCTTTAATCACCTAATTTTCACGAAGTATTTCATTCCAAAGTTAACTCAGTTATCACAGAGAAACAATGTGCTGCTAGCTTCTGCTTCTAGAGAGATGGATTTCCTTTGAGAGATACATGTGTTACTTGAAGTAAGATGAATTGGTGGATCTGCAGCCAAATGAGCCTTTTCCATCTGGAAAACTTTGGTTCGCAAGAAGTACTCCTTTCAAAAACTTTCTGAGTGTCACGGGATAACAATGTGCTCGAGGCGGCAGCCACTTTCATAGCTGGTTTTCATTGGAGAGATACATATGGTTCTTCAACTCAGGTGAATAGGCCTATTTAGAGGAAACTGAGGCTATGTCCACCTTAAAAGACCATGGTTGCAAGAAGTATTCTTTTCCTAAACTAACGCACTTCTCACAGGAAAACAATGTGCTCGGTGCTCCTGCTTCAAACATGGATGGTTTTCCTTTGAGAAATACCTGTGTTTCTTCAACTTAGTCAAGTAGGGCTATTTGGAATAAAATGAGCCTTTTTGACCTTGAAAACTGTGAATTGCAGGAATTACGCTTCTCAAGCTCCAATTCAACTCTCAAAGGGAAACATTGTGCTAGATGCTAGAGCTTCTACCATGCATACTTATCTTTTAGAGTATAGCCCTAATGGACCAAACGCAGCCTATCTCCCCCTGCAAACACCTAAGATTCTTGAAGAATTCCTTTCAAAACTAACACAGTTCTCACAGGAAAACATGTGCCTCTAACATGGATGGTTTTCTTTTGACAGATACATGTGTTTCTTCAACTTAGCAGACTAGGCCTATTTGAAATGAGGTAAGCCTCCTCCTTTGAATATTGACATTTGCAGGGTGCATTGCTTTCAAAAACTAAATGAATTCTCATAGGGAAGCACTGTGCTAGATGTGGAAGTTTCTAATATTGATGGAATTCTTTGCATACATGCATGTGAATCTTCAATTCACCCAAATAGGTCTATTTCGAGTAAGCACATGCTCTCTCCACCTTGAAACGCCTAGGTGGCAGTAAGTATTCCTTTCAAAAATAACTCAAGTCTCAAAGGGAAACAACGTGCTAAATGAAAATGCTTCCATCACAGACGGTTTCCTTTTGAGAGGTCCATGTGTTACATCTCCTTAGGGGAATAGGCCTGTTTGGAGCAAAATGATCCTTTCTCCACTTTGAAAACTATGATTTGCAGGACGTATTCCTTTCAAAATGTAACTCCAGTCTCACAAGGAAACAGAGTGGTAGATTCTTTGTATCTAACACAGATTTTGTTCTTTCGAGATACACACATGATTCATCAACTTCCTTGAACTGGCCTATTTGCAAGAAAATGAGAATTTCTCCACCTTGAAAAGTATCAATTGCAGGAGTTATCCTTCCAAAACCTTTGGGAAGTCTCACAGGAAAACAATGTGGTTGCAACTCCTGCTTCTATGTAGATGGTTTTCTTTCTAGGAATGCATGTGTTTCATCAACTGAGTTGACTAGGAACACAATGAGCCTATGTCCAGCTTGAAAACTATGATTAGCAGGATGTATTCCTTTCAAAAACTAACTCAATTCTCAAAGGCCAACAATGTGCTACAAGCTGCGGCTTCCAATATAGGTGATTGTCTTTTTAGCTATACCTGTGTTTCTTCAACTCACCTAAATAGGCCTACTTAGTGCAAACAGAGTCTATCTGCACCTTGAAACACCTACGTGGCAGGAAATAATCCTTTCCACAATGAATCAATTCTCAAAAGAACAAGGTGCTAAATGCTGCAGTTTCTAGCATCCATGGTTTTCTTTGGGGAGGAACATGTGTTACTTCAACTCACGTGAATAGGCCTATTTGGAGCAAACACAGCCTATCTCCACTTGGACACACCAAAGTTGCAGGAAGCATTCCTTTCCAAAACTGACACAGTTCTCCCTGGAATACAATGTGTTAGATGCTCCGGCTTCTAACATACATGGTTTTCTTTGCAGAGATACATGGGTTTCTTCAACTCACCTGAATATAGAAAGGAGCAAACAGAGTCTATCTCCACCTTCACCCACCTTAGTTCCAGGAAGTATTCCTTTGGCAAACTAACCTAATTCTACAGGGAAACAATGTGGTAAAACCTCCTGGTTCTAACACAGATGATTGACTTTCAAGAGATACATGTGATTCTTCAAGTTAGCTGCATAGGCCTCTTTGGAACAAAATGAGTCTTTCTCCACCTAGAAAATACTGATTCGCAGGAATTATTCCTTTCTAAACCATATTCAATTCTCGTAGGGAAAAAAGGTGCTAGATGCTGCATCTTGTTAAACAGATATTTTTATTTGAAGAGACTGATGTCTTCCTTCATCTCAATGGAAAATGCCTAGTTGGAGCCAACGGCATCTATCTGCACCTTGAAACACCGAAGTTGCAGGAAGTTTTTCTCTCAAAACTAGCTCAATTCTCTCAGGAAAAGAATGTGCTAGATGCTCCTGCATTGAACAATGAAGGATTTCCTCGAGAGACACATGTGTTTCATCACCTCCCCTGAATAGGCCTATTTGAAGCACCAGGAGACTTTCTCCCCTTTGAAAACTTTCCTTTGCAGGACATTTTCCTTTCAAAACATAACACAAGTCTCACATGTAAAAAAGGTGCTAGATGCTCCTGCTGCTAACACAGGTGTTTTTCATTTGAGGGATACATGGGTTCCTTCAACTTAGCTGAATAGGCCTATTTGCAACCAAATGAGTGCTTTTCCACCTCGAAAACAATTTTTACTGGAAATCTTCCTTTCACAAGTAACTCAATTCTCAGAGGAATACAATGTGCTAGATGCTACCTTTCTACCACATTTGGTTTTCTTTGGAGAGTTACATGCGTTTCTTCCCCTCACTTGAATAGGCTTATTTGGAGCAAAAAGTGCCCATCTCCACCTTGAATCACCTAATTTTCACGAAGTATTTCTTTCCAAAGTTAACTCAGTTATCACAGAGAAACAATGTGCTGCTAGCTTCTGCTTCTACAGAGATGGATTTCCTTCGAGAGATACATGTGTTTCTTGAAGTAAGATGAATTGGTGGATCTGCAGCCAAATGAGCCTTTTCCATCTGGAAAACTTTGGTTCGCAGGAAGTACTCCTTTCAAAAACTTTCTGAGTGTCACGGGATAACAATGTGCTCGAGGCGGCAGCCACTTTCATAGCTGGTTTTCTTTGGAGAGATACATATGGTTCTTCAACTCAGGTGAATAGGCCTATTTGGAGGAAACTGAGGCTATGTCCACCTTAAAAGACCATGGTTGCAAGAAGTATTCTTTTCCTAAACTAACGCACTTCTCACAGGAAAACAATGTGCTCGGTGCTCCTGCTTCAAACATGGATGGTTTTCCTTTGAGAAATACCTGTGTTTCTTCAACTTAGTCAAGTAGGGCTATTTGGAATAAAATGAGCCTTTTTGACCTTGAAAACTGTGAATTGCAGGAATTACTCTTCTCAAGCTCCAATTCAACTCTCAAAGGGAAACATTGTGCTAGATGCTAGAGCTTCTACCATGCATACTTATCTTTTAGAGTATAGCCCTAATGGACCAAACGCAGCCTATCTCCCCCTGCAAACACCTAAGATTCTTGAAGAATTCCTTTCAAAACTAACACAGTTCTCACAGGAAAACATGTGCCTCTAACATGGATGGTTTTCTTTTGACAGATACATGTGTTTCTTCAACTTAGCAGACTAGGCCTATTTGAAATGAGGTAAGCCTCCTCCTTTGAATATTGACATTTGCAGGGTGCATTGCTTTCAAAAACTAAATGAATTCTCATAGGGAAGCACTGTGCTAGATGTGGAAGTTTCTAATATTGATGGAATTCTTTGCATACATGCATGTGAATCTTCAATTCACCCAAATAGGTCTATTTCGAGTAAGCACATGCTCTCTCCACCTTGAAACGCCTAGGTGGCAGTAAGTATTCCTTTCAAAAATAACTCAAGTCTCAAAGGGAAACAACGTGCTAAATGAAAATGCTTCCATCACAGACGGTTTCCTTTTGAGAGGTCCATGTGTTACATCTCCTTAGGGGAATAGGCCTGTTTGGAGCAAAATGATCCTTTCTCCACTTTGAAAACTATGATTTGCAGGACGTATTCCTTTCAAAATGTAACTCCAGTCTCACAAGGAAACAGAGTGGTAGATTCTTTGCATCTAACACAGATTTTGTTCTTTCGAGATACACACATGATTCATCAACTTCCTTGAACTGGCCTATTTGCAAGAAAATGAGAATTTCTCCACCTTGAAAAGTATCAATTGCAGGAGTTATCCTTCCAAAACCTTTGGGAAGTCTCACAGGAAAACAATGTGGTTGCAACTCCTGCTTCTATCTAGATGGTTTTCTTTCTAGGAATGCATGTGTTTCATCAACTGAGTTGACTAGGAACACAATGAGCCTATGTCCAGCTTGAAAACTATGATTAGCAGGATGTATTCCTTTCAAAAACTAACTCAATTCTCAAAGGCCAACAATGTGCTACAAGCTGCGGCTTCCAATATAGGTGATTGTCTTTTTAGCTATACCTGTGTTTCTTCAACTCACCTAAATAGGCCTACTTAGTGCAAACAGAGTCTATCTGCACCTTGAAACACCTACGTGGCAGGAAATAATCCTTTCCAAAATGAATCAATTCTCAAAAGAACAAGGTGCTAAATGCTGCAGTTTCTAGCATCCATGGTTTTCTTTGGGGAGGAACATGTGTTACTTCAACTCACCTGAATAGGCCTATTTGGAGCAAACACAGCCTATCTCCACTTGGACACACCAAAGTTGCAGGAAGCATTCCTTTCCAAAACTGACACAGTTCTCCCTGGAATACAATGTGTTAGATGCTCCGGCTTCTAACATACATGGTTTTCTTTGCAGAGATACATGGGTTTCTTCAACTCACCTGAATATAGAAAGGAGCAAACAGAGTCTATCTCCACCTTCACCCACCTTAGTTCCAGGAAGTATTCCTTTGGCAAACTAACCTAATTCTACAGGGAAACAATGTGGTAAAACCTCCTGGTTCTAACACAGATGATTGACTTTCAAGAGATACATGTGATTCTTCAAGTTAGCTGCATAGGCCTCTTTGGAACAAAATGAGTCTTTCTCCACCTAGAAAATACTGATTCGCAGGAATTATTCCTTTCTAAACCATATTCAATTCTCGTAGGGAAAAAAGGTGCTAGATGCTGCATCTTGTTAAACAGATATTTTTATTTGAAGAGACTGATGTCTTCCTTCATCTCAATGGAAAATGCCTAGTTGGAGCCAACGGCATCTATCTGCACCTTGAAACACCGAAGTTGCAGGAAGTTTTTCTCTCAAAACTAGCTCAATTCTCTCAGGAAAAGAATGTGCTAGATGCTCCTGCATTGAACAATGAAGGATTTCCTCGAGAGACACATGTGTTTCATCACCTCCCCTGAATAGGCCTATTTGAAGCACCAGGAGACTTTCTCCCCTTTGAAAACTTTCCTTTGCAGGACATTTTCCTTTCAAAACATAACACAAGTCTCACATGTAAAAAAGGTGCTAGATGCTCCTGCTGCTAACACAGGTGTTTTTCATTTGAGGGATACATGGGTTCCTTCAACTTAGCTGAATAGGCCTATTTGCAACCAAATGAGTGCTTTTCCACCTCGAAAACAATTTTTACTGGAAATCTTCCTTTCACAAGTAACTCAATTCTCAGAGGAATACAATGTGCTAGATGCTACCTTTCTACCACATTTGGTTTTCTTTGGAGAGTTACATGCGTTTCTTCCCCTCACTTGAATAGGCTTATTTGGAGCAAAAAGTGCCCATCTCCACCTTGAATCACCTAATTTTCACGAAGTATTTCTTTCCAAAGTTAACTCAGTTATCACAGAGAAACAATGTGCTGCTAGCTTCTGCTTCTACAGAGATGGATTTCCTTCGAGAGATACATGTGTTTCTTGAAGTAAGATGAATTGGTGGATCTGCAGCCAAATGAGCCTTTTCCATCTGGAAAACTTTGGTTCGCAGGAAGTACTCCTTTCAAAAACTTTCTGAGTGTCACGGAATAACAATGTGCTCGAGGCGCCAGCCACTTTCATAGCTGGTTTTCTTTGGAGAGATACATATGGTTCTTCAACTCAGGTGAATAGGCCTATTTGGAGGAAACTGAGGCTATGTCCACCTTAAAAGACCATGGTTGCAAGAAGTATTCTTTTCCTAAACTAACGCACTTCTCACAGGAAAACAATGTGCTCGGTGCTCCTGCTTCAAACATGGATGGTTTTCCTTTGAGAAATACCTGTGTTTCTTCAACTTAGTCAAGTAGGGCTATTTGGAATAAAATGAGCCTTTTTGACCTTGAAAACTGTGAATTGCAGGAATTACTCTTCTCAAGCTCCAATTCAACTCTCAAAGGGAAACATTGTGCTAGATGCTAGAGCTTCTACCATGCATACTTATCTTTTAGAGTATAGCCCTAATGGACCAAACGCAGCCTATCTCCCCCTGCAAACACCTAAGATTCTTGAAGAATTCCTTTCAAAACTAACACAGTTCTCACAGGAAAACATGTGCCTCTAACATGGATGGTTTTCTTTTGACAGATACATGTGTTTCTTCAACTTAGCAGACTAGGCCTATTTGAAATGAGGTAAGCCTCCTCCTTTGAATATTGACATTTGCAGGGTGCATTGCTTTCAAAAACTAAATGAATTCTCATAGGGAAGCACTGTGCTAGATGTGGAAGTTTCTAATATTGATGGAATTCTTTGCATACATGCATGTGAATCTTCAATTCACCCAAATAGGTCTATTTCGAGTAAGCACATGCTCTCTCCACCTTGAAACGCCTAGGTGGCAGTAAGTATTCCTTTCAAAAATAACTCAAGTCTCAAAGGGAAACAACGTGCTAAATGCAAATGCTTCCATCACAGACGGTTTCCTTTTGAGAGGTCCATGTGTTACATCTCCTTAGGGGAATAGGCCTGTTTGGAGCAAAATGATCCTTTCTCCACTTTGAAAACTATGATTTGCAGGACGTATTCCTTTCAAGATGTAACTCCAGTCTCACAAGGAAACAGAGTGGTAGATTCTTTGCATCTAACACAGATTTTGTTCTTTCGAGATACACACATGATTCATCTACTTCCTTGAACTGGCCTATTTGCAAGAAAATGAGAATTTCTCCACCTTGAAAAGTATCAATTGCAGGAGTTATCCTTCCAAAACCTTTGGGAAGTCTCACAGGAAAACAATGTGGTTGCAACTCCTGCTTCTATCTAGATGGTTTTCTTTCTAGGAATGCATGTGTTTCATCAACTGAGTTGACTAGGAACACAATGAGCCTATGTCCAGCTTGAAAACTATGATTAGCAGGATGTATTCCTTTCAAAAACTAACTCAATTCTCAAAGGCCAACAATGTGCTACAAGCTGCGGCTTCCAATATAGGTGATTGTCTTTTTAGATATACCTGTGTTTCTTCAACTCACCTAAATAGGCCTACTTAGTGCAAACAGAGTCTATCTGCACCTTGAAACACCTACGTGGCAGGAAATAATCCTTTCCACAATGAATCAATTCTCAAAAGAACAAGGTGCTAAATGCTGCAGTTTCTAGCATCCATGGTTTTCTTTGGGGAGGAACATGTGTTACTTCAACTCAGCTGAATAGGCCTATTTGGAGCAAACACAGCCTATCTCCACTTGGACACACCAAAGTTGCAGGAAGCATTCCTTTCCAAAACTGACACAGTTCTCCCTGGAATACAAAGTGTTAGATGCTCCGGCTTCTAACATACATGGTTTTCTTTGCAGAGATACATGGGTTTCTTCAACTCACCTGAATATAGAAAGGAGCAAACAGAGTCTATCTCCACCTTCACCCACCTTAGTTCCAGGAAGTATTCCTTTGGCAAACTAACCTAATTCTACAGGGAAACAATGTGGTAAAACCTCCTGGTTCTAACACAGATGATTGACTTTCAAGAGATACATGTGATTCTTCAAGTTAGCTGCATAGGCCTCTTTGGAACAAAATGAGTCTTTCTCCACCTAGAAAATACTGATTCTCAGGAATTATTCCTTTCTAAACCATATTCAATTCTCGTAGGGAAAAAAGGTGCTAGATGCTGCATCTTGTTAAACAGATATTTTTATTTGAAGAGACAGATGTCTTCCTTCAACTCAATGGAAAATGCCTAGTTGGAGCCAACGACATCTATCTGCACCTTGAAACACCGAAGTTGCAGGAAGTTTTTCTCTCAACACTAGCTCAATTCTCTCAGGAAAAGAATGTGCTAGATGCTCCTGCATTGAACAATGAAGGATTTCCTCGAGAGACACATGTGTTTCATCACCTCCCCTGAATAGGCCTATTTGAAGCACCAGGAGACTTTCTCCCCTTTGAAAACTTTCCTTTGCAGGACATTTTCCTTTCAAAACATAACACAAGTCTCACATGTAAAAAAGGTGCTAGATGCTCCTGCTGCTAACACAGGTGTTTTTCATTTGAGGGATACATGGGTTCCTTCAACTTAGCTGAATAGGCCTATTTGCAACCAAATGAGTGCTTTTCCACCTCGAAAACAATTTTTACTGGAAATCTTCCTTTCACAAGTAACTCAATTCTCAGAGGAATACAATGTGCTGGATGCTACCTTTCTACCACATTTGGTTTTCTTTGGAGAGTTACATGCGTTTCTTCCCCTCACTTGAATAGGCTTATTTGGAGCAAAAAGTGCCCATCTCCACCTTGAATCACCTAATTTTCACGAAGTATTTCTTTCCAAAGTTAACTCAGTTATCACAGAGAAACAATGTGCTGCTAGCTTCTGCTTCTAGAGAGATGGATTTCCTTCGAGAGATACATGTGTTTCTTGAAGTAAGATGAATTGGTGGATCTGCAGCCAAATGAGCCTTTTCCATCTGGAAAACTTTGGTTCGCAAGAAGTACTCCTTTCAAAAACTTTCTGAGTGTCACGGGATAACAATGTGCTCGAGGCGGCAGCCACTTTCATAGCTGGTTTTCTTTGGAGAGATACATATGGTTCTTCAACTCAGGTGAATAGGCCTATTTAGAGGAAACTGAGGCTATGTCCACCTTAAAAGACCATGGTTGCAAGAAGTATTCTTTTCCTAAACTAACGCACTTCTCACAGGAAAACAATGTGCTCGGTGCTCCTGCTTCAAACATGGATGGTTTTCCTTTGAGAAATACCTGTGTTTCTTCAATTTAGCCAAGTAGGGCTATTTGGAATAAAATGAGCCTTTTTGACCTTGAAAACTGTGAATTGCAGGAATTACTCTTCTCAAGCTCCAATTCAACTCTCAAAGGGAAACATTGTGCTAGATGCTAGAGCTTCTACCATGTATACTTTTCTTTTAGAGTATAGCCCTAATGGACCAAACGCAGCCTATCTCCCCCTGCAAACACCTAAGATTCTTGAAGAATTCCTTTCAAAACTAACACAGTTCTCACAGGAAAACATGTGCCTCTAACATGGATGGTTTTCTTTTGACAGATACATGTGTTTCTTCAACTTAGCTGACTAGGCCTATTTGAAATGAGGTGAGCCTCCTCCTTTGAATATTGACATTTGCAGGGTGCATTGCTTTCAAAAACTAAATGAATTCTCATAGGGAAGCACTGTGCTAGATGTGGAAGTTTCTAATATTGATGGAATTCTTTGCATACATGCATGTGAATCTTCAATTCACCCAAATAGGTCTATTTCGAGTAAGCACATGCTCTCTCCACCTTGAAACGCCTAGGTGGCAGTAAGTATTCCTTTCAAAAATAACTCAAGTCTCAAAGGGAAACAACGTGCTAAATGCAAATGCTTCCATCACAGACGGTTTCCTTTTGAGAGGTCCATGTGTTACATCTCCTTAGGGAAATAGGCCTGTTTGGAGCAAAATGATCCTTTCTCCACTTTGAAAACTATGATTTGCAGGACGTATTCCTGTCAAAATGTAACTCCAGTCTCACAAGGAAACAGAGTGGTAGATTCTTTGCATCTAACACAGA
The DNA here is from genome assembly GCF_047511655.1 of Castor canadensis. Classification (NCBI taxonomy): domain Eukaryota; kingdom Metazoa; phylum Chordata; class Mammalia; order Rodentia; family Castoridae; genus Castor; species Castor canadensis. Next base: position 23,201,355 of record NC_133403.1, read on the forward strand.
TTTTGTTCTTTCGAGATACACACATGATTCATCAACTTCCTTGAACTGGCCTATTTGCAAGAAAATGAGAATTTCTCCACCTTGAAAAGTATCAATTGCAGGAGTTATCCTTCCAAAACCTTTGGGAAGTCTCACAGGAAAACAATGTGGTTGCAACTCCTGCTTCTATCTAGATGGTTTTCTTTCTAGGAATGCATGTGTTTCATCAACTAAGTTGACTAGGAACACAATGAGCCTATGTCCAGCTTGAAAACTATGATTAGCAGGATGTATTCCTTTCAAAAACTAACTCAATTCTCAAAGGCCAACAATGTGCTACAAGCTGCGGCTTCCAATATAGGTGATTGTCTTTTTAGCTATACCTGTGTTTCTTCAACTCACCTAAATAGGCCTACTTAGTGCAAACAGAGTCTATCTGCACCTTGAAACACCTACGTGGCAGGAAATAATCCTTTCCACAATGAATCAATTCTCAAAAGAACAAGGTGCTAAATGCTGCAGTTTCTAGCATCCATGGTTTTCTTTGGGGAGGAACATGTGTTACTTCAACTCAGCTGAATAGGCCTATTTGGAGCAAACACAGCCTATCTCCACTTGGACACACCAAAGTTGCAGGAAGCATTCCTTTCCAAAACTGACACAGTTCTCCCTGGAATACAATGTGTTAGATGCTCCGGCTTCTAACATACATGGTTTTCTTTGCAGAGATACATGGGTTTCTTCAACTCACCTGAATATAGAAAGGAGCAAACAGAGTCTATCTCCACCTTCACCCACCTTAGTTCCAGGAAGTATTCCTTTGGCAAACTAACCTAATTCTACAGGGAAACAATGTGGTAAAACCTCCTGGTTCTAACACAGATGATTGACTTTCAAGAGATACATGTGATTCTTCAAGTTAGCTGCATAGGCCTCTTTGGAACAAAATGAGTCTTTCTCCACCTAGAAAATACTGATTCGCAGGAATTATTCCTTTCTAAACCATATTCAGTTCTCGTAGGGAAAAAAGGTGCTAGATGCTGCATCTTGTTAAACAGATATTTTTATTTGAAGAGACAGATGTCTTCCTTCAACTCAATGGAAAATGCCTAGTTGGAGCCAACGGCATCTATCTGCACCTTGAAACACCGAAGTTGCAGGAAGTTTTTCTCTCAACACTAGCTCAATTCTCTCAGGAAAAGAATGTGCTAGATGCTCCTGCATTGAACAATGAAGGATTTCCTCGAGAGACACATGTGTTTCATCACCTCCCCTGAATAGGCCTATTTGAAGCACCAGGAGACTTTCTCCCCTTTGAAAACTTTCCTTTGCAGGACATTTTCCTTTCAAAACATAACACAAGTCTCACATGTAAAAAAGGTGCTAGATGCTCCTGCTGCTAACACAGGTGTTTTTCATTTGAGGGATACATGGGTTCCTTCAACTTAGCTGAATAGGCCTATTTGCAACCAAATGAGTGCTTTTCCACCTCGAAAACAATTTTTACTGGAAATCTTCCTTTCACAAGTAACTCAATTCTCAGAGGAATACAATGTGGTAGATGCTACCTTTCTACCACATTTGGTTTTCTTTAGAGAGTTACATGCGTTTCTTCCCCTCACTTGAATAGGCTTATTTGGAGCAAAAAGTGCCCATCTCCACCTTGAATCACATAATTTTCACGAAGTATTTCTTTCCAAAGTTAACTCAGTTATCACAGAGAAACAATGTGCTGCTAGCTTCTGCTTCTAGAGAGATGGATTTCCTTCGAGAGATACATGTGTTTCTTGAAGTAAGATGAATTGGTGGATCTGCAGCCAAATGAGCCTTTTCCATCTGGAAAACTTTGGTTCGCAAGAAGTACTCCTTTCAAAAACTTTCTGAGTGTCACGGAATAACAATGTGCTCGAGGCGGCACCCACTTTCATAGCTGGTTTTCTTTGGAGAGATACATATGGTTCTTCAACTCAGGTGAATAGGCCTATTTAGAGGAAACTGAGGCTATGTCCACCTTAAAAGACCATGGTTGCAAGAAGTATTCTTTTCCTAAACTAACGCACTTCTCACAGGAAAACAATGTGCTCGGTGCTCCTGCTTCAAACATGGATGGTTTTCCTTTGAGAAATACCTGTGTTTCTTCAATTTAGCCAAGTAGGGCTATTTGGAATAAAATGAGCCTTTTTGACCTTGAAAACTGTGAATTGCAGGAATTACTCTTCTCAAGCTCCAATTCAACTCTCAAAGGGAAACATTGTGCTAGATGCTAGAGCTTCTACCATGCATAATTTTCTTTAAAGAATAGCCCTAATGGACCAAACGCAGCCTATCTCCCCCTGCAAACACCTAAGATTCTTGAAGAATTCCTTTCAAAACTAACACAGTTCTCACAGAAAAACATGTGCCTCTAACATGGATGGTTTTCTTTTGACAGATACATGTGTTTCTTCAACTTAGCTGACTAGGCGTATTTGAAATGAGGTGAGCCTCCTCCTTTGAATATTGACATTTGCAGGGTGCATTGCTTTCAAAAACTAAATGAATTCTCATAGGGAAGCACTGTGCTAGATGTGGCAGTTTCTAATATTGATGGAATTCTTTGCATACATGCATGTGAATCTTCAATTCACCCAAATAGGTCTATTTCGAGTAAGCACATGCTCTCTCCACCTTGAAACGCCTAGGTGGCAGTAAGTATTCCTTTCAAAAATAACTCAAGTCTCAAAGGGAAACAACGTGCTAAATGCAAATGCTTCCATCACAGACGGTTTCCTTTTGAGAGGTCCATGTGTTACATCTCCTTAGGGGAATAGGCCTGTTTGGAGCAAAATGATCCTTTCTCCACTTTGAAAACTATGATTTGCAGGACGTATTCCTTTCAAAATGTAACTCCAGTCTCACAAGGAAACAGAGTGGTAGATTCTTTGCATCTAACACAGATTTTGTTCTTTCGAGATACACACATGATTCATCAACTTCCTTGAACTGGCCTATTTGCAAGAAAATGAGAATTTCTCCACCTTGAAAAGCATCAATTGCAGGAGTTATCCTTCCAAAACCTTTGGGAAGTCTCACAGGAAAACAATGTGGTTGCAACTCCTGCTTCTATCTAGATGGTTTTCTTTCTAGGAATGCATGTGTTTCATCAACTGAGTTGACTAGGAACACAATGAGCCTATGTCCAGCTTGAAAACTATGATTAGCAGGATGTATTCCTTTCAAAAACTAACTCAATTCTCAAAGGCCAACAATGTGCTACAAGCTGCGGCTTCCAATATAGGTGATTGTCTTTTTAGCTATACCTGTGTTTCTTCAACTCACCTAAATAGGCCTACTTAGTGCAAACAGAGTCTATCTGCACCTTGAAACACCTACGTGGCAGGAAATAATCCTTTCCAAAATGAATCAATTCTCAAAAGAACAAGGTGCTAAATGCTGCAGTTTCTAGCATCCATGGTTTTCTTTGGGGAGGAACATGTGTTACTTCAACTCAGCTGAATAGGCCTATTTGGAGCAAACACAGCCTATCTCCACTTGGACACACCAAAGTTGCAGGAAGCATTCCTTTCCAAAACTGACACAGTTCTCCCTGGAATACAATGTGTTAGATGCTCCGGCTTCTAACATACATGGTTTTCTTTGCAGAGATACATGGGTTTCTTCAACTCAGCTGAATATACTTGAAAGGAGCAAACAGAGTCTATCTCCACCTTCACCCACCTTAGTTCCAGGAAGTATTCCTTTGGCAAACTAACCTAATTCTACAGGGAAACAATGTGGTAAAACCTCCTGGTTCTAACACAGATGATTGACTTTCAAGAGATACATGTGATTCTTCAAGTTAGCTGCATAGGCCTCTTTGGAACAAAATGAGTCTTTCTCCACCTAGAAAATACTGATTCGCAGGAATTATTCCTTTCTAAACCATATTCAATTCTCGTAGGGAAAAAAGGTGCTAGATGCTGCATCTTGTTAAACAGATATTTTTATTTGAAGAGACTGATGTCTTCCTTCAACTCAATGGAAAATGCCTAGTTGGAGCCAACGGCATCTATCTGCACCTTGAAACACCGAAGTTGCAGGAAGTTTTTCTCTCAAAACTAGCTCAATTCTCTCAGGAAAAGAATGTGCTAGATGCTCCTGCATTGAACAATGAAGGATTTCCTCGAGAGACACATGTGTTTCATCACCTCCCCTGAATAGGCCTAGTTGAAGCACCAGGAGACTTTCTCCCCTTTGAAAACTTTCCTTTGCAGGACATTTTCCTTTCAAAACATAACACAAGTCTCACATGTAAAAAAGGTGCTAGATGCTCCTGCTGCTAACACAGGTGTTTTTCATTTGAGGGATACATGGGTTCCTTCAACTTAGCTGAATAGGCCTATTTGCAACCAAATGAGTGCTTTTCCACCTCGAAAACAATTTTTACTGGAAATCTTCCTTTCACAAGTAACTCAATTCTCAGAGGAATACAATGTGCTAGATGCTACCTTTCTACCACATTTGGTTTTCTTTGGAGAGTTACATGCGTTTCTTCCCCTCAGTTGAATAGGCTTATTTGGAGAAAAAAGTGCCCATCTCCACCTTGAATCACCTAATTTTCACGAAGTATTTCTTTCCAAAGTTAACTCAGTTATCACAGAGAAACAATGTGCTGCTAGCTTCTGCTTCTACAGAGATGGATTTCCTTCGAGAGATACATGTGTTTCTTGAAGTAAGATGAATTGGTGGATCTGCAGCCAAATGAGCCTTTTCCATCTGGAAAACTTTAGTTCGCAGGAAGTACTCCTTTCAAAAACTTTCTGAGTGTCACGGGATAACAATGTGCTCGAGGCGGCAGCCACTTTCATAGCTGGTTTTCTTTGGAGAGATACATATGGTTCTTCAACTCAGGTGAATAGGCCTATCTGGAGGAAACTGAGGCTATGTCCACCTTAAAAGACCATGGTTGCAAGAAGTATTCTTTTCCTAAACTAACGCACTTCTCACAGGAAAACAATGTGCTAGGTGCTCCTGCTTCAAACATGGATGGTTTTCCTTTGAGAAATACCTGTGTTTCTTCAACTTAGCCAAGTACGGCTATTTGGAATAAAATGAGCCTTTTTGACCTTGAAAACTGTGAATTGCAGGAATTACTCTTCTCAAGCTCCAATTCAACTCTCAAAGGGAAACATTGTGCTAGATGCTAGAGCTTCTACCATGCATAATTTTCTTTAAAGAATAGCCCTAATGGACCAAACGCAGCCTATCTCCCCCTGCAAACACCTAAGATTCTTGAAGAATTCCTTTCAAAACTAACACAGTTCTCACAGGAAAACATGTGCCTCTAACATGGATGGTTTTCTTTTGACAGATACATGTGTTTCTTCAACTTAGCTGACTAGGCGTATTTGAAATGAGGTGAGCCTCCTCCTTTGAATATTGACATTTGCAGGGTGCATTGCTTTCAAAAACTAAATGAATTCTCATAGGGAAGCACTGTGCTAGATGTGGAAGTTTCTAATATTGATGGAATTCTTTGCATACATGCATGTGAATCTTCAATTCACCCAAATAGGTCTATTTCGAGTAAGCACATGCTCTCTCCACCTTGAAACGCCTAGGTGGCAGTAAGTATTCCTTTCAAAAATAACTCAAGTCTCAAAGGGAAACAACGTGCTAAATGCAAATGCTTCCATCACAGACGGTTTCCTTTTGAGAGGTCCATGTGTTACATCTCCTTAGGGGAATAGGCCTGTTTGGAGCAAAATGATCCTTTCTCCACTTTGAAAACTATGATTTGCAGGACGTATTCCTTTCAAAATGTAACTCCAGTCTCACAAGGAAACAGAGTGGTAGATTCTTTGCATCTAACACAGATTTTGTTCTTTCGAGATACACACATGATTCATCAACTTCCTTGAACTGGCCTATTTGCAAGAAAATGAGAATTTCTCCACCTTGAAAAGTATCAATTGCAGGAGTTATCCTTCCAAAACCTTTGGGAAGTCTCACAGGAAAACAATGTGGTTGCAACTCCTGCTTCTATCTAGATGGTTTTCTTTCTAGGAATGCATGTGTTTCATCAACTGAGTTGACTAGGAACACAATGAGCCTATGTCCAGCTTGAAAACTATGATTAGCAGGATGTATTCCTTTCAAAAACTAACTCAATTCTCAAAGGCCAACAATGTGCTAGAAGCTGCGGCTTCCAATATAGGTGATTGTCTTTTTAGCTATACCTGTGTTTCTTCAACTCACCTAAATAGGCCTACTTAGTGCAAACAGAGTCTATCTGCACCTTGAAACACCTACGTGGCAGGAAATAATCCTTTCCAAAATGAATCAATTCTCAAAAGAACAAGGTGCTAAATGCTGCAGTTTCTAGCATCCATGGTTTTCTTTGGGGAGGAACATGTGTTACTTCAACTCAGCTGAATAGGCCTATTTGGAGCAAACACAGCCTATCTCCACTTGGACACACCAAAGTTGCAGGAAGCATTCCTTTCCAAAACTGACACAGTTCTCCCTGGAATACAATGTGTTAGATGCTCCGGCTTCTAACATACATGGTTTTCTTTGCAGAGATACATGGGTTTCTTCAACTCAGCTGAATATACTTGAAAGGAGCAAACAGAGTCTATCTCCACCTTCACCCACCTTAGTTCCAGGAAGTATTCCTTTGGCAAACTAACCTAATTCTACAGGGAAACAATGTGGTAAAACCTCCTGGTTCTAACACAGATGATTGACTTTCAAGAGATACATGTGATTCTTCAAGTTAGCTGCATAGGCCTCTTTGGAACAAAATGAGTCTTTCTCCACCTAGAAAATACTGATTCGCAGGAATTATTCCTTTCTAAACCATATTCAATTCTCGTAGGGAAAAAAGGTGCTAGATGCTGCATCTTGTTAAACAGATATTTTTATTTGAAGAGACTGATGTCTTCCTTCAACTCAATGGAAAATGCCTAGTTGGAGCCAACGGCATCTATCTGCACCTTGAAACACCGAAGTTGCAGGAAGTTTTTCTCTCAAAACTAGCTCAATTCTCTCAGGAAAAGAATGTGCTAGATGCTCCTGCATTGAACAATGAAGGATTTCCTCGAGGGACACATGTGTTTCATCACCTCCCCTGAATAGGCCTATTTGAAGCACCAGGAGACTTTCTCCCCTTTGAAAACTTTCCTTTGCAGGACATTTTCCTTTCAAAACATAACACAAGTCTCACATGTAAAAAAAGTGCTAGATGCTCCTGCTGCTAACACAGGTGTTTTTCATTTGAGGGATACATGGGTTCCTTCAACTTAGCTGAATAGGCCTATTTGCAACCAAATGAGTGCTTTTCCACCTCGAAAACAATTTTTACTGGAAATCTTCCTTTCACAAGTAACTCAATTCTCAGAGGAATACAATGTGCTAGATGCTACCTTTCTACCACATTTGGTTTTCTTTGGAGAGTTACATGCGTTTCTTCCCCTCACTTGAATAGGCTTATTTGGAGCAAAAAGTGCCCATCTCCACCTTGAATCACCTAATTTTCACGAAGTATTTCTTTCCAAAGTTAACTCAGTTATCACAGAGAAACAATGTGCTGCTAGCTTCTGCTTCTACAGAGATGGATTTCCTTCGAGAGATACATGTGTTTCTTGAAGTAAGATGAATTGGTGGATCTGCAGCCAAATGAGCCTTTTCCATCTGGAAAACTTTAGTTCGCAGGAAGTACTCCTTTCAAAAACTTTCTGAGTGTCACGGGATAACAATGTGCTCGAGGCGGCAGCCACTTTCATAGCTGGTTTTCTTTGGAGAGATACATATGGTTCTTCAACTCAGGTGAATAGGCCTATTTGGAGGAAACTGAGGCTATGTCCACCTTAAAAGACCATGGTTGCAAGAAGTATTCTTTTCCTAAACTAACGCACTTCTCACAGGAAAACAATGTGCTAGGTGCTCCTGCTTCAAACATGGATGGTTTTCCTTTGAGAAATACCTGTGTTTCTTCAACTTAGCCAAGTACGGCTATTTGGAATAAAATGAGCCTTTTTGACCTTGAAAACTGTGAATTGCAGGAATTACTCTTCTCAAGCTCCAATTCAACTCTCAAAGGGAAACATTGTGCTAGATGCTAGAGCTTCTACCATGCATAATTTTCTTTAAAGAATAGCCCTAATGGACCAAACGCAGCCTATCTCCCCCTGCAAACACCTAAGATTCTTGAAGAATTCCTTTCAAAACTAACACAGTTCTCACAGGAAAACATGTGCCTCTAACATGGATGGTTTTCTTTTGACAGATACATGTGTTTCTTCAACTTAGCTGACTAGGCGTATTTGAAATGAGGTGAGCCTCCTCCTTTGAATATTGACATTTGCAGGGTGCATTGCTTTCAAAAACTAAATGAATTCTCATAGGGAAGCACTGTGCTAGATGTGGAAGTTTCTAATATTGATGGAATTCTTTGCATACATGCATGTGAATCTTCAATTCACCCAAATAGGTCTATTTCGAGTAAGCACATGCTCTCTCCACCTTGAAACGCCTAGGTGGCAGTAAGTATTCCTTTCAAAAATAACTCAAGTCTCAAAGGGAAACAACGTGCTAAATGCAAATGCTTCCATCACAGACGGTTTCCTTTTGAGAGGTCCATGTGTTACATCTCCTTAGGGGAATAGGCCTGTTTGGAGCAAAATGATCCTTTCTCCACTTTGAAAACTATGATTTGCAGGACGTATTCCTTTCAAAATGTAACTCCAGTCTCACAAGGAAACAGAGTGGTAGATTCTTTGCATCTAACACAGATTTTGTTCTTTCGAGATACACACATGATTCATCAACTTCCTTGAACTGGCCTATTTGCAAGAAAATGAGAATTTCTCCACCTTGAAAAGTATCAATTGCAGGAGTTATCCTTCCAAAACCTTTGGGAAGTCTCACAGGAAAACAATGTGGTTGCAACTCCTGCTTCTATCTAGATGGTTTTCTTTCTAGGAATGCATGTGTTTCATCAACTGAGTTGACTAGGAACACAATGAGCCTATGTCCAGCTTGAAAACTATGATTAGCAGGATGTATTCCTTTCAAAAACTAACTCAATTCTCAAAGGCCAACAATGTGCTAGAAGCTGCGGCTTCCAATATAGGTGATTGTCTTTTTAGCTATACCTGTGTTTCTTCAACTCACCTAAATAGGCCTACTTAGTGCAAACAGAGTCTATCTGCACCTTGAAACACCTACGTGGCAGGAAATAATCCTTTCCAAAATGAATCAATTCTCAAAAGAACAAGGTGCTAAATGCTGCAGTTTCTAGCATCCATGGTTTTCTTTGGGGAGGAACATGTGTTACTTCAACTCAGCTGAATAGGCCTATTTGGAGCAAACACAGCCTATCTCCACTTGGACACACCAAAGTTGCAGGAAGCATTCCTTTCCAAAACTGACACAGTTCTCCCTGGAATACAATGTGTTAGATGCTCCGGCTTCTAACATACATGGTTTTCTTTGCAGAGATACATGGGTTTCTTCAACTCAGCTGAATATACTTGAAAGGAGCAAACAGAGTCTATCTCCACCTTCACCCACCTTAGTTCCAGGAAGTATTCCTTTGGCAAACTAACCTAATTCTACAGGGAAACAATGTGGTAAAACCTCCTGGTTCTAACACAGATGATTGACTTTCAAGAGATACATGTGATTCTTCAAGTTAGCTGCATAGGCCTCTTTGGAACAAAATGAGTCTTTCTCCACCTAGAAAATACTGATTCGCAGGAATTATTCCTTTCTAAACCATATTCAATTCTCGTAGGGAAAAAAGGTGCTAGATGCTGCATCTTGTTAAACAGATATTTTTATTTGAAGAGACTGATGTCTTCCTTCAACTCAATGGAAAATGCCTAGTTGGAGCCAACGGCATCTATCTGCACCTTGAAACACCGAAGTTGCAGGAAGTTTTTCTCTCAAAACTAGCTCAATTCTCTCAGGAAAAGAATGTGCTAGATGCTCCTGCATTGAACAATGAAGGATTTCCTCGAGGGACACATGTGTTTCATCACCTCCCCTGAATAGGCCTATTTGAAGCACCAGGAGACTTTCTCCCCTTTGAAAACTTTCCTTTGCAGGACATTTTCCTTTCAAAACATAACACAAGTCTCACATGTAAAAAAGGTGCTAGATGCTCCTGCTGCTAACACAGGTGTTTTTCATTTGAGGGATACATGGGTTCCTTCAACTTAGCTGAATAGGCCTATTTGCAACCAAATGAGTGCTTTTCCACCTCGAAAACAATTTTTACTGGAAATCTTCCTTTCACAAGTAACTCAATTCTCAGAGGAATACAATGTGCTAGATGCTACCTTTCTACCACATTTGGTTTTCTTTGGAGAGTTACATGCGTTTCTTCCCCTCACTTGAATAGGCTTATTTGGAGCAAAAAGTGCCCATCTCCACCTTGAATCACCTAATTTTCACGAAGTATTTCTTTCCAAAGTTAACTCAGTTATCACAGAGAAACAATGTGCTGCTAGCTTCTGCTTCTACAGAGATGGATTTCCTTCGAGAGATACATGTGTTTCTTGAAGTAAGATGAATTGGTGGATCTGCAGCCAAATGAGCCTTTTCCATCTGGAAAACTTTAGTTCGCAGGAAGTACTCCTTTCAAAAACTTTCTGAGTGTCACGGGATAACAATGTGCTCGAGGCGGCAGCCACTTTCATAGCTGGTTTTCTTTGGAGAGATACATATGGTTCTTCAACTCAGGTGAATAGGCCTATCTGGAGGAAACTGAGGCTATGTCCACCTTAAAAGACCATGGTTGCAAGAAGTATTCTTTTCCTAAACTAACGCACTTCTCACAGGAAAACAATGTGCTAGGTGCTCCTGCTTCAAACATGGATGGTTTTCCTTTGAGAAATACCTGTGTTTCTTCAACTTAGCCAAGTACGGCTATTTGGAATAAAATGAGCCTTTTTGACCTTGAAAACTGTGAATTGCAGGAATTACTCTTCTCAAGCTCCAATTCAACTCTCAAAGGGAAACATTGTGCTAGATGCTAGAGCTTCTACCATGCATAATTTTCTTTAAAGAATAGCCCTAATGGACCAAACACAGCCTATCTCCCCCTGCAAACACCTAAGATTCTTGAAGAATTCCTTTCAAAACTAACACAGTTCTCACAGGAAAACATGTGCCTCTAACATGGATGGTTTTCTTTTGACAGATACATGTGTTTCTTCAACTTAGCTGACTAGGCCTATTTGAAATGAGGTGAGCCTCCTCCTTTGAATATTGACATTTGCAGGGTGCATTGCTTTCAAAAACTAAATGAATTCTCATAGGGAAGCACTGTGCTAGATGTGGAAGTTTCTAATATTGATGGAATTCTTTGCATACATGCATGTGAATCTTCAATTCACCCAAATAGGTCTATTTCGAGTAAGCACATGCTCTCTCCACCTTGAAACGCCTAGGTGGCAGTAAGTATTCCTTTCAAAAATAACTCAAGTCTCAAAGGGAAACAACGTGCTAAATGCAAATGCTTCCATCACAGACGGTTTCCTTTTGAGAGGTCCATGTGTTACATCTCCTTAGGGGAATAGGCCTGTTTGGAGCAAAATGATCCTTTCTCCACTTTGAAAACTATGATTTGCAGGACGTATTCCTTTCAAAATGTAACTCCAGTCTCACAAGGAAACAGAGTGGTAGATTCTTTGCATCTAACACAGATTTTGTTCTTTCGAGATACACACATGATTCATCAACTTCCTTGAACTGGCCTATTTGCAAGAAAATGAGAATTTCTCCACCTTGAAAAGCATCAATTGCAGGAGTTATCCTTCCAAAACCTTTGGGAAGTCTCACAGGAAAACAATGTGGTTGCAACTCCTGCTTCTATCTAGATGGTTTTCTTTCTAGGAATGCATGTGTTTCATCAACTGAGTTGACTAGGAACACAATGAGCCTATGTCCAGCTTGAAAACTATGATTAGCAGGATGTATTCCTTTCAAAAACTAACTCAATTCTCAAAGGCCAACAATGTGCTAGAAGCTGCGGCTTCCAATATAGGTGATTGTCTTTTTAGCTATACCTGTGTTTCTTCAACTCACCTAAATAGGCCTACTTAGTGCAAACAGAGTCTATCTGCACCTTGAAACACCTACGTGGCAGGAAATAATCCTTTCCAAAATGAATCAATTCTCAAAAGAACAAGGTGCTAAATGCTGCAGTTTCTAGCATCCATGGTTTTCTTTGGGGAGGAACATGTGTTACTTCAACTCAGCTGAATAGGCCTATTTGGAGCAAACACAGCCTATCTCCACTTGGACACACCAAAGTTGCAGGAAGCATTCCTTTCCAAAACTGACACAGTTCTCCCTGGAATACAATGTGTTAGATGCTCCGGCTTCTAACATACATGGTTTTCTTTGCAGAGATACATGGGTTTCTTCAACTCAGCTGAATATACTTGAAAGGAGCAAACAGAGTCTATCTCCACCTTCACCCACCTTAGTTCCAGGAAGTATTCCTTTGGCAAACTAACCTAATTCTACAGGGAAACAATGTGGTAAAACCTCCTGGTTCTAACACAGATGATTGACTTTCAAGAGATACATGTGATTCTTCAAGTTAGCTGCATAGGCCTCTTTGGAACAAAATGAGTCTTTCTCCACCTAGAAAATACTGATTCGCAGGAATTATTCCTTTCTAAACCATATTCAATTCTCGTAGGGAAAAAAGGTGCTAGATGCTGCATCTTGTTAAACAGATATTTTTATTTGAAGAGACTGATGTCTTCCTTCAACTCAATGGAAAATGCCTAGTTGGAGCCAACGGCATCTATCTGCACCTTGAAACACCGAAGTTGCAGGAAGTTTTTCTCTCAAAACTAGCTCAATTCTCTCAGGAAAAGAATGTGCTAGATGCTCCTGCATTGAACAATGAAGGATTTCCTCGAGGGACACATGTGTTTCATCACCTCCCCTGAATAGGCCTATTTGAAGCACCAGGAGACTTTCTCCCCTTTGAAAACTTTCCTTTGCAGGACATTTTCCTTTCAAAACATAACACAAGTCTCACATGTAAAAAAGGTGCTAGATGCTCCTGCTGCTAACACAGGTGTTTTTCATTTGAGGGATACATGGGTTCCTTCAACTTAGCTGAATAGGCCTATTTGCAACCAAATGAGTGCTTTTCCACCTCGAAAACAATTTTTACTGGAAATCTTCCTTTCACAAGTAACTCAATTCTCAGAGGAATACAATGTGCTAGATGCTACCTTTCTACCACATTTGGTTTTCTTTGGAGAGTTACATGCGTTTCTTCCCCTCACTTGAATAGGCTTATTTGGAGCAAAAAGTGCCCATCTCCACCTTGAATCACCTAATTTTCACGAAGTATTTCTTTCCAAAGTTAACTCAGTTATCACAGAGAAACAATGTGCTGCTAGCTTCTGCTTCTACAGAGATGGATTTCCTTCGAGAGATACATGTGTTTCTTGAAGTAAGATGAATTGGTGGATCTGCAGCCAAATGAGCCTTTTCCATCTGGAAAACTTTAGTTCGCAGGAAGTACTCCTTTCAAAAACTTTCTGAGTGTCACGGGATAACAATGTGCTCGAGGCGGCAGCCACTTTCATAGCTGGTTTTCTTTGGAGAGATACATATGGTTCTTCAACTCAGGTGAATAGGCCTATTTGGAGGAAACTGAGGCTATGTCCACCTTAAAAGACCATGGTTGCAAGAAGTATTCTTTTCCTAAACTAACGCACTTCTCACAGGAAAACAATGTGCTAGGTGCTCCTGCTTCAAACATGGATGGTTTTCCTTTGAGAAATACCTGTGTTTCTTCAACTTAGCCAAGTACGGCTATTTGGAATAAAATGAGCCTTTTTGACCTTGAAAACTGTGAATTGCAGGAATTACTCTTCTCAAGCTCCAATTCAACTCTCAAAGGGAAACATTGTGCTAGATGCTAGAGCTTCTACCATGCATAATTTTCTTTAAAGAATAGCCCTAATGGACCAAACGCAGCCTATCTCCCCCTGCAAACACCTAAGATTCTTGAAGAATTCCTTTCAAAACTAACACAGTTCTCACAGGAAAACATGTGCCTCTAACATGGATGGTTTTCTTTTGACAGATACATGTGTTTCTTCAACTTAGCTGACTAGGCCTATTTGAAATGAGGTGAGCCTCCTCCTTTGAATATTGACATTTGCAGGGTGCATTGCTTTCAAAAACTAAATGAATTCTCATAGGGAAGCACTGTGCTAGATGTGGAAGTTTCTAATATTGATGGAATTCTTTGCATACATGCATGTGAATCTTCAATTCACCCAAATAGGTCTATTTCGAGTAAGCACATGCTCTCTCCACCTTGAAACGCCTAGGTGGCAGTAAGTATTCCTTTCAAAAATAACTCAAGTCTCAAAGGGAAACAACGTGCTAAATGCAAATGCTTCCATCACAGACGGTTTCCTTTTGAGAGGTCCATGTGTTACATCTCCTTAGGGGAATAGGCCTGTTTGGAGCAAAATGATCCTTTCTCCACTTTGAAAACTATGATTTGCAGGACGTATTCCTTTCAAAATGTAACTCCAGTCTCACAAGGAAACAGAGTGGTAGATTCTTTGCATCTAACACAGATTTTGTTCTTTCGAGATACACACATGATTCATCAACTTCCTTGAACTGGCCTATTTGCAAGAAAATGAGAATTTCTCCACCTTGAAAAGTATCAATTGCAGGAGTTATCCTTCCAAAACCTTTGGGAAGTCTCACAGGAAAACAATGTGGTTGCAACTCCTGCTTCTATCTAGATGGTTTTCTTTCTAGGAATGCATGTGTTTCATCAACTGAGTTGACTAGGAACACAATGAGCCTATGTCCAGCTTGAAAACTATGATTAGCAGGATGTATTCCTTTCAAAAACTAACTCAATTCTCAAAGGCCAACAATGTGCTAGAAGCTGCGGCTTCCAATATAGGTGATTGTCTTTTTAGCTATACCTGTGTTTCTTCAACTCACCTAAATAGGCCTACTTAGTGCAAACAGAGTCTATCTGCACCTTGAAACACCTACGTGGCAGGAAATAATCCTTTCCAAAATGAATCAATTCTCAAAAGAACAAGGTGCTAAATGCTGCAGTTTCTAGCATCCATGGTTTTCTTTGGGGAGGAACATGTGTTACTTCAACTCAGCTGAATAGGCCTATTTGGAGCAAACACAGCCTATCTCCACTTGGACACACCAAAGTTGCAGGAAGCATTCCTTTCCAAAACTGACACAGTTCTCCCTGGAATACAATGTGTTAGATGCTCCGGCTTCTAACATACATGGTTTTCTTTGCAGAGATACATGGGTTTCTTCAACTCAGCTGAATATACTTGAAAGGAGCAAACAGAGTCTATCTCCACCTTCACCCACCTTAGTTCCAGGAAGTATTCCTTTGGCAAACTAACCTAATTCTACAGGGAAACAATGTGGTAAAACCTCCTGGTTCTAACACAGATGATTGACTTTCAAGAGATACATGTGATTCTTCAAGTTAGCTGCATAGGCCTCTTTGGAACAAAATGAGTCTTTCTCCACCTAGAAAATACTGATTCGCAGGAATTATTCCTTTCTAAACCATATTCAATTCTCGTAGGGAAAAAAGGTGCTAGATGCTGCATCTTGTTAAACAGATATTTTTATTTGAAGAGACTGATGTCTTCCTTCAACTCAATGGAAAATGCCTAGTTGGAGCCAACGGCATCTATCTGCACCTTGAAACACCGAAGTTGCAGGAAGTTTTTCTCTCAAAACTAGCTCAATTCTCTCAGGAAAAGAATGTGCTAGATGCTCCTGCATTGAACAATGAAGGATTTCCTCGAGGGACACATGTGTTTCATCACCTCCCCTGAATAGGCCTATTTGAAGCACCAGGAGACTTTCTCCCCTTTGAAAACTTTCCTTTGCAGGACATTTTCCTTTCAAAACATAACACAAGTCTCACATGTAAAAAAGGTGCTAGATGCTCCTGCTGCTAACACAGGTGTTTTTCATTTGAGGGATACATGGGTTCCTTCAACTTAGCTGAATAGGCCTATTTGCAACCAAATGAGTGCTTTTCCACCTCGAAAACAATTTTTACTGGAAATCTTCCTTTCACAAGTAACTCAATTCTCAGAGGAATACAATGTGCTAGATGCTACCTTTCTACCACATTTGGTTTTCTTTGGAGAGTTACATGCGTTTCTTCCCCTCACTTGAATAGGCTTATTTGGAGCAAAAAGTGCCCATCTCCACCTTGAATCACCTAATTTTCACGAAGTATTTCTTTCCAAAGTTAACTCAGTTATCACAGAGAAACAATGTGCTGCTAGCTTCTGCTTCTACAGAGATGGATTTCCTTCGAGAGATACATGTGTTTCTTGAAGTAAGATGAATTGGTGGATCTGCAGCCAAATGAGCCTTTTCCATCTGGAAAACTTTAGTTCGCAGGAAGTACTCCTTTCAAAAACTTTCTGAGTGTCACGGGATAACAATGTGCTCGAGGCGGCAGCCACTTTCATAGCTGGTTTTCTTTGGAGAGATACATATGGTTCTTCAACTCAGGTGAATAGGCCTATCTGGAGGAAACTGAGGCTATGTCCACCTTAAAAGACCATGGTTGCAAGAAGTATTCTTTTCCTAAACTAACGCACTTCTCACAGGAAAACAATGTGCTAGGTGCTCCTGCTTCAAACATGGATGGTTTTCCTTTGAGAAATACCTGTGTTTCTTCAACTTAGCCAAGTACGGCTATTTGGAATAAAATGAGCCTTTTTGACCTTGAAAACTGTGAATTGCAGGAATTACTCTTCTCAAGCTCCAATTCAACTCTCAAAGGGAAACATTGTGCTAGATGCTAGAGCTTCTACCATGCATAATTTTCTTTAAAGAATAGCCCTAATGGACCAAACGCAGCCTATCTCCCCCTGCAAACACCTAAGATTCTTGAAGAATTCCTTTCAAAACTAACACAGTTCTCACAGGAAAACATGTGCCTCTAACATGGATGGTTTTCTTTTGACAGATACATGTGTTTCTTCAACTTAGCTGACTAGGCCTATTTGAAATGAGGTGAGCCTCCTCCTTTGAATATTGACATTTGCAGGGTGCATTGCTTTCAAAAACTAAATGAATTCTCATAGGGAAGCACTGTGCTAGATGTGGAAGTTTCTAATATTGATGGAATTCTTTGCATACATGCATGTGAATCTTCAATTCACCCAAATAGGTCTATTTCGAGTAAGCACATGCTCTCTCCACCTTGAAACGCCTAGGTGGCAGTAAGTATTCCTTTCAAAAATAACTCAAGTCTCAAAGGGAAACAACGTGCTAAATGCAAATGCTTCCATCACAGACGGTTTCCTTTTGAGAGGTCCATGTGTTACATCTCCTTAGGGGAATAGGCCTGTTTGGAGCAAAATGATCCTTTCTCCACTTTGAAAACTATGATTTGCAGGACGTATTCCTTTCAAAATGTAACTCCAGTCTCACAAGGAAACAGAGTGGTAGATTCTTTGCATCTAACACAGATTTTGTTCTTTCGAGATACACACATGATTCATCAACTTCCTTGAACTGGCCTATTTGCAAGAAAATGAGAATTTCTCCACCTTGAAAAGTATCAATTGCAGGAGTTATCCTTCCAAAACCTTTGGGAAGTCTCACAGGAAAACAATGTGGTTGCAACTCCTGCTTCTATCTAGATGGTTTTCTTTCTAGGAATGCATGTGTTTCATCAACTGAGTTGACTAGGAACACAATGAGCCTATGTCCAGCTTGAAAACTATGATTAGCAGGATGTATTCCTTTCAAAAACTAACTCAATTCTCAAAGGCCAACAATGTGCTACAAGCTGCGGCTTCCAATATAGGTGATTGTCTTTTTAGCTATACCTGTGTTTCTTCAACTCACCTAAATAGGCCTACTTAGTGCAAACAGAGTCTATCTGCACCTTGAAACACCTACGTGGCAGGAAATAATCCTTTCCAAAATGAATCAATTCTCAAAAGAACAAGGTGCTAAATGCTGCAGTTTCTAGCATCCATGGTTTTCTTTGGGGAGGAACATGTGTTACTTCAACTCAGCTGAATAGGCCTATTTGGAGCAAACACAGCCTATCTCCACTTGGACACACCAAAGTTGCAGGAAGCATTCCTTTCCAAAACTGACACAGTTCTCCCTGGAATACAATGTGTTAGATGCTCCGGCTTCTAACATACATGGTTTTCTTTGCAGAGATACATGGGTTTCTTCAACTCAGCTGAATATACTTGAAAGGAGCAAACAGAGTCTATCTCCACCTTCACCCACCTTAGTTCCAGGAAGTATTCCTTTGGCAAACTAACCTAATTCTACAGGGAAACAATGTGGTAAAACCTCCTGGTTCTAACACAGATGATTGACTTTCAAGAGATACATGTGATTCTTCAAGTTAGCTGCATAGGCCTCTTTGGAACAAAATGAGTCTTTCTCCACCTAGAAAATACTGATTCGCAGGAATTATTCCTTTCTAAACCATATTCAATTCTCGTAGGGAAAAAAGGTGCTAGATGCTGCATCTTGTTAAACAGATATTTTTATTTGAAGAGACTGATGTCTTCCTTCAACTCAATGGAAAATGCCTAGTTGGAGCCAACGGCATCTATCTGCACCTTGAAACACCGAAGTTGCAGGAAGTTTTTCTCTCAAAACTAGCTCAATTCTCTCAGGAAAAGAATGTGCTAGATGCTCCTGCATTGAACAATGAAGGATTTCCTCGAGGGACACATGTGTTTCATCACCTCCCCTGAATAGGCCTATTTGAAGCACCAGGAGACTTTCTCCCCTTTGAAAACTTTCCTTTGCAGGACATTTTCCTTTCAAAACATAACACAAGTCTCACATGTAAAAAAGGTGCTAGATGCTCCTGCTGCTAACACAGGTGTTTTTCATTTGAGGGATACATGGGTTCCTTCAACTTAGCTGAATAGGCCTATTTGCAACCAAATGAGTGCTTTTCCACCTCGAAAACAATTTTTACTGGAAATCTTCCTTTCACAAGTAACTCAATTCTCAGAGGAATACAATGTGCTAGATGCTACCTTTCTACCACATTTGGTTTTCTTTGGAGAGTTACATGCGTTTCTTCCCCTCACTTGAATAGGCTTATTTGGAGCAAAAAGTGCCCATCTCCACCTTGAATCACCTAATTTTCACGAAGTATTTCTTTCCAAAGTTAACTCAGTTATCACAGAGAAACAATGTGCTGCTAGCTTCTGCTTCTACAGAGATGGATTTCCTTCGAGAGATACATGTGTTTCTTGAAGTAAGATGAATTGGTGGATCTGCAGCCAAATGAGCCTTTTCCATCTGGAAAACTTTAGTTCGCAGGAAGTACTCCTTTCAAAAACTTTCTGAGTGTCACGGGATAACAATGTGCTCGAGGCGGCAGCCACTTTCATAGCTGGTTTTCTTTGGAGAGATACATATGGTTCTTCAACTCAGGTGAATAGGCCTATCTGGAGGAAACTGAGGCTATGTCCACCTTAAAAGACCATGGTTGCAAGAAGTATTCTTTTCCTAAACTAACGCACTTCTCACAGGAAAACAATGTGCTAGGTGCTCCTGCTTCAAACATGGATGGTTTTCCTTTGAGAAATACCTGTGTTTCTTCAACTTAGCCAAGTACGGCTATTTGGAATAAAATGAGCCTTTTTGACCTTGAAAACTGTGAATTGCAGGAATTACTCTTCTCAAGCTCCAATTCAACTCTCAAAGGGAAACATTGTGCTAGATGCTAGAGCTTCTACCATGCATAATTTTCTTTAAAGAATAGCCCTAATGGACCAAACGCAGCCTATCTCCCCCTGCAAACACCTAAGATTCTTGAAGAATTCCTTTCAAAACTAACACAGTTCTCACAGGAAAACATGTGCCTCTAACATGGATGGTTTTCTTTTGACAGATACATGTGTTTCTTCAACTTAGCTGACTAGGCCTATTTGAAATGAGGTGAGCCTCCTCCTTTGAATATTGACATTTGCAGGGTGCATTGCTTTCAAAAACTAAATGAATTCTCATAGGGAAGCACTGTGCTAGATGTGGAAGTTTCTAATATTGATGGAATTCTTTGCATACATGCATGTGAATCTTCAATTCACCCAAATAGGTCTATTTCGAGTAAGCACATGCTCTCTCCACCTTGAAACGCCTAGGTGGCAGTAAGTATTCCTTTCAAAAATAACTCAAGTCTCAAAGGGAAACAACGTGCTAAATGCAAATGCTTCCATCACAGACGGTTTCCTTTTGAGAGGTCCATGTGTTACATCTCCTTAGGGGAATAGGCCTGTTTGGAGCAAAATGATCCTTTCTCCACTTTGAAAACTATGATTTGCAGGACGTATTCCTTTCAAAATGTAACTCCAGTCTCACAAGGAAACAGAGTGGTAGATTCTTTGCATCTAACACAGATTTTGTTCTTTCGAGATACACACATGATTCATCAACTTCCTTGAACTGGCCTATTTGCAAGAAAATGAGAATTTCTCCACCTTGAAAAGTATCAATTGCAGGAGTTATCCTTCCAAAACCTTTGGGAAGTCTCACAGGAAAACAATGTGGTTGCAACTCCTGCTTCTATCTAGATGGTTTTCTTTCTAGGAATGCATGTGTTTCATCAACTGAGTTGACTAGCAACACAATGAGCCTATGTCCAGCTTGAAAACTATGATTAGCAGGATGTATTCCTTTCAAAAACTAACTCAATTCTCAAAGGCCAACAATGTGCTACAAGCTGCGGCTTCCAATATAGGTGATTGTCTTTTTAGCTATACCTGTGTTTCTTCAACTCACCTAAATAGGCCTACTTAGTGCAAACAGAGTCTATCTGCACCTTGAAACACCTACGTGGCAGGAAATAATCCTTTCCAAAATGAATCAATTCTCACAAGAACAAGGTGCTAAATGCTGCAGTTTCTAGCATCCATGGTTTTCTTTGGGGAGGAACATGTGTTACTTCAACTCAGCTGAATAGGCCTATTTGGAGCAAACACAGCCTATCTCCACTTGGACACACCAAAGTTGCAGGAAGCATTCCTTTCCAAAACTGACACAGTTCTCCCTGGAATACAATGTGTTAGATGCTCCGGCTTCTAACATACATGGTTTTCTTTGCAGAGATACATGGGTTTCTTCAACTCAGCTGAATATACTTGAAAGGAGCAAACAGAGTCTATCTCCACCTTCACCCACCTTAGTTCCAGGAAGTATTCCTTTGGCAAACTAACCTAATTCTACAGGGAAACAATGTGGTAAAACCTCCTGGTTCTAACACAGATGATTGACTTTCAAGAGATACATGTGATTCTTCAAGTTAGCTGCATAGGCCTCTTTGGAACAAAATGAGTCTTTCTCCACCTAGAAAATACTGATTCGCAGGAATTATTCCTTTCTAAACCATATTCAATTCTCGTAGGGAAAAAAGGTGCTAGATGCTGCATCTTGTTAAACAGATATTTTTATTTGAAGAGACTGATGTCTTCCTTCAACTCAATGGAAAATGCCTAGTTGGAGCCAACGGCATCTATCTGCACCTTGAAACACCGAAGTTGCAGGAAGTTTTTCTCTCAAAACTAGCTCAATTCTCTCAGGAAAAGAATGTGCTAGATGCTCCTGCATTGAACAATGAAGGATTTCCTCGAGGGACACATGTGTTTCATCACCTCCCCTGAATAGGCCTATTTGAAGCACCAGGAGACTTTCTCCCCTTTGAAAACTTTCCTTTGCAGGACATTTTCCTTTCAAAACATAACACAAGTCTCACATGTAAAAAAGGTGCTAGATGCTCCTGCTGCTAACACAGGTGTTTTTCATTTGAGGGATACATGGGTTCCTTCAACTTAGCTGAATAGGCCTATTTGCAACCAAATGAGTGCTTTTCCACCTCGAAAACAATTTTTACTGGAAATCTTCCTTTCACAAGTAACTCAATTCTCAGAGGAATACAATGTGCTAGATGCTACCTTTCTACCACATTTGGTTTTCTTTGGAGAGTTACATGCGTTTCTTCCCCTCACTTGAATAGGCTTATTTGGAGCAAAAAGTGCCCATCTCCACCTTGAATCACCTAATTTTCACGAAGTATTTCTTTCCAAAGTTAACTCAGTTATCACAGAGAAACAATGTGCTGCTAGCTTCTGCTTCTACAGAGATGGATTTCCTTCGAGAGATACATGTGTTTCTTGAAGTAAGATGAATTGGTGGATCTGCAGCCAAATGAGCCTTTTCCATCTGGAAAACTTTAGTTCGCAGGAAGTACTCCTTTCAAAAACTTTCTGAGTGTCACGGGATAACAATGTGCTCGAGGCGGCAGCCACTTTCATAGCTGGTTTTCTTTGGAGAGATACATATGGTTCTTCAACTCAGGTGAATAGGCCTATCTGGAGGAAACTGAGGCTATGTCCACCTTAAAAGACCATGGTTGCAAGAAGTATTCTTTTCCTAAACTAACGCACTTCTCACAGGAAAACAATGTGCTAGGTGCTCCTGCTTCAAACATGGATGGTTTTCCTTTGAGAAATACCTGTGTTTCTTCAACTTAGCCAAGTACGGCTATTTGGAATAAAATGAGCCTTTTTGACCTTGAAAACTGTGAATTGCAGGAATTACTCTTCTCAAGCTCCAATTCAACTCTCAAAGGGAAACATTGTGCTAGATGCTAGAGCTTCTACCATGCATAATTTTCTTTAAAGAATAGCCCTAATGGACCAAACGCAGCCTATCTCCCCCTGCAAACACCTAAGATTCTTGAAGAATTCCTTTCAAAACTAACACAGTTCTCACAGGAAAACATGTGCCTCTAACATGGATGGTTTTCTTTTGACAGATACATGTGTTTCTTCAACTTAGCTGACTAGGCGTATTTGAAATGAGGTGAGCCTCCTCCTTTGAATATTGACATTTGCAGGGTGCATTGCTTTCAAAAACTAAATGAATTCTCATAGGGAAGCACTGTGCTAGATGTGGAAGTTTCTAATATTGATGGAATTCTTTGCATACATGCATGTGAATCTTCAATTCACCCAAATAGGTCTATTTCGAGTAAGCACATGCTCTCTCCACCTTGAAACGCCTAGGTGGCAGTAAGTATTCCTTTCAAAAATAACTCAAGTCTCAAAGGGAAACAACGTGCTAAATGCAAATGCTTCCATCACAGACGGTTTCCTTTTGAGAGGTCCATGTGTTACATCTCCTTAGGGGAATAGGCCTGTTTGGAGCAAAATGATCCTTTCTCCACTTTGAAAACTATGATTTGCAGGACGTATTCCTTTCAAAATGTAACTCCAGTCTCACAAGGAAACAGAGTGGTAGATTCTTTGCATCTAACACAGATTTTGTTCTTTCGAGATACACACATGATTCATCAACTTCCTTGAACTGGCCTATTTGCAAGAAAATGAGAATTTCTCCACCTTGAAAAGTATCAATTGCAGGAGTTATCCTTCCAAAACCTTTGGGAAGTCTCACAGGAAAACAATGTGGTTGCAACTCCTGCTTCTATCTAGATGGTTTTCTTTCTAGGAATGCATGTGTTTCATCAACTGAGTTGACTAGCAACACAATGAGCCTATGTCCAGCTTGAAAACTATGATTAGCAGGATGTATTCCTTTCAAAAACTAACTCAATTCTCAAAGGCCAACAATGTGCTACAAGCTGCGGCTTCCAATATAGGTGATTGTCTTTTTAGCTATACCTGTGTTTCTTCAACTCACCTAAATAGGCCTACTTAGTGCAAACAGAGTCTATCTGCACCTTGAAACACCTACGTGGCAGGAAATAATCCTTTCCAAAATGAATCAATTCTCACAAGAACAAGGTGCTAAATGCTGCAGTTTCTAGCATCCATGGTTTTCTTTGGGGAGGAACATGTGTTACTTCAACTCAGCTGAATAGGCCTATTTGGAGCAAACACAGCCTATCTCCACTTGGACACACCAAAGTTGCAGGAAGCATTCCTTTCCAAAACTGACACAGTTCTCCCTGGAATACAATGTGTTAGATGCTCCGGCTTCTAACATACATGGTTTTCTTTGCAGAGATACATGGGTTTCTTCAACTCAGCTGAATATACTTGAAAGGAGCAAACAGAGTCTATCTCCACCTTCACCCACCTTAGTTCCAGGAAGTATTCCTTTGGCAAACTAACCTAATTCTACAGGGAAACAATGTGGTAAAACCTCCTGGTTCTAACACAGATGATTGACTTTCAAGAGATACATGTGATTCTTCAAGTTAGCTGCATAGGCCTCTTTGGAACAAAATGAGTCTTTCTCCACCTAGAAAATACTGATTCGCAGGAATTATTCCTTTCTAAACCATATTCAATTCTCGTAGGGAAAAAAGGTGCTAGATGCTGCATCTTGTTAAACAGATATTTTTATTTGAAGAGACTGATGTCTTCCTTCAACTCAATGGAAAATGCCTAGTTGGAGCCAACGGCATCTATCTGCACCTTGAAACACCGAAGTTGCAGGAAGTTTTTCTCTCAAAACTAGCTCAATTCTCTCAGGAAAAGAATGTGCTAGATGCTCCTGCATTGAACAATGAAGGATTTCCTCGAGGGACACATGTGTTTCATCACCTCCCCTGAATAGGCCTATTTGAAGCACCAGGAGACTTTCTCCCCTTTGAAAACTTTCCTTTGCAGGACATTTTCCTTTCAAAACATAACACAAGTCTCACATGTAAAAAAGGTGCTAGATGCTCCTGCTGCTAACACAGGTGTTTTTCATTTGAGGGATACATGGGTTCCTTCAACTTAGCTGAATAGGCCTATTTGCAACCAAATGAGTGCTTTTCCACCTCGAAAACAATTTTTACTGGAAATCTTCCTTTCACAAGTAACTCAATTCTCAGAGGAATACAATGTGCTAGATGCTACCTTTCTACCACATTTGGTTTTCTTTGGAGAGTTACATGCGTTTCTTCCCCTCACTTGAATAGGCTTATTTGGAGCAAAAAGTGCCCATCTCCACCTTGAATCACCTAATTTTCACGAAGTATTTCTTTCCAAAGTTAACTCAGTTATCACAGAGAAACAATGTGCTGCTAGCTTCTGCTTCTACAGAGATGGATTTCCTTCGAGAGATACATGTGTTTCTTGAAGTAAGATGAATTGGTGGATCTGCAGCCAAATGAGCCTTTTCCATCTGGAAAACTTTAGTTCGCAGGAAGTACTCCTTTCAAAAACTTTCTGAGTGTCACGGGATAACAATGTGCTCGAGGCGGCAGCCACTTTCATAGCTGGTTTTCTTTGGAGAGATACATATGGTTCTTCAACTCAGGTGAATAGGCCTATCTGGAGGAAACTGAGGCTATGTCCACCTTAAAAGACCATGGTTGCAAGAAGTATTCTTTTCCTAAACTAACGCACTTCTCACAGGAAAACAATGTGCTAGGTGCTCCTGCTTCAAACATGGATGGTTTTCCTTTGAGAAATACCTGTGTTTCTTCAACTTAGCCAAGTACGGCTATTTGGAATAAAATGAGCCTTTTTGACCTTGAAAACTGTGAATTGCAGGAATTACTCTTCTCAAGCTCCAATTCAACTCTCAAAGGGAAACATTGTGCTAGATGCTAGAGCTTCTACCATGCATAATTTTCTTTAAAGAATAGCCCTAATGGACCAAACGCAGCCTATCTCCCCCTGCAAACACCTAAGATTCTTGAAGAATTCCTTTCAAAACTAACACAGTTCTCACAGGAAAACATGTGCCTCTAACATGGATGGTTTTCTTTTGACAGATACATGTGTTTCTTCAACTTAGCTGACTAGGCCTATTTGAAATGAGGTGAGCCTCCTCCTTTGAATATTGACATTTGCAGGGTGCATTGCTTTCAAAAACTAAATGAATTCTCATAGGGAAGCACTGTGCTAGATGTGGAAGTTTCTAATATTGATGGAATTCTTTGCATACATGCATGTGAATCTTCAATTCACCCAAATAGGTCTATTTCGAGTAAGCACATGCTCTCTCCACCTTGAAACGCCTAGGTGGCAGTAAGTATTCCTTTCAAAAATAACTCAAGTCTCAAAGGGAAACAACGTGCTAAATGCAAATGCTTCCATCACAGACGGTTTCCTTTTGAGAGGTCCATGTGTTACATCTCCTTAGGGGAATAGGCCTGTTTGGAGCAAAATGATCCTTTCTCCACTTTGAAAACTATGATTTGCAGGACGTATTCCTTTCAAAATGTAACTCCAGTCTCACAAGGAAACAGAGTGGTAGATTCTTTGCATCTAACACAGATTTTGTTCTTTCGAGATACACACATGATTCATCAACTTCCTTGAACTGGCCTATTTGCAAGAAAATGAGAATTTCTCCACCTTGAAAAGTATCAATTGCAGGAGTTATCCTTCCAAAACCTTTGGGAAGTCTCACAGGAAAACAATGTGGTTGCAACTCCTGCTTCTATCTAGATGGTTTTCTTTCTAGGAATGCATGTGTTTCATCAACTGAGTTGACTAGCAACACAATGAGCCTATGTCCAGCTTGAAAACTATGATTAGCAGGATGTATTCCTTTCAAAAACTAACTCAATTCTCAAAGGCCAACAATGTGCTACAAGCTGCGGCTTCCAATATAGGTGA
Source organism: Castor canadensis (assembly GCF_047511655.1). Lineage (NCBI taxonomy): Eukaryota > Metazoa > Chordata > Mammalia > Rodentia > Castoridae > Castor > Castor canadensis. The sequence goes on from NC_133403.1 coordinate 23,227,967, forward strand.
TTGTCTTTTTAGCTATACCTGTGTTTCTTCAACTCACCTAAATAGGCCTACTTAGTGCAAACAGAGTCTATCTGCACCTTGAAACACCTACGTGGCAGGAAATAATCCTTTCCAAAATGAATCAATTCTCACAAGAACAAGGTGCTAAATGCTGCAGTTTCTAGCATCCATGGTTTTCTTTGGGGAGGAACATGTGTTACTTCAACTCAGCTGAATAGGCCTATTTGGAGCAAACACAGCCTATCTCCACTTGGACACACCAAAGTTGCAGGAAGCATTCCTTTCCAAAACTGACACAGTTCTCCCTGGAATACAATGTGTTAGATGCTCCGGCTTCTAACATACATGGTTTTCTTTGCAGAGATACATGGGTTTCTTCAACTCAGCTGAATATACTTGAAAGGAGCAAACAGAGTCTATCTCCACCTTCACCCACCTTAGTTCCAGGAAGTATTCCTTTGGCAAACTAACCTAATTCTACAGGGAAACAATGTGGTAAAACCTCCTGGTTCTAACACAGATGATTGACTTTCAAGAGATACATGTGATTCTTCAAGTTAGCTGCATAGGCCTCTTTGGAACAAAATGAGTCTTTCTCCACCTAGAAAATACTGATTCGCAGGAATTATTCCTTTCTAAACCATATTCAATTCTCGTAGGGAAAAAAGGTGCTAGATGCTGCATCTTGTTAAACAGATATTTTTATTTGAAGAGACTGATGTCTTCCTTCAACTCAATGGAAAATGCCTAGTTGGAGCCAACGGCATCTATCTGCACCTTGAAACACCGAAGTTGCAGGAAGTTTTTCTCTCAAAACTAGCTCAATTCTCTCAGGAAAAGAATGTGCTAGATGCTCCTGCATTGAACAATGAAGGATTTCCTCGAGGGACACATGTGTTTCATCACCTCCCCTGAATAGGCCTATTTGAAGCACCAGGAGACTTTCTCCCCTTTGAAAACTTTCCTTTGCAGGACATTTTCCTTTCAAAACATAACACAAGTCTCACATGTAAAAAAGGTGCTAGATGCTCCTGCTGCTAACACAGGTGTTTTTCATTTGAGGGATACATGGGTTCCTTCAACTTAGCTGAATAGGCCTATTTGCAACCAAATGAGTGCTTTTCCACCTCGAAAACAATTTTTACTGGAAATCTTCCTTTCACAAGTAACTCAATTCTCAGAGGAATACAATGTGCTAGATGCTACCTTTCTACCACATTTGGTTTTCTTTGGAGAGTTACATGCGTTTCTTCCCCTCACTTGAATAGGCTTATTTGGAGCAAAAAGTGCCCATCTCCACCTTGAATCACCTAATTTTCACGAAGTATTTCTTTCCAAAGTTAACTCAGTTATCACAGAGAAACAATGTGCTGCTAGCTTCTGCTTCTACAGAGATGGATTTCCTTCGAGAGATACATGTGTTTCTTGAAGTAAGATGAATTGGTGGATCTGCAGCCAAATGAGCCTTTTCCATCTGGAAAACTTTAGTTCGCAGGAAGTACTCCTTTCAAAAACTTTCTGAGTGTCACGGGATAACAATGTGCTCGAGGCGGCAGCCACTTTCATAGCTGGTTTTCTTTGGAGAGATACATATGGTTCTTCAACTCAGGTGAATAGGCCTATCTGGAGGAAACTGAGGCTATGTCCACCTTAAAAGACCATGGTTGCAAGAAGTATTCTTTTCCTAAACTAACGCACTTCTCACAGGAAAACAATGTGCTAGGTGCTCCTGCTTCAAACATGGATGGTTTTCCTTTGAGAAATACCTGTGTTTCTTCAACTTAGCCAAGTACGGCTATTTGGAATAAAATGAGCCTTTTTGACCTTGAAAACTGTGAATTGCAGGAATTACTCTTCTCAAGCTCCAATTCAACTCTCAAAGGGAAACATTGTGCTAGATGCTAGAGCTTCTACCATGCATAATTTTCTTTAAAGAATAGCCCTAATGGACCAAACGCAGCCTATCTCCCCCTGCAAACACCTAAGATTCTTGAAGAATTCCTTTCAAAACTAACACAGTTCTCACAGGAAAACATGTGCCTCTAACATGGATGGTTTTCTTTTGACAGATACATGTGTTTCTTCAACTTAGCTGACTAGGCCTATTTGAAATGAGGTGAGCCTCCTCCTTTGAATATTGACATTTGCAGGGTGCATTGCTTTCAAAAACTAAATGAATTCTCATAGGGAAGCACTGTGCTAGATGTGGAAGTTTCTAATATTGATGGAATTCTTTGCATACATGCATGTGAATCTTCAATTCACCCAAATAGGTCTATTTCGAGTAAGCACATGCTCTCTCCACCTTGAAACGCCTAGGTGGCAGTAAGTATTCCTTTCAAAAATAACTCAAGTCTCAAAGGGAAACAACGTGCTAAATGCAAATGCTTCCATCACAGACGGTTTCCTTTTGAGAGGTCCATGTGTTACATCTCCTTAGGGGAATAGGCCTGTTTGGAGCAAAATGATCCTTTCTCCACTTTGAAAACTATGATTTGCAGGACGTATTCCTTTCAAAATGTAACTCCAGTCTCACAAGGAAACAGAGTGGTAGATTCTTTGCATCTAACACAGATTTTGTTCTTTCGAGATACACACATGATTCATCAACTTCCTTGAACTGGCCTATTTGCAAGAAAATGAGAATTTCTCCACCTTGAAAAGTATCAATTGCAGGAGTTATCCTTCCAAAACCTTTGGGAAGTCTCACAGGAAAACAATGTGGTTGCAACTCCTGCTTCTATCTAGATGGTTTTCTTTCTAGGAATGCATGTGTTTCATCAACTGAGTTGACTAGCAACACAATGAGCCTATGTCCAGCTTGAAAACTATGATTAGCAGGATGTATTCCTTTCAAAAACTAACTCAATTCTCAAAGGCCAACAATGTGCTACAAGCTGCGGCTTCCAATATAGGTGATTGTCTTTTTAGCTATACCTGTGTTTCTTCAACTCACCTAAATAGGCCTACTTAGTGCAAACAGAGTCTATCTGCACCTTGAAACACCTACGTGGCAGGAAATAATCCTTTCCAAAATGAATCAATTCTCACAAGAACAAGGTGCTAAATGCTGCAGTTTCTAGCATCCATGGTTTTCTTTGGGGAGGAACATGTGTTACTTCAACTCAGCTGAATAGGCCTATTTGGAGCAAACACAGCCTATCTCCACTTGGACACACCAAAGTTGCAGGAAGCATTCCTTTCCAAAACTGACACAGTTCTCCCTGGAATACAATGTGTTAGATGCTCCGGCTTCTAACATACATGGTTTTCTTTGCAGAGATACATGGGTTTCTTCAACTCAGCTGAATATACTTGAAAGGAGCAAACAGAGTCTATCTCCACCTTCACCCACCTTAGTTCCAGGAAGTATTCCTTTGGCAAACTAACCTAATTCTACAGGGAAACAATGTGGTAAAACCTCCTGGTTCTAACACAGATGATTGACTTTCAAGAGATACATGTGATTCTTCAAGTTAGCTGCATAGGCCTCTTTGGAACAAAATGAGTCTTTCTCCACCTAGAAAATACTGATTCGCAGGAATTATTCCTTTCTAAACCATATTCAATTCTCGTAGGGAAAAAAGGTGCTAGATGCTGCATCTTGTTAAACAGATATTTTTATTTGAAGAGACTGATGTCTTCCTTCAACTCAATGGAAAATGCCTAGTTGGAGCCAACGGCATCTATCTGCACCTTGAAACACCGAAGTTGCAGGAAGTTTTTCTCTCAAAACTAGCTCAATTCTCTCAGGAAAAGAATGTGCTAGATGCTCCTGCATTGAACAATGAAGGATTTCCTCGAGGGACACATGTGTTTCATCACCTCCCCTGAATAGGCCTATTTGAAGCACCAGGAGACTTTCTCCCCTTTGAAAACTTTCCTTTGCAGGACATTTTCCTTTCAAAACATAACACAAGTCTCACATGTAAAAAAGGTGCTAGATGCTCCTGCTGCTAACACAGGTGTTTTTCATTTGAGGGATACATGGGTTCCTTCAACTTAGCTGAATAGGCCTATTTGCAACCAAATGAGTGCTTTTCCACCTCGAAAACAATTTTTACTGGAAATCTTCCTTTCACAAGTAACTCAATTCTCAGAGGAATACAATGTGCTAGATGCTACCTTTCTACCACATTTGGTTTTCTTTGGAGAGTTACATGCGTTTCTTCCCCTCACTTGAATAGGCTTATTTGGAGCAAAAAGTGCCCATCTCCACCTTGAATCACCTAATTTTCACGAAGTATTTCTTTCCAAAGTTAACTCAGTTATCACAGAGAAACAATGTGCTGCTAGCTTCTGCTTCTACAGAGATGGATTTCCTTCGAGAGATACATGTGTTTCTTGAAGTAAGATGAATTGGTGGATCTGCAGCCAAATGAGCCTTTTCCATCTGGAAAACTTTAGTTCGCAGGAAGTACTCCTTTCAAAAACTTTCTGAGTGTCACGGGATAACAATGTGCTCGAGGCGGCAGCCACTTTCATAGCTGGTTTTCTTTGGAGAGATACATATGGTTCTTCAACTCAGGTGAATAGGCCTATCTGGAGGAAACTGAGGCTATGTCCACCTTAAAAGACCATGGTTGCAAGAAGTATTCTTTTCCTAAACTAACGCACTTCTCACAGGAAAACAATGTGCTAGGTGCTCCTGCTTCAAACATGGATGGTTTTCCTTTGAGAAATACCTGTGTTTCTTCAACTTAGCCAAGTACGGCTATTTGGAATAAAATGAGCCTTTTTGACCTTGAAAACTGTGAATTGCAGGAATTACTCTTCTCAAGCTCCAATTCAACTCTCAAAGGGAAACATTGTGCTAGATGCTAGAGCTTCTACCATGCATAATTTTCTTTAAAGAATAGCCCTAATGGACCAAACGCAGCCTATCTCCCCCTGCAAACACCTAAGATTCTTGAAGAATTCCTTTCAAAACTAACACAGTTCTCACAGGAAAACATGTGCCTCTAACATGGATGGTTTTCTTTTGACAGATACATGTGTTTCTTCAACTTAGCTGACTAGGCGTATTTGAAATGAGGTGAGCCTCCTCCTTTGAATATTGACATTTGCAGGGTGCATTGCTTTCAAAAACTAAATGAATTCTCATAGGGAAGCACTGTGCTAGATGTGGAAGTTTCTAATATTGATGGAATTCTTTGCATACATGCATGTGAATCTTCAATTCACCCAAATAGGTCTATTTCGAGTAAGCACATGCTCTCTCCACCTTGAAACGCCTAGGTGGCAGTAAGTATTCCTTTCAAAAATAACTCAAGTCTCAAAGGGAAACAACGTGCTAAATGCAAATGCTTCCATCACAGACGGTTTCCTTTTGAGAGGTCCATGTGTTACATCTCCTTAGGGGAATAGGCCTGTTTGGAGCAAAATGATCCTTTCTCCACTTTGAAAACTATGATTTGCAGGACGTATTCCTTTCAAAATGTAACTCCAGTCTCACAAGGAAACAGAGTGGTAGATTCTTTGCATCTAACACAGATTTTGTTCTTTCGAGATACACACATGATTCATCAACTTCCTTGAACTGGCCTATTTGCAAGAAAATGAGAATTTCTCCACCTTGAAAAGTATCAATTGCAGGAGTTATCCTTCCAAAACCTTTGGGAAGTCTCACAGGAAAACAATGTGGTTGCAACTCCTGCTTCTATCTAGATGGTTTTCTTTCTAGGAATGCATGTGTTTCATCAACTGAGTTGACTAGGAACACAATGAGCCTATGTCCAGCTTGAAAACTATGATTAGCAGGATGTATTCCTTTCAAAAACTAACTCAATTCTCAAAGGCCAACAATGTGCTACAAGCTGCGGCTTCCAATATAGGTGATTGTCTTTTTAGCTATACCTGTGTTTCTTCAACTCACCTAAATAGGCCTACTTAGTGCAAACAGAGTCTATCTGCACCTTGAAACACCTACGTGGCAGGAAATAATCCTTTCCAAAATGAATCAATTCTCACAAGAACAAGGTGCTAAATGCTGCAGTTTCTAGCATCCATGGTTTTCTTTGGGGAGGAACATGTGTTACTTCAACTCAGCTGAATAGGCCTATTTGGAGCAAACACAGCCTATCTCCACTTGGACACACCAAAGTTGCAGGAAGCATTCCTTTCCAAAACTGACACAGTTCTCCCTGGAATACAATGTGTTAGATGCTCCGGCTTCTAACATACATGGTTTTCTTTGCAGAGATACATGGGTTTCTTCAACTCAGCTGAATATACTTGAAAGGAGCAAACAGAGTCTATCTCCACCTTCACCCACCTTAGTTCCAGGAAGTATTCCTTTGGCAAACTAACCTAATTCTACAGGGAAACAATGTGGTAAAACCTCCTGGTTCTAACACAGATGATTGACTTTCAAGAGATACATGTGATTCTTCAAGTTAGCTGCATAGGCCTCTTTGGAACAAAATGAGTCTTTCTCCACCTAGAAAATACTGATTCGCAGGAATTATTCCTTTCTAAACCATATTCAATTCTCGTAGGGAAAAAAGGTGCTAGATGCTGCATCTTGTTAAACAGATATTTTTATTTGAAGAGACTGATGTCTTCCTTCAACTCAATGGAAAATGCCTAGTTGGAGCCAACGGCATCTATCTGCACCTTGAAACACCGAAGTTGCAGGAAGTTTTTCTCTCAAAACTAGCTCAATTCTCTCAGGAAAAGAATGTGCTAGATGCTCCTGCATTGAACAATGAAGGATTTCCTCGAGGGACACATGTGTTTCATCACCTCCCCTGAATAGGCCTATTTGAAGCACCAGGAGACTTTCTCCCCTTTGAAAACTTTCCTTTGCAGGACATTTTCCTTTCAAAACATAACACAAGTCTCACATGTAAAAAAGGTGCTAGATGCTCCTGCTGCTAACACAGGTGTTTTTCATTTGAGGGATACATGGGTTCCTTCAACTTAGCTGAATAGGCCTATTTGCAACCAAATGAGTGCTTTTCCACCTCGAAAACAATTTTTACTGGAAATCTTCCTTTCACAAGTAACTCAATTCTCAGAGGAATACAATGTGCTAGATGCTACCTTTCTACCACATTTGGTTTTCTTTGGAGAGTTACATGCGTTTCTTCCCCTCACTTGAATAGTCTTATTTGGAGCAAAAAGTGCCCATCTCCACCTTGAATCACCTAATTTTCACGAAGTATTTCTTTCCAAAGTTAACTCAGTTATCACAGAGAAACAATGTGCTGCTAGCTTCTGCTTCTACAGAGATGGATTTCCTTCGAGAGATACATGTGTTTCTTGAAGTAAGATGAATTGGTGGATCTGCAGCCAAATGAGCCTTTTCCATCTGGAAAACTTTAGTTCGCAGGAAGTACTCCTTTCAAAAACTTTCTGAGTGTCACGGGATAACAATGTGCTCGAGGCGGCAGCCACTTTCATAGCTGGTTTTCTTTGGAGAGATACATATGGTTCTTCAACTCAGGTGAATAGGCCTATCTGGAGGAAACTGAGGCTATGTCCACCTTAAAAGACCATGGTTGCAAGAAGTATTCTTTTCCTAAACTAACGCACTTCTCACAGGAAAACAATGTGCTAGGTGCTCCTGCTTCAAACATGGATGGTTTTCCTTTGAGAAATACCTGTGTTTCTTCAACTTAGCCAAGTACGGCTATTTGGAATAAAATGAGCCTTTTTGACCTTGAAAACTGTGAATTGCAGGAATTACTCTTCTCAAGCTCACATTCAACTCTCAAAGGGAAACATTGTGCTAGATGCTAGAGCTTCTACCATGCATAATTTTCTTTAAAGAATAGCCCTAATGGACCAAACGCAGCCTATCTCCCCCTGCAAACACCTAAGATTCTTGAAGAATTCCTTTCAAAACTAACACAGTTCTCACAGGAAAACATGTGCCTCTAACATGGATGGTTTTCTTTTGACAGATACATGTGTTTCTTCAACTTAGCTGACTAGGCGTATTTGAAATGAGGTGAGCCTCCTCCTTTGAATATTGACATTTGCAGGGTGCATTGCTTTCAAAAACTAAATGAATTCTCATAGGGAAGCACTGTGCTAGATGTGGCAGTTTCTAATATTGATGGAATTCTTTGCATACATGCATGTGAATCTTCAATTCACCCAAATAGGTCTATTTCGAGTAAGCACATGCTCTCTCCACCTTGAAACGCCTAGGTGGCAGTAAGTATTCCTTTCAAAAATAACTCAAGTCTCAAAGGGAAACAACGTGCTAAATGCAAATGCTTCCATCACAGACGGTTTCCTTTTGAGAGGTCCATGTGTTACATCTCCTTAGGGGAATAGGCCTGTTTGGAGCAAAATGATCCTTTCTCCACTTTGAAAACTATGATTTGCAGGACGTATTCCTTTCAAAATGTAACTCCAGTCTCACAAGGAAACAGAGTGGTAGATTCTTTGCATCTAACACAGATTTTGTTCTTTCGAGATACACACATGATTCATCAACTTCCTTGAACTGGCCTATTTGCAAGAAAATGAGAATTTCTCCACCTTGAAAAGTATCAATTGCAGGAGTTATCCTTCCAAAACCTTTGGGAAGTCTCACAGGAAAACAATGTGGTTGCAACTCCTGCTTCTATCTAGATGGTTTTCTTTCTAGGAATGCATGTGTTTCATCAACTGAGTTGACTAGGAACACAATGAGCCTATGTCCAGCTTGAAAACTATGATTAGCAGGATGTATTCCTTTCAAAAACTAACTCAATTCTCAAAGGCCAACAATGTGCTACAAGCTGCGGCTTCCAATATAGGTGATTGTCTTTTTAGCTATACCTGTGTTTCTTCAACTCACCTAAATAGGCCTACTTAGTGCAAACAGAGTCTATCTGCACCTTGAAACACCTACGTGGCAGGAAATAATCCTTTCCAAAATGAATCAATTCTCAAAAGAACAAGGTGCTAAATGCTGCAGTTTCTAGCATCCATGGTTTTCTTTGGGGAGGAACATGTGTTACTTCAACTCAGCTGAATAGGCCTATTTGGAGCAAACACAGCCTATCTCCACTTGGACACACCAAAGTTGCAGGAAGCATTCCTTTCCAAAACTGACACAGTTCTCCCTGGAATACAATGTGTTAGATGCTCCGGCTTCTAACATACATGGTTTTCTTTGCAGAGATACATGGGTTTCTTCAACTCAGCTGAATATACTTGAAAGGAGCAAACAGAGTCTATCTCCACCTTCACCCACCTTAGTTCCAGGAAGTATTCCTTTGGCAAACTAACCTAATTCTACAGGGAAACAATGTGGTAAAACCTCCTGGTTCTAACACAGATGATTGACTTTCAAGAGATACATGTGATTCTTCAAGTTAGCTGCATAGGCCTCTTTGGAACAAAATGAGTCTTTCTCCACCTAGAAAATACTGATTCGCAGGAATTATTCCTTTCTAAACCATATTCAATTCTCGTAGGGAAAAAAGGTGCTAGATGCTGCATCTTGTTAAACAGATATTTTTATTTGAAGAGACTGATGTCTTCCTTCAACTCAATGGAAAATGCCTAGTTGGAGCCAACGGCATCTATCTGCACCTTGAAACACCGAAGTTGCAGGAAGTTTTTCTCTCAAAACTAGCTCAATTCTCTCAGGAAAAGAATGTGCTAGATGCTCCTGCATTGAACAATGAAGGATTTCCTCGAGGGACACATGTGTTTCATCACCTCCCCTGAATAGGCCTATTTGAAGCACCAGGAGACTTTCTCCCCTTTGAAAACTTTCCTTTGCAGGACATTTTCCTTTCAAAACATAACACAAGTCTCACATGTAAAAAAGGTGCTAGATGCTCCTGCTGCTAACACAGGTGTTTTTCATTTGAGGGATACATGGGTTCCTTCAACTTAGCTGAATAGGCCTATTTGCAACCAAATGAGTGCTTTTCCACCTCGAAAACAATTTTTACTGGAAATCTTCCTTTCACAAGTAACTCAATTCTCAGAGGAATACAATGTGCTAGATGCTACCTTTCTACCACATTTGGTTTTCTTTGGAGAGTTACATGCGTTTCTTCCCCTCACTTGAATAGTCTTATTTGGAGCAAAAAGTGCCCATCTCCACCTTGAATCACCTAATTTTCACGAAGTATTTCTTTCCAAAGTTAACTCAGTTATCACAGAGAAACAATGTGCTGCTAGCTTCTGCTTCTACAGAGATGGATTTCCTTCGAGAGATACATGTGTTTCTTGAAGTAAGATGAATTGGTGGATCTGCAGCCAAATGAGCCTTTTCCATCTGGAAAACTTTAGTTCGCAGGAAGTACTCCTTTCAAAAACTTTCTGAGTGTCACGGGATAACAATGTGCTCGAGGCGGCAGCCACTTTCATAGCTGGTTTTCTTTGGAGAGATACATATGGTTCTTCAACTCAGGTGAATAGGCCTATCTGGAGGAAACTGAGGCTATGTCCACCTTAAAAGACCATGGTTGCAAGAAGTATTCTTTTCCTAAACTAACGCACTTCTCACAGGAAAACAATGTGCTAGGTGCTCCT